>NC_141349.1:44876884-45264432 GCF_057382095.1 Aulonocara sp. 'chitande type north' Nkhata Bay | reverse complement strand
CAAGATTTTGAAGCATTTCTAACCACCCTGAATGAGCATAATGACTCAATTAAACTAAAATCCACAATTAGTAAAACCACAATTGATTTCTTGGACACAACCACTTTCAAAGGCCCAAATTTTTCACAGACCCACAAATTGGACATTAAAGTATTTTTCAAACCTACGGACACACATGCTTTGTTGTTTAAGACAAGCTTTCATCCAAAACATACGTTTGCTGGTTTAATTAAATCCCAATTATTAAGATTTCATAGAATCTGCACCCAGCAGACTGACTTCAAAACAGCAACCAAAATCCTATTCTCAGCTCTAACCACTAGGGGGTATTCTCGCTCTTTCCTCAGAAAATGCTTGAAATCATTCCTAGAAATCAAACCCATTGATCTAACCCCTATTTTGCCGGTGGTTGTGACATATGCCCCGTCAACATGCAAATTGATCAGAGTGGTTAAGAACAATTTCCAAAATCTTGTCCAGAAAACCCAATTACTGGGAGATTACAAGGTGATTGCTGCCTTCCGGAGGAATAGAAACTTAAGAGATTTCCTCATTAAGGCAAAAGTTTCACCTCTCTCTGACCCCAAACTCAGAGACCAAGGACAATTTTTTAAGCACCTAAAATGGTTGCGTAGTTTTTCCAATGGAAATGTATTTCACTCACAGTGTAAGGGTACTCCACGTTCCAAGAACTGTGTGTATTTGATTACCTGTAGCAAATGTGGAATTCAATATGTTGGTGAAACAGGTAACACACTCCTGACCAGATTCACCCAGCACAGATACAATGTGTTAAGGAAAAAGAACACACACACGTATGTGGTACAACATTTCTTGTCACATGGCTGGGAATCTGTCAGGGCCACAGTGACAGAGGCAAATCCCAGATGGACAACTCAGCAGAGGAGGAAGGCTGAGAGACTCTGGATTGCCAAATTAGACACTGTACACCCTAAAGGGTTAAATGAGAAACATTTTTAATGGACATAAAGCCCATATAATGTACATAGTTGTCTCTTCTCACTATTTCATTGTTACTGTGGAGGTCATTATTGTTATCATCATCATTGTCATCGTGATTATGCCTGTCTGTATATATTTGAAGTAGCATCCTGCCCCTGAGGTTCATCCTTAACCTAACCACTTTTAACCCTGGGCTGGACTTAGCCTCATTCATGAAGCCCAACCCTGAAACAAATCCTAAACCTAACCGCCTGTAACCCTATGCTGGGATGACCCTAGGCCCCAGACTCAACACCCTCTCTTTCTTCCCCTCTCCCTCTCTCTCGCTCTCCCTCTCTCTCTCTCTCTCTCTCTCTCTCTCTCTCTCTTCCTTGCTCTCTCGCTCTCCCTCTCGCTCCCTCTCTCCTTTGCTGGTCCTCCTTCTATCCCCCCTCCCCTCCTCCCCCCTCCCTCTCTTCCCCATCTCCCCCTCCCTCCCTCATCTGGAGGCCTCACACTCAGGATGCTATAATATCTCCCCTTTCCGGGGCTTCACGTGAAGGACATGGTTCCTTGAGCCAGGAGCAAGGAAGGCCAGTGCATTGGTGCCCGATTGCCTTCGGCAATCGGTCCCCCATTTTGCTTTTTCCCTAACCGGCCAGCGCCCCTTGTCGACCTACTCTGGGAGCCCTCTGTCTTTACACTGAAACACTCTGCGTGTGTATATACTCTATTATTGTACAATCATCAACGTGATTCCATTTGTGATGATTTTTCTTTGACCCTCATATGGAGGTTGATTTATTGTAAAGACATTGTATGTTTCTGTTCACAAGTTAAGGCCATTCTGTATGTATATATTTTTACATATTCATATCATCAACATGATATTGTTTGTGATGATGTTCCCTCAACTCTCATAGGCAGAGTAACTTGTTGTGAAAACTGTACATATATATATATATGTCTCTCCCGACAAATCATTGTACTTTACAAGGTCCCTGAACGCAACACACAGGCAAACGACCAATCATCTGGACTTCTTTAAAGGGACCTCTGATGCACGGAGCATGGACTCCTCTCATTGGTTGCTGAGACCCGCACAATTTGAAAATGGACTTGCGCAGTGTGGACACCTGCAAAATATATTGTATTCATGTATTATTACACTGTCTTCAGTTTCTGAGCAAGCCAGCCTGATGAAGGTTCATGCGAACCGAAACGTCGCGTTTTTGGCTTACTTTTACTGAGATTTGTTCATTTTGAATTTTTTGGTATTGAGCAAAAATAAAGCTCTTAGTTATTATACCCAGCTAAACGTGAGTGTCTTCAGTTTGCGCACAGCTGCTTAACATTACTGGCACGGTTACCAGTGACCAGTTGGTTAAGTTAAAGCCACGAGTGGGACCGCAAACATGCCCACGTTTACAGCAGAGGACCAGTGGACCACCGTCCGACGGCGTGGAAACCGGAGAGGAGATCGCGGCTTTACGAGCGGCCGGAGATCACCCCGACGGACCAGCTACCCGTCCCGCAACAGACGCCGGACCTACGCATCGGTGGTGAGAGGACGTGATTACCGGGATGAGAGAGAAATCCCACACGTATGGCAGCACAACCAGCGGAGAGAACGGCCGACTGGGGATCGCTATGCTGCCCAGCACAGAGATCGGACTGAACGAGAGCAGCGGTTTGAACGGGGGCGAGCCCAGGACAAACGAGGAGATCGCTACTTCACGAGCGACCGGAGGCCACCCCGACGGACCAGCTACCCGCCCCGCAATAGACGCCGGACCTACGCATCGGTAGTGAGAGGACGGGACCACCGGTATGAGAGAGAAATCCCGCACACATGGCAGCCGAACCAGCAGAGATGGCGAACGACTACGGACCGCTATACTGCCCGTCACCGAGAGCGGCGTTTTGAACAGAGACCAGCCCAGAATAGACGGTATGTGAAACACGCCAGATCCGAACGATCTGAGCCTCCCACAAACAAAATACCATCTGATGATCCGGACTTTTCTACCAAAGTGCGTATTATTCATAGACTTATCAAATCGGTCCACCACCTTAAAAATGTCTCAAGGGACGCATACCCGCCCTCTTTGAATAAAATAGCCCAGAACTTAATGACTGTTATTAAGCCGGCTGTTCCCAGTGAACGAACACAGATTCTGATTGAGGGTAATGCGCAAAACTGGGCGCACAACGCTATTTTAATCCTCCGTGAACATTATTCTGAGGCGATGGAGGAGGAGTTAAAAAGCCTTTTTGAGTTTCCCAGTCAGGACTGGAGGGGACCCTTTGAGGTGGCGACATCCTGGGCCAAACGTAACCTGGGCCGCCGCCTCCAACCTGAGTCATTAGAACAGACCGAGGCAGCCATCGTGGCGAGATTGGCAGACACCAGATCGGCAGGGCGGGGCCATACAGCCGGCGAGCCGAGACGACAACCAGAGGCGAGGGAGGACCTGATACAGCTCGACCCTGTCGAACCTCCGGTGGAGGTGTTGCAACCAGCTCCTTCCCACACGCGACCTGCCACACCACAGCCCAGCACCAGCCGGGCCATTAAAGTCACTGCGCAGATCCATGCTCCGCCTGCAGCGAGCGCAGTAACCATGGTGACAGCGACGACCATGACGGACCCCATCAGAGGTGACTGGTCGCCCGTCATAGAGAGACTGGGGGAGGAGGACGGTGACCTGAGGCCCACCACCACTCCTCAGGAAGATCCTCCTGAACCAGAGCCAGAACCAACGTCACCTAAAGACCAGAGAGTGAGAAGGGTCCTCGACGCTCTCCACGTGACCTCCACTGGGGAGAAGTCACCTCCAACCACTCAGCCTCCACAGCCTTCTGAGGACACGGATATCGAGGTACTGGACCTCACGCAGGGGGAATCCACCCCCACCAGATCCCAGAAGGGCGGAGGAACAGCGCCCGAACCTCCAACGGCTTCACACTCCAGCCAGCCACGCACTATTCCGGACAGGCTGAAATCCAGCGTACAGACCCGCCTACAGACGAGGAGAATCGAGGAATCCTCTTTATCTCCCCCCTCCTCACCATCTTCACCGGGACAACAGGTGCAGGCTCCAACGAGACACCACAACACGCACAGAAAACTGCAAGAGTGGAGTCTGCACATCAGGGAAATGACCCTGATCATGGGAGATTCAAATGTGTCCACATTCCCATCCTTTTCAGCAGATCACGTACAAATTGACAGTTTTCCTGGGGCAAAATGGTACCATGCACAGACTATACTGGAAAAAGCAACCTGTGAGGTAGACGTGGAAACCCTGGTGTTATCCTTTGGCTTAAACAATAGGTCACAAAGGGACAAGAACACGCCAATCATAGAACTGAAAAAAGCATTGAAGACAGCCGAGGAGAAATTTCCTGAGGCGGACATTTACATCCCAGTTGTTAACTTTTCCCCAGCTCTGCCCCAGAATGAACAGGAAACGCTGCTGTGCTTAAACACTTTCATTGCAGGCCTGGACAATCACATCCCTGCTCTTTCTGCCTCAATGTTTGATACAGAAAGAGACAATATCCATTGGACTGATAAAACAGCAATGTGTATGTTGAACCACTGGGGTGACTATGTAAATGTGACGTCCCCATGAGCCCAGCGACAAGGGAGGGGGTGAGTAATGGTGTCGTTAATTTGTCCAAACACTTTCAGCCTTCCACTGCTCAGAGGACCCTGTTAAACAGAGGCCTAAATTTTATTCCCACAAAAGGTTACAATAAAAACTTCTTGTTGCAATGTAAATATGACATACAACAATACCACAGAAGGGTAAAATTGGCCATATATTATGGGGAGAATTCTGATACAGAACCCCAGCCTTTCACTCCCAAATCTGACTGGTCTCCTTCCATGGGCCAGCTTCCACCTGAGGTATCCGCCTTGGTGAAGGCTGACTATGAATACTTTCAAAATCATTTTCATATTGATCGTATAAAACCCAATTTAATGGGGGAAGAAACCAAAGCCCTAAAAGAACTGAGGGAAAACAAACAAATAATTATAAAGCCAGCGGATAAAGGGAGTGCTGTAGTCATCCTGGACAGAGATCAGTATTTACAGGAGGGCTACAGACAACTAAATGACACAACATACTATTCAAAATTAAAAAAACCCATCTATTTGGAAACATTGCCCATTGTGGAGAAGATAATTTATAGTCTATATCAAAAGAAATTTATTAACATGAAACAAAAAAACTATTTGTTGGGCTCCTCTGAACCAAGAGGAAGGCTGTTTTATCTGTTGCCCAAAATCCATAAAGACCCAGAAAAGTGGTCCGTACCATTTGAGGTACCGCCCGGTCGTCCCATCGTGTCTGACTGTGAAAGTGAAACCTACCGTACAGCAGAATATTTGGATTTCTTCTTAAACCCCTTATCCACAAAACATGATAGCTACATTAAAGATACTTATGACTTTGTGGAAAAAGTGAAACAGATTGAGGTACCCGCTGAATCATTTCTCTTCTCCCTTGATATTGACAGTCTTTACACCAACATAGATATTAAGGAAGGAATTAACTCAATTAGGAATATTTTCCGTAAATATCCAGATAAGAAAAGACCTGAAAAAGAACTATTACAATTATTGGACATCAACCTCACGAGAAATGATTTTGAATTCAACGGGGACTTCTTTTTGCAGATAAAAGGGACAGCCATGGGCAAGAAATTTGCCCCAGCATATGCCAATATATTTATGGCTGAATGGGAAACTGTAGCCCTGGCAAAATGTGTTAAAAGACCACTTTATTACTATCGGTTTCTTGATGACATCTGGGGAGTATGGCAGCACTCTGAACAAGATTTTGAAGCATTTCTAACCACCCTGAATGAGCATAATGACTCAATTAAACTAAAATCCACAATTAGTAAAACCACAATTGATTTCTTGGACACAACCACTTTCAAAGGCCCAAATTTTTCACAGACCCACAAATTGGACATTAAAGTATTTTTCAAACCTACGGACACACATGCTTTGTTGTTTAAGACAAGCTTTCATCCAAAACATACGTTTGCTGGTTTAATTAAATCCCAATTATTAAGATTTCATAGAATCTGCACCCAGCAGACTGACTTCAAAACAGCAACCAAAATCCTATTCTCAGCTCTAACCACTAGGGGGTATTCTCGCTCTTTCCTCAGAAAATGCTTGAAATCATTCCTAGAAATCAAACCCATTGATCTAACCCCTATTTTGCCGGTGGTTGTGACATATGCCCCGTCAACATGCAAATTGATCAGAGTGGTTAAGAACAATTTCCAAAATCTTGTCCAGAAAACCCAATTACTGGGAGATTACAAGGTGATTGCTGCCTTCCGGAGGAATAGAAACTTAAGAGATTTCCTCATTAAGGCAAAAGTTTCACCTCTCTCTGACCCCAAACTCAGAGACCAAGGACAATTTTTTAAGCACCTAAAATGGTTGCGTAGTTTTTCCAATGGAAATGTATTTCACTCACAGTGTAAGGGTACTCCACGTTCCAAGAACTGTGTGTATTTGATTACCTGTAGCAAATGTGGAATTCAATATGTTGGTGAAACAGGTAACACACTCCTGACCAGATTCACCCAGCACAGATACAATGTGTTAAGGAAAAAGAACACACACACGTATGTGGTACAACATTTCTTGTCACATGGCTGGGAATCTGTCAGGGCCACAGTGACAGAGGCAAATCCCAGATGGACAACTCAGCAGAGGAGGAAGGCTGAGAGACTCTGGATTGCCAAATTAGACACTGTACACCCTAAAGGGTTAAATGAGAAACATTTTTAATGGACATAAAGCCCATATAATGTACATAGTTGTCTCTTCTCACTATTTCATTGTTACTGTGGAGGTCATTATTGTTATCATCATCATTGTCATCGTGATTATGCCTGTCTGTATATATTTGAAGTAGCATCCTGCCCCTGAGGTTCATCCTTAACCTAACCACTTTTAACCCTGGGCTGGACTTAGCCTCATTCATGAAGCCCAACCCTGAAACAAATCCTAAACCTAACCGCCTGTAACCCTATGCTGGGATGACCCTAGGCCCCAGACTCAACACCCTCTCTTTCTTCCCCTCTCCCTCTCTCTCGCTCTCCCTCTCTCTCTCTCTCTCTCTCTCTCTCTCTCTCTCTTCCTTGCTCTCTCGCTCTCCCTCTCGCTCCCTCTCTCCTTTGCTGGTCCTCCTTCTATCCCCCCTCCCCTCCTCCCCCCTCCCTCTCTTCCCCATCTCCCCCTCCCTCCCTCATCTGGAGGCCTCACACTCAGGATGCTATAATATCTCCCCTTTCCGGGGCTTCACGTGAAGGACATGGTTCCTTGAGCCAGGAGCAAGGAAGGCCAGTGCATTGGTGCCCGATTGCCTTCGGCAATCGGTCCCCCATTTTGCTTTTTCCCTAACCGGCCAGCGCCCCTTGTCGACCTACTCTGGGAGCCCTCTGTCTTTACACTGAAACACTCTGCGTGTGTATATACTCTATTATTGTACAATCATCAACGTGATTCCATTTGTGATGATTTTTCTTTGACCCTCATATGGAGGTTGATTTATTGTAAAGACATTGTATGTTTCTGTTCACAAGTTAAGGCCATTCTGTATGTATATATTTTTACATATTCATATCATCAACATGATATTGTTTGTGATGATGTTCCCTCAACTCTCATAGGCAGAGTAACTTGTTGTGAAAACTGTACATATATATATATATGTCTCTCCCGACAAATCATTGTACTTTACAAGGTCCCTGAACGCAACACACAGGCAAACGACCAATCATCTGGACTTCTTTAAAGGGACCTCTGATGCACGGAGCATGGACTCCTCTCATTGGTTGCTGAGACCCGCACAATTTGAAAATGGACTTGCGCAGTGTGGACACCTGCAAAATATATTGTATTCATGTATTATTACACTGTCTTCAGTTTCTGAGCAAGCCAGCCTGATGAAGGTTCATGCGAACCGAAACGTCGCGTTTTTGGCTTACTTTTACTGAGATTTGTTCATTTTGAATTTTTTGGTATTGAGCAAAAATAAAGCTCTTAGTTATTATACCCAGCTAAACGTGAGTGTCTTCAGTTTGCGCACAGCTGCTTAACATTACTGGCACGGTTACCAGTGACCAGTTGGTTAAGTTAAAGCCACGAGTGGGACCGCAAACATGCCCACGTTTACAGCAGAGGACCAGTGGACCACCGTCCGACGGCGTGGAAACCGGAGAGGAGATCGCGGCTTTACGAGCGGCCGGAGATCACCCCGACGGACCAGCTACCCGTCCCGCAACAGACGCCGGACCTACGCATCGGTGGTGAGAGGACGTGATTACCGGGATGAGAGAGAAATCCCACACGTATGGCAGCACAACCAGCGGAGAGAACGGCCGACTGGGGATCGCTATGCTGCCCAGCACAGAGATCGGACTGAACGAGAGCAGCGGTTTGAACGGGGGCGAGCCCAGGACAAACGAGGAGATCGCTACTTCACGAGCGACCGGAGGCCACCCCGACGGACCAGCTACCCGCCCCGCAATAGACGCCGGACCTACGCATCGGTAGTGAGAGGACGGGACCACCGGTATGAGAGAGAAATCCCGCACACATGGCAGCCGAACCAGCAGAGATGGCGAACGACTACGGACCGCTATACTGCCCGTCACCGAGAGCGGCGTTTTGAACAGAGACCAGCCCAGAATAGACGGTATGTGAAACACGCCAGATCCGAACGATCTGAGCCTCCCACAAACAAAATACCATCTGATGATCCGGACTTTTCTACCAAAGTGCGTATTATTCATAGACTTATCAAATCGGTCCACCACCTTAAAAATGTCTCAAGGGACGCATACCCGCCCTCTTTGAATAAAATAGCCCAGAACTTAATGACTGTTATTAAGCCGGCTGTTCCCAGTGAACGAACACAGATTCTGATTGAGGGTAATGCGCAAAACTGGGCGCACAACGCTATTTTAATCCTCCGTGAACATTATTCTGAGGCGATGGAGGAGGAGTTAAAAAGCCTTTTTGAGTTTCCCAGTCAGGACTGGAGGGGACCCTTTGAGGTGGCGACATCCTGGGCCAAACGTAACCTGGGCCGCCGCCTCCAACCTGAGTCATTAGAACAGACCGAGGCAGCCATCGTGGCGAGATTGGCAGACACCAGATCGGCAGGGCGGGGCCATACAGCCGGCGAGCCGAGACGACAACCAGAGGCGAGGGAGGACCTGATACAGCTCGACCCTGTCGAACCTCCGGTGGAGGTGTTGCAACCAGCTCCTTCCCACACGCGACCTGCCACACCACAGCCCAGCACCAGCCGGGCCATTAAAGTCACTGCGCAGATCCATGCTCCGCCTGCAGCGAGCGCAGTAACCATGGTGACAGCGACGACCATGACGGACCCCATCAGAGGTGACTGGTCGCCCGTCATAGAGAGACTGGGGGAGGAGGACGGTGACCTGAGGCCCACCACCACTCCTCAGGAAGATCCTCCTGAACCAGAGCCAGAACCAACGTCACCTAAAGACCAGAGAGTGAGAAGGGTCCTCGACGCTCTCCACGTGACCTCCACTGGGGAGAAGTCACCTCCAACCACTCAGCCTCCACAGCCTTCTGAGGACACGGATATCGAGGTACTGGACCTCACGCAGGGGGAATCCACCCCCACCAGATCCCAGAAGGGCGGAGGAACAGCGCCCGAACCTCCAACGGCTTCACACTCCAGCCAGCCACGCACTATTCCGGACAGGCTGAAATCCAGCGTACAGACCCGCCTACAGACGAGGAGAATCGAGGAATCCTCTTTATCTCCCCCCTCCTCACCATCTTCACCGGGACAACAGGTGCAGGCTCCAACGAGACACCACAACACGCACAGAAAACTGCAAGAGTGGAGTCTGCACATCAGGGAAATGACCCTGATCATGGGAGATTCAAATGTGTCCACATTCCCATCCTTTTCAGCAGATCACGTACAAATTGACAGTTTTCCTGGGGCAAAATGGTACCATGCACAGACTATACTGGAAAAAGCAACCTGTGAGGTAGACGTGGAAACCCTGGTGTTATCCTTTGGCTTAAACAATAGGTCACAAAGGGACAAGAACACGCCAA
Organism: Aulonocara sp. 'chitande type north' Nkhata Bay; assembly: GCF_057382095.1. Classification (NCBI taxonomy): domain Eukaryota; kingdom Metazoa; phylum Chordata; class Actinopteri; order Cichliformes; family Cichlidae; genus Aulonocara; species Aulonocara sp. 'chitande type north' Nkhata Bay. The sequence goes on along the minus strand of NC_141349.1, from coordinate 45,254,339 downwards.
TCATAGAACTGAAAAAAGCATTGAAGACAGCCGAGGAGAAATTTCCTGAGGCGGACATTTACATCCCAGTTGTTAACTTTTCCCCAGCTCTGCCCCAGAATGAACAGGAAACGCTGCTGTGCTTAAACACTTTCATTGCAGGCCTGGACAATCACATCCCTGCTCTTTCTGCCTCAATGTTTGATACAGAAAGAGACAATATCCATTGGACTGATAAAACAGCAATGTGTATGTTGAACCACTGGGGTGACTATGTAAATGTGACGTCCCCATGAGCCCAGCGACAAGGGAGGGGGTGAGTAATGGTGTCGTTAATTTGTCCAAACACTTTCAGCCTTCCACTGCTCAGAGGACCCTGTTAAACAGAGGCCTAAATTTTATTCCCACAAAAGGTTACAATAAAAACTTCTTGTTGCAATGTAAATATGACATACAACAATACCACAGAAGGGTAAAATTGGCCATATATTATGGGGAGAATTCTGATACAGAACCCCAGCCTTTCACTCCCAAATCTGACTGGTCTCCTTCCATGGGCCAGCTTCCACCTGAGGTATCCGCCTTGGTGAAGGCTGACTATGAATACTTTCAAAATCATTTTCATATTGATCGTATAAAACCCAATTTAATGGGGGAAGAAACCAAAGCCCTAAAAGAACTGAGGGAAAACAAACAAATAATTATAAAGCCAGCGGATAAAGGGAGTGCTGTAGTCATCCTGGACAGAGATCAGTATTTACAGGAGGGCTACAGACAACTAAATGACACAACATACTATTCAAAATTAAAAAAACCCATCTATTTGGAAACATTGCCCATTGTGGAGAAGATAATTTATAGTCTATATCAAAAGAAATTTATTAACATGAAACAAAAAAACTATTTGTTGGGCTCCTCTGAACCAAGAGGAAGGCTGTTTTATCTGTTGCCCAAAATCCATAAAGACCCAGAAAAGTGGTCCGTACCATTTGAGGTACCGCCCGGTCGTCCCATCGTGTCTGACTGTGAAAGTGAAACCTACCGTACAGCAGAATATTTGGATTTCTTCTTAAACCCCTTATCCACAAAACATGATAGCTACATTAAAGATACTTATGACTTTGTGGAAAAAGTGAAACAGATTGAGGTACCCGCTGAATCATTTCTCTTCTCCCTTGATATTGACAGTCTTTACACCAACATAGATATTAAGGAAGGAATTAACTCAATTAGGAATATTTTCCGTAAATATCCAGATAAGAAAAGACCTGAAAAAGAACTATTACAATTATTGGACATCAACCTCACGAGAAATGATTTTGAATTCAACGGGGACTTCTTTTTGCAGATAAAAGGGACAGCCATGGGCAAGAAATTTGCCCCAGCATATGCCAATATATTTATGGCTGAATGGGAAACTGTAGCCCTGGCAAAATGTGTTAAAAGACCACTTTATTACTATCGGTTTCTTGATGACATCTGGGGAGTATGGCAGCACTCTGAACAAGATTTTGAAGCATTTCTAACCACCCTGAATGAGCATAATGACTCAATTAAACTAAAATCCACAATTAGTAAAACCACAATTGATTTCTTGGACACAACCACTTTCAAAGGCCCAAATTTTTCACAGACCCACAAATTGGACATTAAAGTATTTTTCAAACCTACGGACACACATGCTTTGTTGTTTAAGACAAGCTTTCATCCAAAACATACGTTTGCTGGTTTAATTAAATCCCAATTATTAAGATTTCATAGAATCTGCACCCAGCAGACTGACTTCAAAACAGCAACCAAAATCCTATTCTCAGCTCTAACCACTAGGGGGTATTCTCGCTCTTTCCTCAGAAAATGCTTGAAATCATTCCTAGAAATCAAACCCATTGATCTAACCCCTATTTTGCCGGTGGTTGTGACATATGCCCCGTCAACATGCAAATTGATCAGAGTGGTTAAGAACAATTTCCAAAATCTTGTCCAGAAAACCCAATTACTGGGAGATTACAAGGTGATTGCTGCCTTCCGGAGGAATAGAAACTTAAGAGATTTCCTCATTAAGGCAAAAGTTTCACCTCTCTCTGACCCCAAACTCAGAGACCAAGGACAATTTTTTAAGCACCTAAAATGGTTGCGTAGTTTTTCCAATGGAAATGTATTTCACTCACAGTGTAAGGGTACTCCACGTTCCAAGAACTGTGTGTATTTGATTACCTGTAGCAAATGTGGAATTCAATATGTTGGTGAAACAGGTAACACACTCCTGACCAGATTCACCCAGCACAGATACAATGTGTTAAGGAAAAAGAACACACACACGTATGTGGTACAACATTTCTTGTCACATGGCTGGGAATCTGTCAGGGCCACAGTGACAGAGGCAAATCCCAGATGGACAACTCAGCAGAGGAGGAAGGCTGAGAGACTCTGGATTGCCAAATTAGACACTGTACACCCTAAAGGGTTAAATGAGAAACATTTTTAATGGACATAAAGCCCATATAATGTACATAGTTGTCTCTTCTCACTATTTCATTGTTACTGTGGAGGTCATTATTGTTATCATCATCATTGTCATCGTGATTATGCCTGTCTGTATATATTTGAAGTAGCATCCTGCCCCTGAGGTTCATCCTTAACCTAACCACTTTTAACCCTGGGCTGGACTTAGCCTCATTCATGAAGCCCAACCCTGAAACAAATCCTAAACCTAACCGCCTGTAACCCTATGCTGGGATGACCCTAGGCCCCAGACTCAACACCCTCTCTTTCTTCCCCTCTCCCTCTCTCTCGCTCTCCCTCTCTCTCTCTCTCTCTCTCTCTCTCTCTCTCTCTTCCTTGCTCTCTCGCTCTCCCTCTCGCTCCCTCTCTCCTTTGCTGGTCCTCCTTCTATCCCCCCTCCCCTCCTCCCCCCTCCCTCTCTTCCCCATCTCCCCCTCCCTCCCTCATCTGGAGGCCTCACACTCAGGATGCTATAATATCTCCCCTTTCCGGGGCTTCACGTGAAGGACATGGTTCCTTGAGCCAGGAGCAAGGAAGGCCAGTGCATTGGTGCCCGATTGCCTTCGGCAATCGGTCCCCCATTTTGCTTTTTCCCTAACCGGCCAGCGCCCCTTGTCGACCTACTCTGGGAGCCCTCTGTCTTTACACTGAAACACTCTGCGTGTGTATATACTCTATTATTGTACAATCATCAACGTGATTCCATTTGTGATGATTTTTCTTTGACCCTCATATGGAGGTTGATTTATTGTAAAGACATTGTATGTTTCTGTTCACAAGTTAAGGCCATTCTGTATGTATATATTTTTACATATTCATATCATCAACATGATATTGTTTGTGATGATGTTCCCTCAACTCTCATAGGCAGAGTAACTTGTTGTGAAAACTGTACATATATATATATATGTCTCTCCCGACAAATCATTGTACTTTACAAGGTCCCTGAACGCAACACACAGGCAAACGACCAATCATCTGGACTTCTTTAAAGGGACCTCTGATGCACGGAGCATGGACTCCTCTCATTGGTTGCTGAGACCCGCACAATTTGAAAATGGACTTGCGCAGTGTGGACACCTGCAAAATATATTGTATTCATGTATTATTACACTGTCTTCAGTTTCTGAGCAAGCCAGCCTGATGAAGGTTCATGCGAACCGAAACGTCGCGTTTTTGGCTTACTTTTACTGAGATTTGTTCATTTTGAATTTTTTGGTATTGAGCAAAAATAAAGCTCTTAGTTATTATACCCAGCTAAACGTGAGTGTCTTCAGTTTGCGCACAGCTGCTTAACATTACTGGCACGGTTACCAGTGACCAGTTGGTTAAGTTAAAGCCACGAGTGGGACCGCAAACATGCCCACGTTTACAGCAGAGGACCAGTGGACCACCGTCCGACGGCGTGGAAACCGGAGAGGAGATCGCGGCTTTACGAGCGGCCGGAGATCACCCCGACGGACCAGCTACCCGTCCCGCAACAGACGCCGGACCTACGCATCGGTGGTGAGAGGACGTGATTACCGGGATGAGAGAGAAATCCCACACGTATGGCAGCACAACCAGCGGAGAGAACGGCCGACTGGGGATCGCTATGCTGCCCAGCACAGAGATCGGACTGAACGAGAGCAGCGGTTTGAACGGGGGCGAGCCCAGGACAAACGAGGAGATCGCTACTTCACGAGCGACCGGAGGCCACCCCGACGGACCAGCTACCCGCCCCGCAATAGACGCCGGACCTACGCATCGGTAGTGAGAGGACGGGACCACCGGTATGAGAGAGAAATCCCGCACACATGGCAGCCGAACCAGCAGAGATGGCGAACGACTACGGACCGCTATACTGCCCGTCACCGAGAGCGGCGTTTTGAACAGAGACCAGCCCAGAATAGACGGTATGTGAAACACGCCAGATCCGAACGATCTGAGCCTCCCACAAACAAAATACCATCTGATGATCCGGACTTTTCTACCAAAGTGCGTATTATTCATAGACTTATCAAATCGGTCCACCACCTTAAAAATGTCTCAAGGGACGCATACCCGCCCTCTTTGAATAAAATAGCCCAGAACTTAATGACTGTTATTAAGCCGGCTGTTCCCAGTGAACGAACACAGATTCTGATTGAGGGTAATGCGCAAAACTGGGCGCACAACGCTATTTTAATCCTCCGTGAACATTATTCTGAGGCGATGGAGGAGGAGTTAAAAAGCCTTTTTGAGTTTCCCAGTCAGGACTGGAGGGGACCCTTTGAGGTGGCGACATCCTGGGCCAAACGTAACCTGGGCCGCCGCCTCCAACCTGAGTCATTAGAACAGACCGAGGCAGCCATCGTGGCGAGATTGGCAGACACCAGATCGGCAGGGCGGGGCCATACAGCCGGCGAGCCGAGACGACAACCAGAGGCGAGGGAGGACCTGATACAGCTCGACCCTGTCGAACCTCCGGTGGAGGTGTTGCAACCAGCTCCTTCCCACACGCGACCTGCCACACCACAGCCCAGCACCAGCCGGGCCATTAAAGTCACTGCGCAGATCCATGCTCCGCCTGCAGCGAGCGCAGTAACCATGGTGACAGCGACGACCATGACGGACCCCATCAGAGGTGACTGGTCGCCCGTCATAGAGAGACTGGGGGAGGAGGACGGTGACCTGAGGCCCACCACCACTCCTCAGGAAGATCCTCCTGAACCAGAGCCAGAACCAACGTCACCTAAAGACCAGAGAGTGAGAAGGGTCCTCGACGCTCTCCACGTGACCTCCACTGGGGAGAAGTCACCTCCAACCACTCAGCCTCCACAGCCTTCTGAGGACACGGATATCGAGGTACTGGACCTCACGCAGGGGGAATCCACCCCCACCAGATCCCAGAAGGGCGGAGGAACAGCGCCCGAACCTCCAACGGCTTCACACTCCAGCCAGCCACGCACTATTCCGGACAGGCTGAAATCCAGCGTACAGACCCGCCTACAGACGAGGAGAATCGAGGAATCCTCTTTATCTCCCCCCTCCTCACCATCTTCACCGGGACAACAGGTGCAGGCTCCAACGAGACACCACAACACGCACAGAAAACTGCAAGAGTGGAGTCTGCACATCAGGGAAATGACCCTGATCATGGGAGATTCAAATGTGTCCACATTCCCATCCTTTTCAGCAGATCACGTACAAATTGACAGTTTTCCTGGGGCAAAATGGTACCATGCACAGACTATACTGGAAAAAGCAACCTGTGAGGTAGACGTGGAAACCCTGGTGTTATCCTTTGGCTTAAACAATAGGTCACAAAGGGACAAGAACACGCCAATCATAGAACTGAAAAAAGCATTGAAGACAGCCGAGGAGAAATTTCCTGAGGCGGACATTTACATCCCAGTTGTTAACTTTTCCCCAGCTCTGCCCCAGAATGAACAGGAAACGCTGCTGTGCTTAAACACTTTCATTGCAGGCCTGGACAATCACATCCCTGCTCTTTCTGCCTCAATGTTTGATACAGAAAGAGACAATATCCATTGGACTGATAAAACAGCAATGTGTATGTTGAACCACTGGGGTGACTATGTAAATGTGACGTCCCCATGAGCCCAGCGACAAGGGAGGGGGTGAGTAATGGTGTCGTTAATTTGTCCAAACACTTTCAGCCTTCCACTGCTCAGAGGACCCTGTTAAACAGAGGCCTAAATTTTATTCCCACAAAAGGTTACAATAAAAACTTCTTGTTGCAATGTAAATATGACATACAACAATACCACAGAAGGGTAAAATTGGCCATATATTATGGGGAGAATTCTGATACAGAACCCCAGCCTTTCACTCCCAAATCTGACTGGTCTCCTTCCATGGGCCAGCTTCCACCTGAGGTATCCGCCTTGGTGAAGGCTGACTATGAATACTTTCAAAATCATTTTCATATTGATCGTATAAAACCCAATTTAATGGGGGAAGAAACCAAAGCCCTAAAAGAACTGAGGGAAAACAAACAAATAATTATAAAGCCAGCGGATAAAGGGAGTGCTGTAGTCATCCTGGACAGAGATCAGTATTTACAGGAGGGCTACAGACAACTAAATGACACAACATACTATTCAAAATTAAAAAAACCCATCTATTTGGAAACATTGCCCATTGTGGAGAAGATAATTTATAGTCTATATCAAAAGAAATTTATTAACATGAAACAAAAAAACTATTTGTTGGGCTCCTCTGAACCAAGAGGAAGGCTGTTTTATCTGTTGCCCAAAATCCATAAAGACCCAGAAAAGTGGTCCGTACCATTTGAGGTACCGCCCGGTCGTCCCATCGTGTCTGACTGTGAAAGTGAAACCTACCGTACAGCAGAATATTTGGATTTCTTCTTAAACCCCTTATCCACAAAACATGATAGCTACATTAAAGATACTTATGACTTTGTGGAAAAAGTGAAACAGATTGAGGTACCCGCTGAATCATTTCTCTTCTCCCTTGATATTGACAGTCTTTACACCAACATAGATATTAAGGAAGGAATTAACTCAATTAGGAATATTTTCCGTAAATATCCAGATAAGAAAAGACCTGAAAAAGAACTATTACAATTATTGGACATCAACCTCACGAGAAATGATTTTGAATTCAACGGGGACTTCTTTTTGCAGATAAAAGGGACAGCCATGGGCAAGAAATTTGCCCCAGCATATGCCAATATATTTATGGCTGAATGGGAAACTGTAGCCCTGGCAAAATGTGTTAAAAGACCACTTTATTACTATCGGTTTCTTGATGACATCTGGGGAGTATGGCAGCACTCTGAACAAGATTTTGAAGCATTTCTAACCACCCTGAATGAGCATAATGACTCAATTAAACTAAAATCCACAATTAGTAAAACCACAATTGATTTCTTGGACACAACCACTTTCAAAGGCCCAAATTTTTCACAGACCCACAAATTGGACATTAAAGTATTTTTCAAACCTACGGACACACATGCTTTGTTGTTTAAGACAAGCTTTCATCCAAAACATACGTTTGCTGGTTTAATTAAATCCCAATTATTAAGATTTCATAGAATCTGCACCCAGCAGACTGACTTCAAAACAGCAACCAAAATCCTATTCTCAGCTCTAACCACTAGGGGGTATTCTCGCTCTTTCCTCAGAAAATGCTTGAAATCATTCCTAGAAATCAAACCCATTGATCTAACCCCTATTTTGCCGGTGGTTGTGACATATGCCCCGTCAACATGCAAATTGATCAGAGTGGTTAAGAACAATTTCCAAAATCTTGTCCAGAAAACCCAATTACTGGGAGATTACAAGGTGATTGCTGCCTTCCGGAGGAATAGAAACTTAAGAGATTTCCTCATTAAGGCAAAAGTTTCACCTCTCTCTGACCCCAAACTCAGAGACCAAGGACAATTTTTTAAGCACCTAAAATGGTTGCGTAGTTTTTCCAATGGAAATGTATTTCACTCACAGTGTAAGGGTACTCCACGTTCCAAGAACTGTGTGTATTTGATTACCTGTAGCAAATGTGGAATTCAATATGTTGGTGAAACAGGTAACACACTCCTGACCAGATTCACCCAGCACAGATACAATGTGTTAAGGAAAAAGAACACACACACGTATGTGGTACAACATTTCTTGTCACATGGCTGGGAATCTGTCAGGGCCACAGTGACAGAGGCAAATCCCAGATGGACAACTCAGCAGAGGAGGAAGGCTGAGAGACTCTGGATTGCCAAATTAGACACTGTACACCCTAAAGGGTTAAATGAGAAACATTTTTAATGGACATAAAGCCCATATAATGTACATAGTTGTCTCTTCTCACTATTTCATTGTTACTGTGGAGGTCATTATTGTTATCATCATCATTGTCATCGTGATTATGCCTGTCTGTATATATTTGAAGTAGCATCCTGCCCCTGAGGTTCATCCTTAACCTAACCACTTTTAACCCTGGGCTGGACTTAGCCTCATTCATGAAGCCCAACCCTGAAACAAATCCTAAACCTAACCGCCTGTAACCCTATGCTGGGATGACCCTAGGCCCCAGACTCAACACCCTCTCTTTCTTCCCCTCTCCCTCTCTCTCGCTCTCCCTCTCTCTCTCTCTCTCTCTCTCTCTCTCTCTCTCTTCCTTGCTCTCTCGCTCTCCCTCTCGCTCCCTCTCTCCTTTGCTGGTCCTCCTTCTATCCCCCCTCCCCTCCTCCCCCCTCCCTCTCTTCCCCATCTCCCCCTCCCTCCCTCATCTGGAGGCCTCACACTCAGGATGCTATAATATCTCCCCTTTCCGGGGCTTCACGTGAAGGACATGGTTCCTTGAGCCAGGAGCAAGGAAGGCCAGTGCATTGGTGCCCGATTGCCTTCGGCAATCGGTCCCCCATTTTGCTTTTTCCCTAACCGGCCAGCGCCCCTTGTCGACCTACTCTGGGAGCCCTCTGTCTTTACACTGAAACACTCTGCGTGTGTATATACTCTATTATTGTACAATCATCAACGTGATTCCATTTGTGATGATTTTTCTTTGACCCTCATATGGAGGTTGATTTATTGTAAAGACATTGTATGTTTCTGTTCACAAGTTAAGGCCATTCTGTATGTATATATTTTTACATATTCATATCATCAACATGATATTGTTTGTGATGATGTTCCCTCAACTCTCATAGGCAGAGTAACTTGTTGTGAAAACTGTACATATATATATATATGTCTCTCCCGACAAATCATTGTACTTTACAAGGTCCCTGAACGCAACACACAGGCAAACGACCAATCATCTGGACTTCTTTAAAGGGACCTCTGATGCACGGAGCATGGACTCCTCTCATTGGTTGCTGAGACCCGCACAATTTGAAAATGGACTTGCGCAGTGTGGACACCTGCAAAATATATTGTATTCATGTATTATTACACTGTCTTCAGTTTCTGAGCAAGCCAGCCTGATGAAGGTTCATGCGAACCGAAACGTCGCGTTTTTGGCTTACTTTTACTGAGATTTGTTCATTTTGAATTTTTTGGTATTGAGCAAAAATAAAGCTCTTAGTTATTATACCCAGCTAAACGTGAGTGTCTTCAGTTTGCGCACAGCTGCTTAACATTACTGGCACGGTTACCAGTGACCAGTTGGTTAAGTTAAAGCCACGAGTGGGACCGCAAACATGCCCACGTTTACAGCAGAGGACCAGTGGACCACCGTCCGACGGCGTGGAAACCGGAGAGGAGATCGCGGCTTTACGAGCGGCCGGAGATCACCCCGACGGACCAGCTACCCGTCCCGCAACAGACGCCGGACCTACGCATCGGTGGTGAGAGGACGTGATTACCGGGATGAGAGAGAAATCCCACACGTATGGCAGCACAACCAGCGGAGAGAACGGCCGACTGGGGATCGCTATGCTGCCCAGCACAGAGATCGGACTGAACGAGAGCAGCGGTTTGAACGGGGGCGAGCCCAGGACAAACGAGGAGATCGCTACTTCACGAGCGACCGGAGGCCACCCCGACGGACCAGCTACCCGCCCCGCAATAGACGCCGGACCTACGCATCGGTAGTGAGAGGACGGGACCACCGGTATGAGAGAGAAATCCCGCACACATGGCAGCCGAACCAGCAGAGATGGCGAACGACTACGGACCGCTATACTGCCCGTCACCGAGAGCGGCGTTTTGAACAGAGACCAGCCCAGAATAGACGGTATGTGAAACACGCCAGATCCGAACGATCTGAGCCTCCCACAAACAAAATACCATCTGATGATCCGGACTTTTCTACCAAAGTGCGTATTATTCATAGACTTATCAAATCGGTCCACCACCTTAAAAATGTCTCAAGGGACGCATACCCGCCCTCTTTGAATAAAATAGCCCAGAACTTAATGACTGTTATTAAGCCGGCTGTTCCCAGTGAACGAACACAGATTCTGATTGAGGGTAATGCGCAAAACTGGGCGCACAACGCTATTTTAATCCTCCGTGAACATTATTCTGAGGCGATGGAGGAGGAGTTAAAAAGCCTTTTTGAGTTTCCCAGTCAGGACTGGAGGGGACCCTTTGAGGTGGCGACATCCTGGGCCAAACGTAACCTGGGCCGCCGCCTCCAACCTGAGTCATTAGAACAGACCGAGGCAGCCATCGTGGCGAGATTGGCAGACACCAGATCGGCAGGGCGGGGCCATACAGCCGGCGAGCCGAGACGACAACCAGAGGCGAGGGAGGACCTGATACAGCTCGACCCTGTCGAACCTCCGGTGGAGGTGTTGCAACCAGCTCCTTCCCACACGCGACCTGCCACACCACAGCCCAGCACCAGCCGGGCCATTAAAGTCACTGCGCAGATCCATGCTCCGCCTGCAGCGAGCGCAGTAACCATGGTGACAGCGACGACCATGACGGACCCCATCAGAGGTGACTGGTCGCCCGTCATAGAGAGACTGGGGGAGGAGGACGGTGACCTGAGGCCCACCACCACTCCTCAGGAAGATCCTCCTGAACCAGAGCCAGAACCAACGTCACCTAAAGACCAGAGAGTGAGAAGGGTCCTCGACGCTCTCCACGTGACCTCCACTGGGGAGAAGTCACCTCCAACCACTCAGCCTCCACAGCCTTCTGAGGACACGGATATCGAGGTACTGGACCTCACGCAGGGGGAATCCACCCCCACCAGATCCCAGAAGGGCGGAGGAACAGCGCCCGAACCTCCAACGGCTTCACACTCCAGCCAGCCACGCACTATTCCGGACAGGCTGAAATCCAGCGTACAGACCCGCCTACAGACGAGGAGAATCGAGGAATCCTCTTTATCTCCCCCCTCCTCACCATCTTCACCGGGACAACAGGTGCAGGCTCCAACGAGACACCACAACACGCACAGAAAACTGCAAGAGTGGAGTCTGCACATCAGGGAAATGACCCTGATCATGGGAGATTCAAATGTGTCCACATTCCCATCCTTTTCAGCAGATCACGTACAAATTGACAGTTTTCCTGGGGCAAAATGGTACCATGCACAGACTATACTGGAAAAAGCAACCTGTGAGGTAGACGTGGAAACCCTGGTGTTATCCTTTGGCTTAAACAATAGGTCACAAAGGGACAAGAACACGCCAATCATAGAACTGAAAAAAGCATTGAAGACAGCCGAGGAGAAATTTCCTGAGGCGGACATTTACATCCCAGTTGTTAACTTTTCCCCAGCTCTGCCCCAGAATGAACAGGAAACGCTGCTGTGCTTAAACACTTTCATTGCAGGCCTGGACAATCACATCCCTGCTCTTTCTGCCTCAATGTTTGATACAGAAAGAGACAATATCCATTGGACTGATAAAACAGCAATGTGTATGTTGAACCACTGGGGTGACTATGTAAATGTGACGTCCCCATGAGCCCAGCGACAAGGGAGGGGGTGAGTAATGGTGTCGTTAATTTGTCCAAACACTTTCAGCCTTCCACTGCTCAGAGGACCCTGTTAAACAGAGGCCTAAATTTTATTCCCACAAAAGGTTACAATAAAAACTTCTTGTTGCAATGTAAATATGACATACAACAATACCACAGAAGGGTAAAATTGGCCATATATTATGGGGAGAATTCTGATACAGAACCCCAGCCTTTCACTCCCAAATCTGACTGGTCTCCTTCCATGGGCCAGCTTCCACCTGAGGTATCCGCCTTGGTGAAGGCTGACTATGAATACTTTCAAAATCATTTTCATATTGATCGTATAAAACCCAATTTAATGGGGGAAGAAACCAAAGCCCTAAAAGAACTGAGGGAAAACAAACAAATAATTATAAAGCCAGCGGATAAAGGGAGTGCTGTAGTCATCCTGGACAGAGATCAGTATTTACAGGAGGGCTACAGACAACTAAATGACACAACATACTATTCAAAATTAAAAAAACCCATCTATTTGGAAACATTGCCCATTGTGGAGAAGATAATTTATAGTCTATATCAAAAGAAATTTATTAACATGAAACAAAAAAACTATTTGTTGGGCTCCTCTGAACCAAGAGGAAGGCTGTTTTATCTGTTGCCCAAAATCCATAAAGACCCAGAAAAGTGGTCCGTACCATTTGAGGTACCGCCCGGTCGTCCCATCGTGTCTGACTGTGAAAGTGAAACCTACCGTACAGCAGAATATTTGGATTTCTTCTTAAACCCCTTATCCACAAAACATGATAGCTACATTAAAGATACTTATGACTTTGTGGAAAAAGTGAAACAGATTGAGGTACCCGCTGAATCATTTCTCTTCTCCCTTGATATTGACAGTCTTTACACCAACATAGATATTAAGGAAGGAATTAACTCAATTAGGAATATTTTCCGTAAATATCCAGATAAGAAAAGACCTGAAAAAGAACTATTACAATTATTGGACATCAACCTCACGAGAAATGATTTTGAATTCAACGGGGACTTCTTTTTGCAGATAAAAGGGACAGCCATGGGCAAGAAATTTGCCCCAGCATATGCCAATATATTTATGGCTGAATGGGAAACTGTAGCCCTGGCAAAATGTGTTAAAAGACCACTTTATTACTATCGGTTTCTTGATGACATCTGGGGAGTATGGCAGCACTCTGAACAAGATTTTGAAGCATTTCTAACCACCCTGAATGAGCATAATGACTCAATTAAACTAAAATCCACAATTAGTAAAACCACAATTGATTTCTTGGACACAACCACTTTCAAAGGCCCAAATTTTTCACAGACCCACAAATTGGACATTAAAGTATTTTTCAAACCTACGGACACACATGCTTTGTTGTTTAAGACAAGCTTTCATCCAAAACATACGTTTGCTGGTTTAATTAAATCCCAATTATTAAGATTTCATAGAATCTGCACCCAGCAGACTGACTTCAAAACAGCAACCAAAATCCTATTCTCAGCTCTAACCACTAGGGGGTATTCTCGCTCTTTCCTCAGAAAATGCTTGAAATCATTCCTAGAAATCAAACCCATTGATCTAACCCCTATTTTGCCGGTGGTTGTGACATATGCCCCGTCAACATGCAAATTGATCAGAGTGGTTAAGAACAATTTCCAAAATCTTGTCCAGAAAACCCAATTACTGGGAGATTACAAGGTGATTGCTGCCTTCCGGAGGAATAGAAACTTAAGAGATTTCCTCATTAAGGCAAAAGTTTCACCTCTCTCTGACCCCAAACTCAGAGACCAAGGACAATTTTTTAAGCACCTAAAATGGTTGCGTAGTTTTTCCAATGGAAATGTATTTCACTCACAGTGTAAGGGTACTCCACGTTCCAAGAACTGTGTGTATTTGATTACCTGTAGCAAATGTGGAATTCAATATGTTGGTGAAACAGGTAACACACTCCTGACCAGATTCACCCAGCACAGATACAATGTGTTAAGGAAAAAGAACACACACACGTATGTGGTACAACATTTCTTGTCACATGGCTGGGAATCTGTCAGGGCCACAGTGACAGAGGCAAATCCCAGATGGACAACTCAGCAGAGGAGGAAGGCTGAGAGACTCTGGATTGCCAAATTAGACACTGTACACCCTAAAGGGTTAAATGAGAAACATTTTTAATGGACATAAAGCCCATATAATGTACATAGTTGTCTCTTCTCACTATTTCATTGTTACTGTGGAGGTCATTATTGTTATCATCATCATTGTCATCGTGATTATGCCTGTCTGTATATATTTGAAGTAGCATCCTGCCCCTGAGGTTCATCCTTAACCTAACCACTTTTAACCCTGGGCTGGACTTAGCCTCATTCATGAAGCCCGACCCTGAAACAAATCCTAAACCTAACCGCCTGTAACCCTATGCTGGGATGACCCTAGGCCCCAGACTCAACACCCTCTCTTTCTTCCCCTCTCCCTCTCTCTCGCTCTCCCTCTCTCTCTCTCTCTCTCTCTCTCTCTCTCTCTCTCTCTTCCTTGCTCTCTCGCTCTCCCTCTCGCTCCCTCTCTCCTTTGCTGGTCCTCCTTCTATCCCCCCTCCCCTCCTCCCCCCTCCCTCTCTTCCCCATCTCCCCCTCCCTCCCTCATCTGGAGGCCTCACACTCAGGATGCTATAATATCTCCCCTTTCCGGGGCTTCACGTGAAGGACATGGTTCCTTGAGCCAGGAGCAAGGAAGGCCAGTGCATTGGTGCCCGATTGCCTTCGGCAATCGGTCCCCCATTTTGCTTTTTCCCTAACCGGCCAGCGCCCCTTGTCGACCTACTCTGGGAGCCCTCTGTCTTTACACTGAAACACTCTGCGTGTGTATATACTCTATTATTGTACAATCATCAACGTGATTCCATTTGTGATGATTTTTCTTTGACCCTCATATGGAGGTTGATTTATTGTAAAGACATTGTATGTTTCTGTTCACAAGTTAAGGCCATTCTGTATGTATATATTTTTACATATTCATATCATCAACATGATATTGTTTGTGATGATGTTCCCTCAACTCTCATAGGCAGAGTAACTTGTTGTGAAAACTGTACATATATATATATATGTCTCTCCCGACAAATCATTGTACTTTACAAGGTCCCTGAACGCAACACACAGGCAAACGACCAATCATCTGGACTTCTTTAAAGGGACCTCTGATGCACGGAGCATGGACTCCTCTCATTGGTTGCTGAGACCCGCACAATTTGAAAATGGACTTGCGCAGTGTGGACACCTGCAAAATATATTGTATTCATGTATTATTACACTGTCTTCAGTTTCTGAGCAAGCCAGCCTGATGAAGGTTCATGCGAACCGAAACGTCGCGTTTTTGGCTTACTTTTACTGAGATTTGTTCATTTTGAATTTTTTGGTATTGAGCAAAAATAAAGCTCTTAGTTATTATACCCAGCTAAACGTGAGTGTCTTCAGTTTGCGCACAGCTGCTTAACATTACTGGCACGGTTACCAGTGACCAGTTGGTTAAGTTAAAGCCACGAGTGGGACCGCAAACATGCCCACGTTTACAGCAGAGGACCAGTGGACCACCGTCCGACGGCGTGGAAACCGGAGAGGAGATCGCGGCTTTACGAGCGGCCGGAGATCACCCCGACGGACCAGCTACCCGTCCCGCAACAGACGCCGGACCTACGCATCGGTGGTGAGAGGACGTGATTACCGGGATGAGAGAGAAATCCCACACGTATGGCAGCACAACCAGCGGAGAGAACGGCCGACTGGGGATCGCTATGCTGCCCAGCACAGAGATCGGACTGAACGAGAGCAGCGGTTTGAACGGGGGCGAGCCCAGGACAAACGAGGAGATCGCTACTTCACGAGCGACCGGAGGCCACCCCGACGGACCAGCTACCCGCCCCGCAATAGACGCCGGACCTACGCATCGGTAGTGAGAGGACGGGACCACCGGTATGAGAGAGAAATCCCGCACACATGGCAGCCGAACCAGCAGAGATGGCGAACGACTACGGACCGCTATACTGCCCGTCACCGAGAGCGGCGTTTTGAACAGAGACCAGCCCAGAATAGACGGTATGTGAAACACGCCAGATCCGAACGATCTGAGCCTCCCACAAACAAAATACCATCTGATGATCCGGACTTTTCTACCAAAGTGCGTATTATTCATAGACTTATCAAATCGGTCCACCACCTTAAAAATGTCTCAAGGGACGCATACCCGCCCTCTTTGAATAAAATAGCCCAGAACTTAATGACTGTTATTAAGCCGGCTGTTCCCAGTGAACGAACACAGATTCTGATTGAGGGTAATGCGCAAAACTGGGCGCACAACGCTATTTTAATCCTCCGTGAACATTATTCTGAGGCGATGGAGGAGGAGTTAAAAAGCCTTTTTGAGTTTCCCAGTCAGGACTGGAGGGGACCCTTTGAGGTGGCGACATCCTGGGCCAAACGTAACCTGGGCCGCCGCCTCCAACCTGAGTCATTAGAACAGACCGAGGCAGCCATCGTGGCGAGATTGGCAGACACCAGATCGGCAGGGCGGGGCCATACAGCCGGCGAGCCGAGACGACAACCAGAGGCGAGGGAGGACCTGATACAGCTCGACCCTGTCGAACCTCCGGTGGAGGTGTTGCAACCAGCTCCTTCCCACACGCGACCTGCCACACCACAGCCCAGCACCAGCCGGGCCATTAAAGTCACTGCGCAGATCCATGCTCCGCCTGCAGCGAGCGCAGTAACCATGGTGACAGCGACGACCATGACGGACCCCATCAGAGGTGACTGGTCGCCCGTCATAGAGAGACTGGGGGAGGAGGACGGTGACCTGAGGCCCACCACCACTCCTCAGGAAGATCCTCCTGAACCAGAGCCAGAACCAACGTCACCTAAAGACCAGAGAGTGAGAAGGGTCCTCGACGCTCTCCACGTGACCTCCACTGGGGAGAAGTCACCTCCAACCACTCAGCCTCCACAGCCTTCTGAGGACACGGATATCGAGGTACTGGACCTCACGCAGGGGGAATCCACCCCCACCAGATCCCAGAAGGGCGGAGGAACAGCGCCCGAACCTCCAACGGCTTCACACTCCAGCCAGCCACGCACTATTCCGGACAGGCTGAAATCCAGCGTACAGACCCGCCTACAGACGAGGAGAATCGAGGAATCCTCTTTATCTCCCCCCTCCTCACCATCTTCACCGGGACAACAGGTGCAGGCTCCAACGAGACACCACAACACGCACAGAAAACTGCAAGAGTGGAGTCTGCACATCAGGGAAATGACCCTGATCATGGGAGATTCAAATGTGTCCACATTCCCATCCTTTTCAGCAGATCACGTACAAATTGACAGTTTTCCTGGGGCAAAATGGTACCATGCACAGACTATACTGGAAAAAGCAACCTGTGAGGTAGACGTGGAAACCCTGGTGTTATCCTTTGGCTTAAACAATAGGTCACAAAGGGACAAGAACACGCCAATCATAGAACTGAAAAAAGCATTGAAGACAGCCGAGGAGAAATTTCCTGAGGCGGACATTTACATCCCAGTTGTTAACTTTTCCCCAGCTCTGCCCCAGAATGAACAGGAAACGCTGCTGTGCTTAAACACTTTCATTGCAGGCCTGGACAATCACATCCCTGCTCTTTCTGCCTCAATGTTTGATACAGAAAGAGACAATATCCATTGGACTGATAAAACAGCAATGTGTATGTTGAACCACTGGGGTGACTATGTAAATGTGACGTCCCCATGAGCCCAGCGACAAGGGAGGGGGTGAGTAATGGTGTCGTTAATTTGTCCAAACACTTTCAGCCTTCCACTGCTCAGAGGACCCTGTTAAACAGAGGCCTAAATTTTATTCCCACAAAAGGTTACAATAAAAACTTCTTGTTGCAATGTAAATATGACATACAACAATACCACAGAAGGGTAAAATTGGCCATATATTATGGGGAGAATTCTGATACAGAACCCCAGCCTTTCACTCCCAAATCTGACTGGTCTCCTTCCATGGGCCAGCTTCCACCTGAGGTATCCGCCTTGGTGAAGGCTGACTATGAATACTTTCAAAATCATTTTCATATTGATCGTATAAAACCCAATTTAATGGGGGAAGAAACCAAAGCCCTAAAAGAACTGAGGGAAAACAAACAAATAATTATAAAGCCAGCGGATAAAGGGAGTGCTGTAGTCATCCTGGACAGAGATCAGTATTTACAGGAGGGCTACAGACAACTAAATGACACAACATACTATTCAAAATTAAAAAAACCCATCTATTTGGAAACATTGCCCATTGTGGAGAAGATAATTTATAGTCTATATCAAAAGAAATTTATTAACATGAAACAAAAAAACTATTTGTTGGGCTCCTCTGAACCAAGAGGAAGGCTGTTTTATCTGTTGCCCAAAATCCATAAAGACCCAGAAAAGTGGTCCGTACCATTTGAGGTACCGCCCGGTCGTCCCATCGTGTCTGACTGTGAAAGTGAAACCTACCGTACAGCAGAATATTTGGATTTCTTCTTAAACCCCTTATCCACAAAACATGATAGCTACATTAAAGATACTTATGACTTTGTGGAAAAAGTGAAACAGATTGAGGTACCCGCTGAATCATTTCTCTTCTCCCTTGATATTGACAGTCTTTACACCAACATAGATATTAAGGAAGGAATTAACTCAATTAGGAATATTTTCCGTAAATATCCAGATAAGAAAAGACCTGAAAAAGAACTATTACAATTATTGGACATCAACCTCACGAGAAATGATTTTGAATTCAACGGGGACTTCTTTTTGCAGATAAAAGGGACAGCCATGGGCAAGAAATTTGCCCCAGCATATGCCAATATATTTATGGCTGAATGGGAAACTGTAGCCCTGGCAAAATGTGTTAAAAGACCACTTTATTACTATCGGTTTCTTGATGACATCTGGGGAGTATGGCAGCACTCTGAACAAGATTTTGAAGCATTTCTAACCACCCTGAATGAGCATAATGACTCAATTAAACTAAAATCCACAATTAGTAAAACCACAATTGATTTCTTGGACACAACCACTTTCAAAGGCCCAAATTTTTCACAGACCCACAAATTGGACATTAAAGTATTTTTCAAACCTACGGACACACATGCTTTGTTGTTTAAGACAAGCTTTCATCCAAAACATACGTTTGCTGGTTTAATTAAATCCCAATTATTAAGATTTCATAGAATCTGCACCCAGCAGACTGACTTCAAAAC
The DNA here is from genome assembly GCF_057382095.1 of Aulonocara sp. 'chitande type north' Nkhata Bay. Classification (NCBI taxonomy): domain Eukaryota; kingdom Metazoa; phylum Chordata; class Actinopteri; order Cichliformes; family Cichlidae; genus Aulonocara; species Aulonocara sp. 'chitande type north' Nkhata Bay. The sequence goes on along the minus strand of NC_141349.1, from coordinate 45,235,201 downwards.
AGCAACCAAAATCCTATTCTCAGCTCTAACCACTAGGGGGTATTCTCGCTCTTTCCTCAGAAAATGCTTGAAATCATTCCTAGAAATCAAACCCATTGATCTAACCCCTATTTTGCCGGTGGTTGTGACATATGCCCCGTCAACATGCAAATTGATCAGAGTGGTTAAGAACAATTTCCAAAATCTTGTCCAGAAAACCCAATTACTGGGAGATTACAAGGTGATTGCTGCCTTCCGGAGGAATAGAAACTTAAGAGATTTCCTCATTAAGGCAAAAGTTTCACCTCTCTCTGACCCCAAACTCAGAGACCAAGGACAATTTTTTAAGCACCTAAAATGGTTGCGTAGTTTTTCCAATGGAAATGTATTTCACTCACAGTGTAAGGGTACTCCACGTTCCAAGAACTGTGTGTATTTGATTACCTGTAGCAAATGTGGAATTCAATATGTTGGTGAAACAGGTAACACACTCCTGACCAGATTCACCCAGCACAGATACAATGTGTTAAGGAAAAAGAACACACACACGTATGTGGTACAACATTTCTTGTCACATGGCTGGGAATCTGTCAGGGCCACAGTGACAGAGGCAAATCCCAGATGGACAACTCAGCAGAGGAGGAAGGCTGAGAGACTCTGGATTGCCAAATTAGACACTGTACACCCTAAAGGGTTAAATGAGAAACATTTTTAATGGACATAAAGCCCATATAATGTACATAGTTGTCTCTTCTCACTATTTCATTGTTACTGTGGAGGTCATTATTGTTATCATCATCATTGTCATCGTGATTATGCCTGTCTGTATATATTTGAAGTAGCATCCTGCCCCTGAGGTTCATCCTTAACCTAACCACTTTTAACCCTGGGCTGGACTTAGCCTCATTCATGAAGCCCAACCCTGAAACAAATCCTAAACCTAACCGCCTGTAACCCTATGCTGGGATGACCCTAGGCCCCAGACTCAACACCCTCTCTTTCTTCCCCTCTCCCTCTCTCTCGCTCTCCCTCTCTCTCTCTCTCTCTCTCTCTCTCTCTCTCTCTTCCTTGCTCTCTCGCTCTCCCTCTCGCTCCCTCTCTCCTTTGCTGGTCCTCCTTCTATCCCCCCTCCCCTCCTCCCCCCTCCCTCTCTTCCCCATCTCCCCCTCCCTCCCTCATCTGGAGGCCTCACACTCAGGATGCTATAATATCTCCCCTTTCCGGGGCTTCACGTGAAGGACATGGTTCCTTGAGCCAGGAGCAAGGAAGGCCAGTGCATTGGTGCCCGATTGCCTTCGGCAATCGGTCCCCCATTTTGCTTTTTCCCTAACCCTAACCCCTAACCCTAACCCTAACCCCCCCCCCTAACCCCCTAACCCTAACCCTAACCCTGACCACAAATTGGACATAAAGGTATTCTTTAAACCCACAGACACTCACGCCCTATTATTTAAAACAAGCTTTCATCCCAAGCACACATTTGCAGGAATTGTCAAATCCCAACTGCTTAGATTCCACAGAATCTGCACACAAAAATCTGATTTTGGAACTGCTGTCAAAATCCTATTCTCTGCTCTCTCCACTAGAGGGTACCAGTGGTCTTTCCTAAGGAGGTGCTTCAAATCATTTCTGCTGACAAAGCCAATTGATGTTTCCCCTTTACTTCCAGTGGTCATCACTTATGCCCCTTGCACCTGCAAATTGGTCAGGGCTATTAAGAACAATTTTCAGAACCTGTCTCGGGATGTCCAGACACTCCATACTCACAGAGTGATTGCTGCCTTCAGGAGGCATAAAAATCTGGGTGATCTCCTCATTAGAGCCCAAATCACACCTCTCTCTGTGCCTAGACAGAGACATCAAGGACAATTTTTCCAACATCACAGATTGGTCCGCAGCCACTCCAATGGCCAGGTTTTTCTGTCTTTGTGCAAAGGGACACCGAGGTCAAAAAATTGTGTATATTTGATTACGTGTAGGAGATGTGGGATCCAGTATGTGGGAGAAACAAGTAACACACTGCTCACCAGATTCACTCAACACAGGTACAATATCACACGAAAAAAGAACATTCACACCCACCTGGTCAAACATTTTTTATTGCATGGCTGGGATTCTGTCACAGCGACAGTCATTCAGATCAATCCGAGGTGGGCAACACAACAGAGATGGAGAGCTGAGAGGATGTGGATTGCTAAACTGAATACAGTTTATCCACATGGCCTCAATGAAAAGGGTTTTAGGAGGTATTAATCCAACACCATGTATATAGTTAATATTTCATTTTTGTTATGTGTGACTTTATGGATATTTTGTCACTGTACTTGGGACCTCGGCTTCTTTCATGTCTCACAGGGGAACATCCTGGCCCTGAAACTGACCCTGACCCTAACCTCAGTGACCTCTATAATAATTTGACCTCCTGCCCTAAACCTAACCACTTGCCACTCTGATTGGACACGTGAGTTGGTCATCCCCCACCCCTTGAGTGGACCCTAAGCCTAACCTCCACACCCCTCCTCCCCCCACCTCTCTAACTGCATCTATTACATTCCATTTGGAATTCCACTGGGGGGGTCCTGGGCGCCTGAGATGGGAGCAGGTATGGTCTGTGCATTGGAGCACGGCCCCCTTCGGGGACCGTGCCCCCAACTTTGATCTCCCCTAACCGGCCTGTGCCGCCTGACTACCCGCTTGGGTTATTCTGGGGCCCCTCACTGTGATGCTCTGTTGATTCCATTTATGGTATTTTTTCTTTGACCCTCATATGGAGGTGGATTTATTATGAAAACGTTATATGTTTCTGTTCATAAGTTAAGGTCATTTTGTATGTATATATTTGGACCTGTTCATATCATCAACACTATAATGTTTGTGATGGTATCCCTCTAACTCTCACATGTAGAGTAACTTGTTTTGAAAACTGTATATATCTCGATTGACTAATCATTGCACTTCACAAATGTCCCTGAACGCAACACACGGACGAAGAACCAATCAACTCGGACTTTTTCAAAGGGACCTCTGACGTACGGAGCATGACCTCCTCTCATTGGTTGTTGAGACCCGCAAGATTTAAAAATGGACTTGCGCAGTATATACACCTGCGAAATAGACTATATCCATGTGTTTTTACACTGTTCTCTGTTTCTGAGCAAGCCAGCCTGAAGAAGGTTTATCACAAACCGAAACGTCGCGACCTTGGCTTGTATTGTATTATATGATTTTTGTATATATTTTTTGTATATATTTTCTACAGTTTGCTTTATTGAATTTGAGCAATAAATAAACGCTCATTTATCATAAAGTCGGTAGCACGAGTCATCCGTGGGCGCAGCATCGCCTAGCATTACCTACACGACCGGTGGAGAAGAGAGGTTGTAGCTAAAGCCATCAGCGGCGATACAACCATGCCCACATTCACAACGGATGACCAGTGGACCGTTGTTCGGCGGCGCAGAGACCGGAGAAGAGATCGCGGCTGGGCAGCTGAGGGGTACGTACACAGGTCCCCCCGCCGCAGCAGTTATCCATCTCGTACAGGTCGGAGGACCTACGCGGCCGCCGTGAGAGGAGAACGCCGCAGCGGTGAGCGACACTTCCTCCACGCACCACAGCGGAGATGGGAGGAAGCACGGCCCGCGACAGACCGCTATGCAGCCGAACGGTGGAGCCGGAGAGGAGAGCGCGGCTGGACAGCCGTGGAGGACACACGCAGACCGCCCCGACACACCAGTTACCCATCTCGGGAGGCTCGGAGAACCTACGCGGCGGTCGTAAGGGGAGAACATCGCAGCGGTGAGCGACACTTCTTCCACGCACCACAACGGAGATGGGAGAGAGAACGGCCCGCGACGGACCGTTATGCAGCCGAACAGAGGGGTCGGGGAGGAGAGCGCGGCTGGACAGCCGTGGAGAACGCACGCAGACCGCCCCGACACACCAGTTACCCATCTCGAGAGACTCGGAGGATTCATGCAGCGGCCGTGAGAGAGGAGCGCCGCAGTGATGATCCAGATTTCTTCCACGCGCCACAGCGACGTCAGAGGGAACGACAGCAGACGACACGTCGCTTTGCAACCGGACCAGGGAATCGGACCGGATGGGACCGACGCTTTGAACGGAGACCAGCTCAGGACAACCGGTATGTGAGAAACACTCGAATTGAACGAGCTGGTCCTCCTGTTCACAAAATACCGTCGGAGGATCCAGACTTTTCTGCGAAAGTCCGCGTCATTCACAGACTGATAAAAGCTGTACATCACTTAAAGAATGTGACTAATGACAATTATCCTCCTTCGCTAAATAAAATAACACACAATCTAAAGACTGTCATTAAGCCAGCAGTCCCCACGAAAAAAACACAGACCAGGATTGAGGAGAACGCAAAAAATTGGGCCAGCACGACCATGATGATTCTCCGGCAACATTACACTCAGAGTGTGGAGGAGGAGATCAAATGTCTCTCTGAGTTTTCCAAACAGGATTGGGAGGGCCCGTTTCAAATAGCCGCCTCCTGGGCTAGGAGGAACCTGGGCCGCCGCCTCCTACCAGACTCTCTGGAACAGGCCAGAGCTGAGATCGTAGCCAAGTGGAGTGACCTGGGACCTACCACTGCTACAGAGGAGGAGGACACCACCACGACAACTACACGGGGGACAAGAGGTTGTGTGATGAGACTGCAGCAGGACACCATTGAACTCCTTAGCGAGGTAACGCAGCCTGATGCTATTATCACACAAACCGCCCCGATACAGACCGGCGCTGGTCGGATGGTGACTGTTTCTGCACAGGTGCACGCCCCGCCCGCACCATGCAGAACTTCCAAAACAACAACGGCAACGATGACGGACCACGTCGCGGGGGACTGGTCGCCCTTCGGTGAGACGGAGCAGCAGCCAGAGAGGGAACCAACACCTTCCCCTCCTCTGGAGCCTTTACAACTAACGGAGCCAAATCTGGAGACTCCGAAAGACCAGAGAGTGGGCAGGCTCTTGGCCTCGCTTCAAGAGACAACATGCCAGGAACGACCACTTTCCCCCTCCACCCAAACACCACAACCTGATCAGGTGTCACACACTGAGGTGCTGGACCTCACACAGGGGGAATCCACCCCTGTTAAGGCAAGACGCATTGGCCCTGTGAAAGGGTTTAAACCACAAACAGCTTCTCACCAGGCCCCACCTCGCAGCGGTTTAGACAGACTCAGCTCCTGTGTGCAAACTCGGCTCCAGATTCAGCCAGCAGAAGGATCACCATCTCCTCCACCATCTCTTCCTTCTTCACCAGCCTTACCGGGACAGCAGGTGAGGACCCCGACCAGACATCCCAACACATACAGGAAGCTGACAGACTGGCATCTACACGTCGGGGACCCCTGGCTAATCGTCGGCGATTCCAATGTTAGCAAATTGCCTCCCTTTGCAACCGACAGCCTTCAGATTGACAGTTTTCCGGGTGCCAAATGGTGGCATGCAGAGTTCATCCTACAGAAGGCCACTATTGACACTACGGTGACACATCTGATCCTGTCTTTTGGCATTAACAACAGGTCCCAGAGAGACAAAAATGTGCCTGTTCTAGAACTAAAGAGAGTCCTAAAGACAGCCCGGGAGAAATTCCCTGAGGCTGACATTTATGTGCCTGAGGTTAACTTTTCCTCTGCTCTCCCTCAGATCGAACAGGACACTTTGCTGCATATGAACACCTTTATTACAGGTTTAAAAGAGCACATTCCAGCCCTCGCCCCAGACAGCTTCTCCACAGAAGATGATGATGTTCACTGGTCGCTTGAAACTGCAGAGGCAATGCTTCAGCACTGGGAGAAGTATGTAAATGGGGAATCCCCACAAGCCTGAGACGGGAGGGGTCAAGTGATTTACATGTTGTAAATGGTGTTATGAACTTGTCCAAAAAATTCCGTCCTTCCATTGCTCAGCGGACCCTACTGAATAGAGGCCTGACCTTTATCCCCACAAAAGGCTATAACAAAAATCTAAAATTACAGTGTAAATATGACATTCAGCAGTACCATAGGAGGATCAAATTGGCTGCCTTTTATGGAGATAAAAATGAGTCTCGATCTCAGCCCTTCACTCCAAAATCATACTGGTCACCACCCAATGCTCAGCTTCCATCCCAAATTCTTAATTTGATCAAAACAGATAATGAATATTTTCAAAACCACTTTAATATAGGACGACTTAAGTCCAATTTGACAGTAGAAGAGATAAAGGCCCTGACAGAATTGAAAGGAAACAAACAAATTATCATTAAGCCAGCAGACAAAGGAAGCGCAGTCGTAATTTTGGATAGAGAACAGTATTTGGAGGAAGGTTACAGACAATTGAACGACAAAACATACTATTTGAAACTAAAAAAACCCATTTACCACGAAACAGTACCACTAGTGGAAAAGATTATTAATAATTTGAACCAAAAGAAATTTATAAACCTAAAACAAAAGACCTATTTACTGGGCTCCGCTGAGCCAAGAGGAAGGCTTTTTTACATGCTGCCTAAGATCCACAAGGACCCGGCGAAATGGAGTGTCCCCTTTCAGGTGCCCCCAGGACGACCAATCGTTTCAGACTGTGATAGTGAGACGTATTATACAGCTGAATACCTGGATTATTTCCTGACTCCTTTATCCACAAAACATGCAAGCTATATCAAAGATACATATGATTTTGTGGATAAAGTGAAGCAAATAGAAGTCCCCATTGATGCTTTTCTGTTTTCCATAGACATTGACAGCCTTTACACAAACATTGACATTGGTGAAGGCATTGACTCCATTAAGAGAGTCTTTCAAAGATACCCGGATAAGAAAAGGCCAGAAAAAGAATTATTACAACTTTTAGAAATAAACCTCACAAGGAACGATTTTGAATTCAATGGTGACTTCTATTTACAAATCAAGGGGACAGCTATGGGGAAAAAGTTTGCCCCAGCATATGCAAACATCTTCATGGCAGAGTGGGAAACTGCTGCACTAAATAAATGCATAAAGAAACCACTGCATTATTATCGCTTTCTGGACGACATATGGGGTGTCTGGCAACATTCTGAGCAGGACTTTGAGATGTTTCTTAAAATTTTAAATGACCACAATGCTTCTATTAAGCTTAAATCAACCATCAGTAAGACCTCTATTGATTTCCTTGACACGACCACCTTTAAGGGCACAAACTTCATAAATGACCACAAATTGGACATAAAGGTATTCTTTAAACCCACAGACACTCACGCCCTATTATTTAAAACAAGCTTTCATCCCAAGCACACATTTGCAGGAATTGTCAAATCCCAACTGCTTAGATTCCACAGAATCTGCACACAAAAATCTGATTTTGGAACTGCTGTCAAAATCCTATTCTCTGCTCTCTCCACTAGAGGGTACCAGTGGTCTTTCCTAAGGAGGTGCTTCAAATCATTTCTGCTGACAAAGCCAATTGATGTTTCCCCTTTACTTCCAGTGGTCATCACTTATGCCCCTTGCACCTGCAAATTGGTCAGGGCTATTAAGAACAATTTTCAGAACCTGTCTCGGGATGTCCAGACACTCCATACTCACAGAGTGATTGCTGCCTTCAGGAGGCATAAAAATCTGGGTGATCTCCTCATTAGAGCCCAAATCACACCTCTCTCTGTGCCTAGACAGAGACATCAAGGACAATTTTTCCAACATCACAGATTGGTCCGCAGCCACTCCAATGGCCAGGTTTTTCTGTCTTTGTGCAAAGGGACACCGAGGTCAAAAAATTGTGTATATTTGATTACGTGTAGGAGATGTGGGATCCAGTATGTGGGAGAAACAAGTAACACACTGCTCACCAGATTCACTCAACACAGGTACAATATCACACGAAAAAAGAACATTCACACCCACCTGGTCAAACATTTTTTATTGCATGGCTGGGATTCTGTCACAGCGACAGTCATTCAGATCAATCCGAGGTGGGCAACACAACAGAGATGGAGAGCTGAGAGGATGTGGATTGCTAAACTGAATACAGTTTATCCACATGGCCTCAATGAAAAGGGTTTTAGGAGGTATTAATCCAACACCATGTATATAGTTAATATTTCATTTTTGTTATGTGTGACTTTATGGATATTTTGTCACTGTACTTGGGACCTCGGCTTCTTTCATGTCTCACAGGGGAACATCCTGGCCCTGAAACTGACCCTGACCCTAACCTCAGTGACCTCTATAATAATTTGACCTCCTGCCCTAAACCTAACCACTTGCCACTCTGATTGGACACGTGAGTTGGTCATCCCCCACCCCTTGAGTGGACCCTAAGCCTAACCTCCACACCCCTCCTCCCCCCACCTCTCTAACTGCATCTATTACATTCCATTTGGAATTCCACTGGGGGGGTCCTGGGCGCCTGAGATGGGAGCAGGTATGGTCTGTGCATTGGAGCACGGCCCCCTTCGGGGACCGTGCCCCCAACTTTGATCTCCCCTAACCGGCCTGTGCCGCCTGACTACCCGCTTGGGTTATTCTGGGGCCCCTCACTGTGATGCTCTGTTGATTCCATTTATGGTATTTTTTCTTTGACCCTCATATGGAGGTGGATTTATTATGAAAACGTTATATGTTTCTGTTCATAAGTTAAGGTCATTTTGTATGTATATATTTGGACCTGTTCATATCATCAACACTATAATGTTTGTGATGGTATCCCTCTAACTCTCACATGTAGAGTAACTTGTTTTGAAAACTGTATATATCTCGATTGACTAATCATTGCACTTCACAAATGTCCCTGAACGCAACACACGGACGAAGAACCAATCAACTCGGACTTTTTCAAAGGGACCTCTGACGTACGGAGCATGACCTCCTCTCATTGGTTGTTGAGACCCGCAAGATTTAAAAATGGACTTGCGCAGTATATACACCTGCGAAATAGACTATATCCATGTGTTTTTACACTGTTCTCTGTTTCTGAGCAAGCCAGCCTGAAGAAGGTTTATCACAAACCGAAACGTCGCGACCTTGGCTTGTATTGTATTATATGATTTTTGTATATATTTTTTGTATATATTTTCTACAGTTTGCTTTATTGAATTTGAGCAATAAATAAACGCTCATTTATCATAAAGTCGGTAGCACGAGTCATCCGTGGGCGCAGCATCGCCTAGCATTACCTACACGACCGGTGGAGAAGAGAGGTTGTAGCTAAAGCCATCAGCGGCGATACAACCATGCCCACATTCACAACGGATGACCAGTGGACCGTTGTTCGGCGGCGCAGAGACCGGAGAAGAGATCGCGGCTGGGCAGCTGAGGGGTACGTACACAGGTCCCCCCGCCGCAGCAGTTATCCATCTCGTACAGGTCGGAGGACCTACGCGGCCGCCGTGAGAGGAGAACGCCGCAGCGGTGAGCGACACTTCCTCCACGCACCACAGCGGAGATGGGAGGAAGCACGGCCCGCGACAGACCGCTATGCAGCCGAACGGTGGAGCCGGAGAGGAGAGCGCGGCTGGACAGCCGTGGAGGACACACGCAGACCGCCCCGACACACCAGTTACCCATCTCGGGAGGCTCGGAGAACCTACGCGGCGGTCGTAAGGGGAGAACATCGCAGCGGTGAGCGACACTTCTTCCACGCACCACAACGGAGATGGGAGAGAGAACGGCCCGCGACGGACCGTTATGCAGCCGAACAGAGGGGTCGGGGAGGAGAGCGCGGCTGGACAGCCGTGGAGAACGCACGCAGACCGCCCCGACACACCAGTTACCCATCTCGAGAGACTCGGAGGATTCATGCAGCGGCCGTGAGAGAGGAGCGCCGCAGTGATGATCCAGATTTCTTCCACGCGCCACAGCGACGTCAGAGGGAACGACAGCAGACGACACGTCGCTTTGCAACCGGACCAGGGAATCGGACCGGATGGGACCGACGCTTTGAACGGAGACCAGCTCAGGACAACCGGTATGTGAGAAACACTCGAATTGAACGAGCTGGTCCTCCTGTTCACAAAATACCGTCGGAGGATCCAGACTTTTCTGCGAAAGTCCGCGTCATTCACAGACTGATAAAAGCTGTACATCACTTAAAGAATGTGACTAATGACAATTATCCTCCTTCGCTAAATAAAATAACACACAATCTAAAGACTGTCATTAAGCCAGCAGTCCCCACGAAAAAAACACAGACCAGGATTGAGGAGAACGCAAAAAATTGGGCCAGCACGACCATGATGATTCTCCGGCAACATTACACTCAGAGTGTGGAGGAGGAGATCAAATGTCTCTCTGAGTTTTCCAAACAGGATTGGGAGGGCCCGTTTCAAATAGCCGCCTCCTGGGCTAGGAGGAACCTGGGCCGCCGCCTCCTACCAGACTCTCTGGAACAGGCCAGAGCTGAGATCGTAGCCAAGTGGAGTGACCTGGGACCTACCACTGCTACAGAGGAGGAGGACACCACCACGACAACTACACGGGGGACAAGAGGTTGTGTGATGAGACTGCAGCAGGACACCATTGAACTCCTTAGCGAGGTAACGCAGCCTGATGCTATTATCACACAAACCGCCCCGATACAGACCGGCGCTGGTCGGATGGTGACTGTTTCTGCACAGGTGCACGCCCCGCCCGCACCATGCAGAACTTCCAAAACAACAACGGCAACGATGACGGACCACGTCGCGGGGGACTGGTCGCCCTTCGGTGAGACGGAGCAGCAGCCAGAGAGGGAACCAACACCTTCCCCTCCTCTGGAGCCTTTACAACTAACGGAGCCAAATCTGGAGACTCCGAAAGACCAGAGAGTGGGCAGGCTCTTGGCCTCGCTTCAAGAGACAACATGCCAGGAACGACCACTTTCCCCCTCCACCCAAACACCACAACCTGATCAGGTGTCACACACTGAGGTGCTGGACCTCACACAGGGGGAATCCACCCCTGTTAAGGCAAGACGCATTGGCCCTGTGAAAGGGTTTAAACCACAAACAGCTTCTCACCAGGCCCCACCTCGCAGCGGTTTAGACAGACTCAGCTCCTGTGTGCAAACTCGGCTCCAGATTCAGCCAGCAGAAGGATCACCATCTCCTCCACCATCTCTTCCTTCTTCACCAGCCTTACCGGGACAGCAGGTGAGGACCCCGACCAGACATCCCAACACATACAGGAAGCTGACAGACTGGCATCTACACGTCGGGGACCCCTGGCTAATCGTCGGCGATTCCAATGTTAGCAAATTGCCTCCCTTTGCAACCGACAGCCTTCAGATTGACAGTTTTCCGGGTGCCAAATGGTGGCATGCAGAGTTCATCCTACAGAAGGCCACTATTGACACTACGGTGACACATCTGATCCTGTCTTTTGGCATTAACAACAGGTCCCAGAGAGACAAAAATGTGCCTGTTCTAGAACTAAAGAGAGTCCTAAAGACAGCCCGGGAGAAATTCCCTGAGGCTGACATTTATGTGCCTGAGGTTAACTTTTCCTCTGCTCTCCCTCAGATCGAACAGGACACTTTGCTGCATATGAACACCTTTATTACAGGTTTAAAAGAGCACATTCCAGCCCTCGCCCCAGACAGCTTCTCCACAGAAGATGATGATGTTCACTGGTCGCTTGAAACTGCAGAGGCAATGCTTCAGCACTGGGAGAAGTATGTAAATGGGGAATCCCCACAAGCCTGAGACGGGAGGGGTCAAGTGATTTACATGTTGTAAATGGTGTTATGAACTTGTCCAAAAAATTCCGTCCTTCCATTGCTCAGCGGACCCTACTGAATAGAGGCCTGACCTTTATCCCCACAAAAGGCTATAACAAAAATCTAAAATTACAGTGTAAATATGACATTCAGCAGTACCATAGGAGGATCAAATTGGCTGCCTTTTATGGAGATAAAAATGAGTCTCGATCTCAGCCCTTCACTCCAAAATCATACTGGTCACCACCCAATGCTCAGCTTCCATCCCAAATTCTTAATTTGATCAAAACAGATAATGAATATTTTCAAAACCACTTTAATATAGGACGACTTAAGTCCAATTTGACAGTAGAAGAGATAAAGGCCCTGACAGAATTGAAAGGAAACAAACAAATTATCATTAAGCCAGCAGACAAAGGAAGCGCAGTCGTAATTTTGGATAGAGAACAGTATTTGGAGGAAGGTTACAGACAATTGAACGACAAAACATACTATTTGAAACTAAAAAAACCCATTTACCACGAAACAGTACCACTAGTGGAAAAGATTATTAATAATTTGAACCAAAAGAAATTTATAAACCTAAAACAAAAGACCTATTTACTGGGCTCCGCTGAGCCAAGAGGAAGGCTTTTTTACATGCTGCCTAAGATCCACAAGGACCCGGCGAAATGGAGTGTCCCCTTTCAGGTGCCCCCAGGACGACCAATCGTTTCAGACTGTGATAGTGAGACGTATTATACAGCTGAATACCTGGATTATTTCCTGACTCCTTTATCCACAAAACATGCAAGCTATATCAAAGATACATATGATTTTGTGGATAAAGTGAAGCAAATAGAAGTCCCCATTGATGCTTTTCTGTTTTCCATAGACATTGACAGCCTTTACACAAACATTGACATTGGTGAAGGCATTGACTCCATTAAGAGAGTCTTTCAAAGATACCCGGATAAGAAAAGGCCAGAAAAAGAATTATTACAACTTTTAGAAATAAACCTCACAAGGAACGATTTTGAATTCAATGGTGACTTCTATTTACAAATCAAGGGGACAGCTATGGGGAAAAAGTTTGCCCCAGCATATGCAAACATCTTCATGGCAGAGTGGGAAACTGCTGCACTAAATAAATGCATAAAGAAACCACTGCATTATTATCGCTTTCTGGACGACATATGGGGTGTCTGGCAACATTCTGAGCAGGACTTTGAGATGTTTCTTAAAATTTTAAATGACCACAATGCTTCTATTAAGCTTAAATCAACCATCAGTAAGACCTCTATTGATTTCCTTGACACGACCACCTTTAAGGGCACAAACTTCATAAATGACCACAAATTGGACATAAAGGTATTCTTTAAACCCACAGACACTCACGCCCTATTATTTAAAACAAGCTTTCATCCCAAGCACACATTTGCAGGAATTGTCAAATCCCAACTGCTTAGATTCCACAGAATCTGCACACAAAAATCTGATTTTGGAACTGCTGTCAAAATCCTATTCTCTGCTCTCTCCACTAGAGGGTACCAGTGGTCTTTCCTAAGGAGGTGCTTCAAATCATTTCTGCTGACAAAGCCAATTGATGTTTCCCCTTTACTTCCAGTGGTCATCACTTATGCCCCTTGCACCTGCAAATTGGTCAGGGCTATTAAGAACAATTTTCAGAACCTGTCTCGGGATGTCCAGACACTCCATACTCACAGAGTGATTGCTGCCTTCAGGAGGCATAAAAATCTGGGTGATCTCCTCATTAGAGCCCAAATCACACCTCTCTCTGTGCCTAGACAGAGACATCAAGGACAATTTTTCCAACATCACAGATTGGTCCGCAGCCACTCCAATGGCCAGGTTTTTCTGTCTTTGTGCAAAGGGACACCGAGGTCAAAAAATTGTGTATATTTGATTACGTGTAGGAGATGTGGGATCCAGTATGTGGGAGAAACAAGTAACACACTGCTCACCAGATTCACTCAACACAGGTACAATATCACACGAAAAAAGAACATTCACACCCACCTGGTCAAACATTTTTTATTGCATGGCTGGGATTCTGTCACAGCGACAGTCATTCAGATCAATCCGAGGTGGGCAACACAACAGAGATGGAGAGCTGAGAGGATGTGGATTGCTAAACTGAATACAGTTTATCCACATGGCCTCAATGAAAAGGGTTTTAGGAGGTATTAATCCAACACCATGTATATAGTTAATATTTCATTTTTGTTATGTGTGACTTTATGGATATTTTGTCACTGTACTTGGGACCTCGGCTTCTTTCATGTCTCACAGGGGAACATCCTGGCCCTGAAACTGACCCTGACCCTAACCTCAGTGACCTCTATAATAATTTGACCTCCTGCCCTAAACCTAACCACTTGCCACTCTGATTGGACACGTGAGTTGGTCATCCCCCACCCCTTGAGTGGACCCTAAGCCTAACCTCCACACCCCTCCTCCCCCCACCTCTCTAACTGCATCTATTACATTCCATTTGGAATTCCACTGGGGGGGTCCTGGGCGCCTGAGATGGGAGCAGGTATGGTCTGTGCATTGGAGCACGGCCCCCTTCGGGGACCGTGCCCCCAACTTTGATCTCCCCTAACCGGCCTGTGCCGCCTGACTACCCGCTTGGGTTATTCTGGGGCCCCTCACTGTGATGCTCTGTTGATTCCATTTATGGTATTTTTTCTTTGACCCTCATATGGAGGTGGATTTATTATGAAAACGTTATATGTTTCTGTTCATAAGTTAAGGTCATTTTGTATGTATATATTTGGACCTGTTCATATCATCAACACTATAATGTTTGTGATGGTATCCCTCTAACTCTCACATGTAGAGTAACTTGTTTTGAAAACTGTATATATCTCGATTGACTAATCATTGCACTTCACAAATGTCCCTGAACGCAACACACGGACGAAGAACCAATCAACTCGGACTTTTTCAAAGGGACCTCTGACGTACGGAGCATGACCTCCTCTCATTGGTTGTTGAGACCCGCAAGATTTAAAAATGGACTTGCGCAGTATATACACCTGCGAAATAGACTATATCCATGTGTTTTTACACTGTTCTCTGTTTCTGAGCAAGCCAGCCTGAAGAAGGTTTATCACAAACCGAAACGTCGCGACCTTGGCTTGTATTGTATTATATGATTTTTGTATATATTTTTTGTATATATTTTCTACAGTTTGCTTTATTGAATTTGAGCAATAAATAAACGCTCATTTATCATAAAGTCGGTAGCACGAGTCATCCGTGGGCGCAGCATCGCCTAGCATTACCTACACGACCGGTGGAGAAGAGAGGTTGTAGCTAAAGCCATCAGCGGCGATACAACCATGCCCACATTCACAACGGATGACCAGTGGACCGTTGTTCGGCGGCGCAGAGACCGGAGAAGAGATCGCGGCTGGGCAGCTGAGGGGTACGTACACAGGTCCCCCCGCCGCAGCAGTTATCCATCTCGTACAGGTCGGAGGACCTACGCGGCCGCCGTGAGAGGAGAACGCCGCAGCGGTGAGCGACACTTCCTCCACGCACCACAGCGGAGATGGGAGGAAGCACGGCCCGCGACAGACCGCTATGCAGCCGAACGGTGGAGCCGGAGAGGAGAGCGCGGCTGGACAGCCGTGGAGGACACACGCAGACCGCCCCGACACACCAGTTACCCATCTCGGGAGGCTCGGAGAACCTACGCGGCGGTCGTAAGGGGAGAACATCGCAGCGGTGAGCGACACTTCTTCCACGCACCACAACGGAGATGGGAGAGAGAACGGCCCGCGACGGACCGTTATGCAGCCGAACAGAGGGGTCGGGGAGGAGAGCGCGGCTGGACAGCCGTGGAGAACGCACGCAGACCGCCCCGACACACCAGTTACCCATCTCGAGAGACTCGGAGGATTCATGCAGCGGCCGTGAGAGAGGAGCGCCGCAGTGATGATCCAGATTTCTTCCACGCGCCACAGCGACGTCAGAGGGAACGACAGCAGACGACACGTCGCTTTGCAACCGGACCAGGGAATCGGACCGGATGGGACCGACGCTTTGAACGGAGACCAGCTCAGGACAACCGGTATGTGAGAAACACTCGAATTGAACGAGCTGGTCCTCCTGTTCACAAAATACCGTCGGAGGATCCAGACTTTTCTGCGAAAGTCCGCGTCATTCACAGACTGATAAAAGCTGTACATCACTTAAAGAATGTGACTAATGACAATTATCCTCCTTCGCTAAATAAAATAACACACAATCTAAAGACTGTCATTAAGCCAGCAGTCCCCACGAAAAAAACACAGACCAGGATTGAGGAGAACGCAAAAAATTGGGCCAGCACGACCATGATGATTCTCCGGCAACATTACACTCAGAGTGTGGAGGAGGAGATCAAATGTCTCTCTGAGTTTTCCAAACAGGATTGGGAGGGCCCGTTTCAAATAGCCGCCTCCTGGGCTAGGAGGAACCTGGGCCGCCGCCTCCTACCAGACTCTCTGGAACAGGCCAGAGCTGAGATCGTAGCCAAGTGGAGTGACCTGGGACCTACCACTGCTACAGAGGAGGAGGACACCACCACGACAACTACACGGGGGACAAGAGGTTGTGTGATGAGACTGCAGCAGGACACCATTGAACTCCTTAGCGAGGTAACGCAGCCTGATGCTATTATCACACAAACCGCCCCGATACAGACCGGCGCTGGTCGGATGGTGACTGTTTCTGCACAGGTGCACGCCCCGCCCGCACCATGCAGAACTTCCAAAACAACAACGGCAACGATGACGGACCACGTCGCGGGGGACTGGTCGCCCTTCGGTGAGACGGAGCAGCAGCCAGAGAGGGAACCAACACCTTCCCCTCCTCTGGAGCCTTTACAACTAACGGAGCCAAATCTGGAGACTCCGAAAGACCAGAGAGTGGGCAGGCTCTTGGCCTCGCTTCAAGAGACAACATGCCAGGAACGACCACTTTCCCCCTCCACCCAAACACCACAACCTGATCAGGTGTCACACACTGAGGTGCTGGACCTCACACAGGGGGAATCCACCCCTGTTAAGGCAAGACGCATTGGCCCTGTGAAAGGGTTTAAACCACAAACAGCTTCTCACCAGGCCCCACCTCGCAGCGGTTTAGACAGACTCAGCTCCTGTGTGCAAACTCGGCTCCAGATTCAGCCAGCAGAAGGATCACCATCTCCTCCACCATCTCTTCCTTCTTCACCAGCCTTACCGGGACAGCAGGTGAGGACCCCGACCAGACATCCCAACACATACAGGAAGCTGACAGACTGGCATCTACACGTCGGGGACCCCTGGCTAATCGTCGGCGATTCCAATGTTAGCAAATTGCCTCCCTTTGCAACCGACAGCCTTCAGATTGACAGTTTTCCGGGTGCCAAATGGTGGCATGCAGAGTTCATCCTACAGAAGGCCACTATTGACACTACGGTGACACATCTGATCCTGTCTTTTGGCATTAACAACAGGTCCCAGAGAGACAAAAATGTGCCTGTTCTAGAACTAAAGAGAGTCCTAAAGACAGCCCGGGAGAAATTCCCTGAGGCTGACATTTATGTGCCTGAGGTTAACTTTTCCTCTGCTCTCCCTCAGATCGAACAGGACACTTTGCTGCATATGAACACCTTTATTACAGGTTTAAAAGAGCACATTCCAGCCCTCGCCCCAGACAGCTTCTCCACAGAAGATGATGATGTTCACTGGTCGCTTGAAACTGCAGAGGCAATGCTTCAGCACTGGGAGAAGTATGTAAATGGGGAATCCCCACAAGCCTGAGACGGGAGGGGTCAAGTGATTTACATGTTGTAAATGGTGTTATGAACTTGTCCAAAAAATTCCGTCCTTCCATTGCTCAGCGGACCCTACTGAATAGAGGCCTGACCTTTATCCCCACAAAAGGCTATAACAAAAATCTAAAATTACAGTGTAAATATGACATTCAGCAGTACCATAGGAGGATCAAATTGGCTGCCTTTTATGGAGATAAAAATGAGTCTCGATCTCAGCCCTTCACTCCAAAATCATACTGGTCACCACCCAATGCTCAGCTTCCATCCCAAATTCTTAATTTGATCAAAACAGATAATGAATATTTTCAAAACCACTTTAATATAGGACGACTTAAGTCCAATTTGACAGTAGAAGAGATAAAGGCCCTGACAGAATTGAAAGGAAACAAACAAATTATCATTAAGCCAGCAGACAAAGGAAGCGCAGTCGTAATTTTGGATAGAGAACAGTATTTGGAGGAAGGTTACAGACAATTGAACGACAAAACATACTATTTGAAACTAAAAAAACCCATTTACCACGAAACAGTACCACTAGTGGAAAAGATTATTAATAATTTGAACCAAAAGAAATTTATAAACCTAAAACAAAAGACCTATTTACTGG
Source organism: Aulonocara sp. 'chitande type north' Nkhata Bay (assembly GCF_057382095.1). Classification (NCBI taxonomy): domain Eukaryota; kingdom Metazoa; phylum Chordata; class Actinopteri; order Cichliformes; family Cichlidae; genus Aulonocara; species Aulonocara sp. 'chitande type north' Nkhata Bay. Next base: position 45,217,125 of record NC_141349.1, on the reverse strand, counting down.
GCTCCGCTGAGCCAAGAGGAAGGCTTTTTTACATGCTGCCTAAGATCCACAAGGACCCGGCGAAATGGAGTGTCCCCTTTCAGGTGCCCCCAGGACGACCAATCGTTTCAGACTGTGATAGTGAGACGTATTATACAGCTGAATACCTGGATTATTTCCTGACTCCTTTATCCACAAAACATGCAAGCTATATCAAAGATACATATGATTTTGTGGATAAAGTGAAGCAAATAGAAGTCCCCATTGATGCTTTTCTGTTTTCCATAGACATTGACAGCCTTTACACAAACATTGACATTGGTGAAGGCATTGACTCCATTAAGAGAGTCTTTCAAAGATACCCGGATAAGAAAAGGCCAGAAAAAGAATTATTACAACTTTTAGAAATAAACCTCACAAGGAACGATTTTGAATTCAATGGTGACTTCTATTTACAAATCAAGGGGACAGCTATGGGGAAAAAGTTTGCCCCAGCATATGCAAACATCTTCATGGCAGAGTGGGAAACTGCTGCACTAAATAAATGCATAAAGAAACCACTGCATTATTATCGCTTTCTGGACGACATATGGGGTGTCTGGCAACATTCTGAGCAGGACTTTGAGATGTTTCTTAAAATTTTAAATGACCACAATGCTTCTATTAAGCTTAAATCAACCATCAGTAAGACCTCTATTGATTTCCTTGACACGACCACCTTTAAGGGCACAAACTTCATAAATGACCACAAATTGGACATAAAGGTATTCTTTAAACCCACAGACACTCACGCCCTATTATTTAAAACAAGCTTTCATCCCAAGCACACATTTGCAGGAATTGTCAAATCCCAACTGCTTAGATTCCACAGAATCTGCACACAAAAATCTGATTTTGGAACTGCTGTCAAAATCCTATTCTCTGCTCTCTCCACTAGAGGGTACCAGTGGTCTTTCCTAAGGAGGTGCTTCAAATCATTTCTGCTGACAAAGCCAATTGATGTTTCCCCTTTACTTCCAGTGGTCATCACTTATGCCCCTTGCACCTGCAAATTGGTCAGGGCTATTAAGAACAATTTTCAGAACCTGTCTCGGGATGTCCAGACACTCCATACTCACAGAGTGATTGCTGCCTTCAGGAGGCATAAAAATCTGGGTGATCTCCTCATTAGAGCCCAAATCACACCTCTCTCTGTGCCTAGACAGAGACATCAAGGACAATTTTTCCAACATCACAGATTGGTCCGCAGCCACTCCAATGGCCAGGTTTTTCTGTCTTTGTGCAAAGGGACACCGAGGTCAAAAAATTGTGTATATTTGATTACGTGTAGGAGATGTGGGATCCAGTATGTGGGAGAAACAAGTAACACACTGCTCACCAGATTCACTCAACACAGGTACAATATCACACGAAAAAAGAACATTCACACCCACCTGGTCAAACATTTTTTATTGCATGGCTGGGATTCTGTCACAGCGACAGTCATTCAGATCAATCCGAGGTGGGCAACACAACAGAGATGGAGAGCTGAGAGGATGTGGATTGCTAAACTGAATACAGTTTATCCACATGGCCTCAATGAAAAGGGTTTTAGGAGGTATTAATCCAACACCATGTATATAGTTAATATTTCATTTTTGTTATGTGTGACTTTATGGATATTTTGTCACTGTACTTGGGACCTCGGCTTCTTTCATGTCTCACAGGGGAACATCCTGGCCCTGAAACTGACCCTGACCCTAACCTCAGTGACCTCTATAATAATTTGACCTCCTGCCCTAAACCTAACCACTTGCCACTCTGATTGGACACGTGAGTTGGTCATCCCCCACCCCTTGAGTGGACCCTAAGCCTAACCTCCACACCCCTCCTCCCCCCACCTCTCTAACTGCATCTATTACATTCCATTTGGAATTCCACTGGGGGGGTCCTGGGCGCCTGAGATGGGAGCAGGTATGGTCTGTGCATTGGAGCACGGCCCCCTTCGGGGACCGTGCCCCCAACTTTGATCTCCCCTAACCTAATTAACCAAAACCCTTAAAAAATGAGCCCCAACCCATATTCTGGCCCTAACCCTAACCACTCCATTAATCTGGCCCTAACCCTAACCTAATTGACCTTAATCTGGCCCCAACCCTATTCCTTACTTTAGCCCCAACCCACGTGACAAACCCTAACCACTTGATGTTCTGGCCTTAACCCTAATTAGTTGGGTTCATAATTCATAATTAAATATTTTTTGATTTGGCCCTAACCCTAATTACTGGATAAAAATTACTTACAATTAATTAAAAACACTCAATTCATGACTTACAAAAAAATACTACATACACAATAATAAAAAAATACAGTAGACGTGGTTAAAGGTGGTTAAAAAATTGTTTCTACGATTATAAATTATTTACATGGTTAAAAAATTAAAATCTTTCTAAAAATATGTTTTTGCCAGTGAGGAGTGATTAAAAACTACATTTGTAAAAATTCTATTCGAAAAATTAAAAGCGAAAAGGTAAAAACACTAATCTGGCTTTCTAAAACTAAATTCAAACTGAAAAAAAGTGGGAGGGTATAAATAGAAGGGGATGGCACTCGCTGCTCATTTCATTCCAAACCATCGGACAGAGCAGACCTCTGAGAGCAAGCCTGTTTCCCATTTATTTTTGTGTGTGCCTGGCCTGAAGAAGACCTTCACAGGTCGAAACGTTGCCACATAGGCACACAAATTCATTTCTTTGGCCTATTACAATTTGATTTCTTTTTTCTTTAATAACTAAAAGGTTTTTTTCAAAACCAATTCATTTTTTTATTTTATTTCTTTAAAAAATTTAGGTTAAAAATTACATTTTAAGTTAAAGCTTTAAAAATTTACTTTAAAAATTTATTTTACACTTTGGTAGGAAAACCAATTAAAAAAAACACTCGCCTCCATCCAACTCACCATGGTTGGATGGACTTCTGACTGGACCCTGGTGCGCCATGGCGGACGCCGTGGACAATCCAAGGTCCAGGCCCCTTACCGAGGGATGGCCCGTGCACCGCCCGCCTCCAATTGGAGGAGGGGCCCAAACACTCATCCTAACCCCTAACCCTAACCCTAACCCCTAACCCTAACCCTAACCCGTGCAGGGGGGAGCTTCATTTTCCCTAACCCTTACCAGCCAGTGCCTGCTGTGTACCCGCTGGTTCACCAGATTGACCAAGGCCTACTGCCAAAGCCACTTACGGGCCCTGTTTGGTTGCCCCCCACCCTCAATTACCTCTGACCCCAAATCTGGACCCAAAATTTAACCCCTATGCCAATTCGGCCCTAATTAAACTATCCCCACCCCAGGATCCTATCCTAACCCTAACCAGCCACAATCCTGGCCCTAATCCTAGCCCCATCCATGGTGCAGCCCTAACCTTAACCTCAATGGACAGAACACAAAGTAAAATTAAGGCCAAGACACAAAGAAATAAACACAAATGACGGCCAGGTAGGAAATTAGGAAAGGAGGGTATGTAAACCAAAGGAAAGGAAGCAGGAATTAGGAGCAAAAGGAAACAGAAGGCAAAGCAAGGGTAGGAAAGGAGAAAGGAAAGGAAAAGGATAGGGTTAAGCCAAAGAAAGTAGAGTAAAAAAACTAAAAAGAAAACCCAAAAAGGAAAAACACAAAGCACCGTAGGGAGGAGTCAAAAAAGCCTATAAAAGGAGGGGCAGAGAGGAGTCTCCTTTATTTGAATTTGGCCACCGATGCATGAGCATAGCCTGAAGAAGGCACAATCCAGCCGAAAGCTAGCGCAAGCCATGCATCACTAATAAAAATGTTTTGTTTGTTATTTTAGTTTGTTATTTTAGTTTGTTATTTTTTGGGGGAGGTTTATTTAAATTTTATTCATTTTCATGTTTACTTATGGCCTAAAAAACTAATTTGAAACCTAAAATTTGGAATTCATGAAAAACAACACGGAGACTGAAATTCATTGGAAAAATATAAATTTTATTAAAAACACAATTAAAAACCAGTTGATTGAAAACTAAAAGCATAGTAAAAAAATTTAAAAACCTGTAAGAAAAGCATATTAATGCAATTGGATTAAAAACAACAATAATAAAAATACGGTACTTACCTGGAAGCCTAAATAAGGAAGGTACTTACCTGATTCGGAACCGGAGAGTAACGGACACGGAAGACGGAGTGGCAGACGTAGTGGGTCTTGGGAAGGGACAGTAAAGTATGGCCCGTGCACTGCTCCCGCCCTCCTCGTGCAGGGGGGAGCTTCATTTTCCCTAACCCTAACCCTAACCCTGAGTGACAGCCCGATCCGGCGGGGAGGGGACCCTGCCAGACCGGTGGACCCCTCCTGGCTCTTCCTTCTCCTCTCTCTCTCTCTCTCTCTCTCTCTCTCTCTCTCTCTCCCTCCCTCTCTCCCGCTTCCTCACCTCTCAAGAGAAGGACTAATAATAATAATAATAGTGATATAATAGTACTAATAATACTAATATTAAATAATAGTAGATAATACTAATAGTAAATAATACTAATAGTACATAATAATACTAATAATAGTAAATAATAATAATAGTAGTGCTAATAATACTAATAGTAAATTATAATAATAATAATAATAGTACTAATAATACTAATAGTAAATAATAATAATAATATTAATAATGGATAATAGTAAATAATATAGAAATAAAATAGAATAATATAGGACATAAAATAAAATAAAATACAATAAATTAATATAGGATTAAATAGGCTCTTCCTTCTCTTTTCTTTCTCTCTCTCTCTCTCTCTTTTTCACTCTCTCTCTCTCTCTCTTTCTCACCTCTTTTTTTTAAAATCAGTGGGAACAAAATGGCTGCCTGTGCTCATCAGGATCCAAAATGGTGGTCCAGCTGGACATGGACTGGTTGCCCCTGGTGACAAGAAGATGGAAGACCCAAGATGGTGGAGGAACTCATCCAGATCCAATATGGCGGTTCGTTGTAAACAAATACAGTCGCCCTTGGTTACAAAATGGTGGAGGGCTAATGCTAATGCTAAGCTAATGCTAACAATTATATGACAGTGACACATGATATAGGACAATATGTACATGTGACTAGTCAACTTTATATTGAATTTCGTTGATGCTAATATGGAAGCTAACATTACACTATGGCTAAAGCTAATGATCCAAGATGGCGATTATAAACAAAATGGTTACCGTGGAGAGAAGATGGCGGATTTCAAAATGGCAGTTCAAGGATACAAAAGTGGTTGCCCTGGATACTGACCAAGTGCATGATGGGAACCAGGAAGTCAGACCAGGCAGAGCACATGGAGCTCAGGGAGCAGATGGCAGACAGGTCAGGCAGTGGGGAAGCCTCATTTGAAGAACAAGGTACAAGTAAGTGGGAATACATGATAACAAATATAGGAAACGAATGAAGGAGAAGCATCTATGTGATGATATTAATACTTTAAATTTGTAGAAGCTAAAAGCGAATAATTGTGAGCTAATGAGTAAAATTTTCAAAGTCACGTACATACGTTAGATTTCCATGAGCCCAAATAGGGCCTCGTTAGCTCTTTAAAATGCGGCTCAACAAGACAGTATATCATTAAATGTGAACAACAATTAACGGTACAACAGGAATACTTGATTTTGGATGGTTTTATTGAAATGAAGATAAAACGACTAACGTTAGGATTTTACAAAATCACGGCACCTCGTTGGATTTGGACTGAACTTGACAGGGCCTAATTGGCCCCTTGGAAACTTTAAAAATTAAAGCCCAGATTGGCATTAATTAATTACTGTTATTTTATTTGGTTGAATTGTGAACTAATGAGTCAAATTTTCAAAGTCACGTATATACGTTAGACTTCCATGAGCCCAAATAGGGCCTCATTAACTCTTTGAAATGCGACTCAACAAGACAGTATGTCATTGAATGTGAACAACAATTAATGATACAACATTGACCCCTTGGAAACTTTAAAAATTAAAGCCCAGAAAGGCATTAATTAATTACTGTTATTTTATTTAGTTGATGACACACCCCAAGGCTTGATCAACCTGGGCGGGGCCTTCCTTGGAAGAGGGTGTCTAGTGATAAATGGCCGAAACACCCAATGATTCCAAGGTCCACTACTGATGATGTGTCCTTAAATATTACCTTAAAAAATTAAAATACACAATAATGTCAAATTAAGGAGACAATAAAAAGATAATACAATAAAATAAATAAAAAGAACACGTAACAATAAATAATAAAGGATTGAAAAGAACATGGATTCAGACTAAGAAAAGTATTTAAACAATAAGGTTAAGTGTGTAAATGAAGGGCATCATATACATGGGGAGTGGCCAAAAGTGCTGTCTCAGGGCCTCCTGGGGGCAAGCTGGTCACTTCTCAAGGACAGAAGGAGGAGGACTGAGACGGGGAAGGGAAATGGGGACTGAGCATGACGTGCGGTGGCCCGTGCCTTTCCAGTGGCCCTCCATCCAACCACCCAGTCGTCGGACGAAGTGGGGAGGGATCATTGCGTTTTCTTTCACAAACCCTAACCCTAACCCCTAACCCCTAACCCTAACCCCTAAAGCCATCAGCGGCGATACAACCATGCCCACATTCGCAACGGATGACCAGTGGACCGTTGTTCGGCGGCGCAGAGACCGGAGAAGAGATCGTGGCTGGGCAGCTGAGGGGTACGTACGCAGGTCCCCCCGCCGCAGCAGTTATCCATCTCGTACAGGTCGGATGACCTACGCGGCCGCCGTGAGAGGAGAACACCGCAGCGGTGAGCGACACTTCCTCCACGCACCACAGCGGAGATGGGAGGAAGCACGGCCCGCGACAGACCGCTATACAGCCGAACGGTGGAGCCGGAGAGGAGAGCGCGGCTGGACAGCCGTGGAGGACACACGCAGACCGCCCCGACACAGCAGTTATCCATCTCGTGAGGCCCGGAGAACCTACGCGGCGGTCGTAAGGGGAGAACATCGCAGCGGTGAGCGACACTTCTTCCACGCACCACAACGGAGATGGGAGAGAGAACGGCCCGCGACGGACCGTTATGCAGCCGAACAGAGGGGTCGGGGAGGAGAGCGCGGCTGGGCAGCCGTGGAGAACGCACGCAGACCGCCCCGACACACCAGTTACCCGTCTCGAGAGACTCGGAGGATTCATGCAGCGGCCGTGAGAGAGGAGCACCGCGGTGATGATCCAGATTTCTTCCACGCGCCACAGCGACGTCAGAGGGGACGACAGCAGACGGCAGGTCGCTTTGCAACCGGACCAGGGAATCGGACCGGACGGGACCGACGCTTTGAACGGAGACCAGCTCAGGACAACCGGTATGTGAGAAACACTCGAATTGAACGAGCTGGTCCTCCTGTTCACAAAATACCGTCGGAGGATCCAGACTTTTCTGCGAAAGTCCGCGTCATTCACAGACTGATTAAGGCTGTACATCACTTAAAGAATGTGACTAATGACAATTATCCTCCTTCGCTAAATAAAATAACACACAATTTAAAGACTGTCATTAAGCCAGCAGTCCCCACGAAAAAAACACAGACCAGGATTGAGGAGAACGCAAAAAATTGGGCCAGCACGACCATGATGATTCTCCGGCAACATTACACTCAGAGTGTGGAGGAGGAGATTAAATGTCTCTCTGAGTTTTCCAAACAGGATTGGGAGGGCCCATTCCAAATAGCCGCCTCCTGGGCTAGGAGGAACCTGGGCCGCCGCCTCCTACCAGACTCTCTAGAACAGGCCAGAGCTGAGATCGTAGCCAAGTGGAGTGACCTGGGACCTACCACTGCTACAGAGGAGGAGGACACCACCACGACAACTACACGGGGGCCAAGTGGTTGTGTGATGAGACTGCAGCAGGACACCATTGAACTCCTTAGCGAGGTAACGCAGCCTAATGCTATTGTCACACAAACCGCCCCGATACAGACCGGCGCTGGTCGGATGGTGACTGTCTCTGCACAGGTGCACGCCCCGCCCGCACCATGCAGAACTTCCAAAACAACAACGGCAACGATGACGGACCACGTCGCGGGGGACTGGTCGCCCTTCGGTGAGACGGAGCAGCAGCCAGAGAGGGAACCGACACCTTCCCCTCCTCTGGAGCCTTTACAACTAACGGAGCCAAATCTGGAGACTCCGAAAGACCAGAGAGTGGGCAGGCTCTTGGCCTCGCTTCAAGAGACAACATGCCAGGAACGACCACTTTCCCCCTCTACCCAAACGCCACAACCTGATCAGGTGTCACACGCTGAGGTGCTGGACCTCACACAGGGGGAATCCACCCCTGTTAAGGCAAGACGCATTGGCCCTGTGAAAGGGTTTAAACCACAAACAGCTTCTCACCAGGGCCCACCTCGCAGCGGTTTAGACAGACTCAGCTCCTGTGTGCAAACTCGGCTCCAGATTCAGCCAGCAGAAGGATCACCATCTCCTCCACCATCTCTTCCTTCTTCACCAACCTTACCGGGACAGCAGGTGAGGACCCCGACCAGACATCCCAACACATACAGGAAACTGACAGACTGGCATCTACACGTCGGGGACCCCTGGCTCATCGTCGGCGATTCCAATGTTAGCAAATTGCCTCCCTTTGCAACCGACAGCCTTCAGATTGACAGTTTCCCGGGTGCCAAATGGTGGCATGCAGAGTTCATCCTACAGAAGGCCACTATTGACACTACGGTGACACATCTGATCCTGTCTTTTGGCATTAACAACAGGTCCCAGAGAGACAAAAATGTGCCTGTTCTAGAACTAAAGAGAGTCCTAAAGACAGCCCGGGAGAAATTCCCTGAGGCAGACATTTATGTACCTGAGGTTAACTTTTCCTCTGCTCTCCCTCAGATCGAACAGGACACTTTGCTGCACATGAACACCTTTATTACAGGTTTAAAAGAGCACATCCCAGCCCTCGCCCCAGACAGCTTCTCCACAGAAGATGATGATGTTCACTGGTCGCTTGAAACTGCAGAGGCAATGCTTCAGCACTGGGAGAAGTATGTAAATGGGGAATCCCCACAAGCCTGAGACGGGAGGGGTCAAGTGATTTACATGTTGTAAATGGTGTTATGAACTTGTCCAAAAAATTCCGTCCTTCCATTGCTCAGCGGACCCTACTGAATAGAGGCCTGACTTTTATCCCCACAAAAGGCTATAACAAAAATCTAAAATTACAGTGTAAATATGACATTCAGCAGTACCATAGGAGGATCAAATTGGCTGCCTTTTATGGAGATAAAAATGAGTCTCGATCTCAGCCCTTCACTCCAAAATCATACTGGTCACCACCCAACGCTCAGCTTCCATCCCAAATTCTTAATTTGATCAAAACAGATAATGAATATTTCCAAAACCACTTTAATGTAGGACGACTTAAGTCCAATTTGACAGTAGAAGAGATAAAGGCCCTAACAGAATTGAAAGGAAACAAACAAATTATCATTAAACCAGCAGACAAAGGAAGCGCAGTCGTAATTTTGGATAGAGAACAGTATTTGGAGGAAGGTTACAGACAATTGAACGACAAAACATACTATTTGAAACTAAAAAAACCCATTTACCACGAAACAGTACCACTAGTGGAAAAGATTATTAATAATTTGAACCAAAAGAAATTTATAAACCTAAAACAAAAGAACTATTTACTGGGCTCCGCTGAGCCAAGAGGAAGACTTTTTTACATGCTGCCTAAGATCCACAAGGATCCGGCGAAATGGAGTGTCCCCTTTCAGGTGCCCCCAGGACGACCAATCGTTTCAGACTGTGATAGTGAGACGTATTATACAGCTGAATACCTGGACTATTTCCTGACTCCTTTATCCACAAAACATGCAAGCTATATCAAAGATACATATGATTTTGTGGATAAAGTGAAGCAAATAGAAGTCCCCATTGATGCTTTTCTGTTTTCCATAGACATTGACAGCCTTTACACAAACATTGACATTGGTGAAGGCATTGACTCCATTAAGAGAGTCTTTCAAAGATACCCGGATAAGAAAAGGCCAGAAAAAGAATTACTACAACTTTTAGAAATAAACCTCACAAGGAACGATTTTGAATTCAATGGTGACTTCTATTTACAAATCAAGGGGACAGCTATGGGGAAAAAGTTTGCCCCAGCATATGCAAACATCTTCATGGCAGAGTGGGAAACTGCTGCACTAGATAAATGCATTAAGAAACCACTGCATTATTATCGCTTTCTGGATGACATATGGGGTGTCTGGCAACATTCTGAGCAGGATTTTGAGATGTTTCTTAGGACTTTAAATGACCACAATGCTTCTATTAAGCTTAAATCAACCATCAGTAAGACCTCTATTGATTTTCTTGACACAACCACCTTTAAGGGCACAAATTTCATGAATGATCACAAATTGGACATAAAGGTATTCTTTAAACCTACAGACACTCATGCCCTACTATTTAAAACAAGCTTTCATCCCAAACACACATTCGCAGGAATTGTCAAATCTCAGCTGTTAAGATTCCACAGAATCTGCACACAGAAATCTGATTTTGGAACTGCTGTCAAGACGTTATTCTCTGCTCTCTCCACTAGGGGGTACAATTGGTCTTTCCTAAGGGGATGCTTCAAATCATTTTTGCTGACAAAACCAATTGATGTCTCCCCCTTACTTCCAGTGGTCATCACATATGCCCCCTGCACCTGCAAATTAGTCAGGGCTCTTAAGAACAATTTCCAGAACCTGTCTCGGGATGGCCAGACACTCCATACTCACAGAGTGATTGCTGCCTTCAGGAGGCATAAAAATCTGGGTGATCTCCTCATTAGAGCCCAAATCACACCTCTCTCTGTGCCTAGACAGAGACATCAAGGACAATTTTTCCAACATCACAGATTGGTCCGCAGCCACTCCAATGGCCAGGTTTTTCTGTCTTTGTGCAAAGGGACCCCGAGGTCCAAAAACTGTATATATTTGATTACATGCAAGAGATGTGGGATCCAGTATGTGGGAGAAACTGGTAACACACTGCTCACCAGATTCACTCAACACAGGTACAACATCACACGGAAAAAGAACACTCACACTCACCTTGTCAAACACTTTCTATTGCATGGCTGGGATTCTGTCACAGCTACAGCCATTCAAATCAACTCAGGGTGGACAACACAACAGAGATGGAGAGCTGAGAGGATTTGGATAGCTAAACTAAATACAGTTTATCCAAATGGCCTCAACGAAAAGGGTTATAGGAGGTATTAATACAACAACGTGTATATAGTTAACATTTCATTACTTTCATGTGTGTACTTATGGACATTTTGTCACTGCTCTGGGGACCTCGCCTTTTTCAGGTCTCACAAGGGAGCATCCTGGCCTTGAAATTGGCCCTAACCCTAACCTCAGTGACCCCCAGAATAATTGACCCCCTGCCCTAAGCCTAACCATTTGCCAATCTGATTGGACACGAGTTTGAAACCCCACTGGTGGGGTCCTGGACGCCTGAGAAGGGAGCAGGTATGGTCTGTGCATTGGAGCACGGCCCCCTTCGGGGACCGTGCTCCCAACTTTGATCTCCCCTAACCCGGGCCCTCCAGCTGACGAGGCAGGAGGCTGGATGGGCTCCTCGGGCCCTCCAGCTGAAACAGGAAACAAAGGCCGGAGCGGTCCGTCGGACCCTCCAGCGGAGACACGAGATGAAGGCTGGACGGGCCCCTTGGACCCTCCAGCAGAAGCCATCACAAAGCCAGCAGGCATGGAGTCCTCTGGCAGACACGAAGGCAATGGGTGCTGTACTGAGCACTGGCCCTGCTCAGACAGCACAGACACGGAGTTGGTCTCTGAGGGCTGCTCAATCTTCAGGGGTCCAGAATCAGCTGGGGACCGAGACCTAGCCTCTGGGGAAGCCCTGGAGTGCAGAACGGTGCCTGAAGCAGCTAAAGCGCGAGAAACTCCCTGACTGGACCTTAAATTTTCTCCCTGCATGGAGTGAATGAGTGGAACCGGTAATGCTGGAGCCAGAGCTACGGGTAGCGGGGGCACTGGAGCTACTGGGGCCTGCGCTACAGGCGGCACTGGAGCTACTGGGGCCTGCGCTACAGGCGGCACTGGAGCTACTGGGGCCTGCGCTACAGGCGGCACTGGAGCTACTGGGGCCTGCACTACAGGCGGCACTGGAGACTGAACTGAAGGAGGCACCGGAGACTGAACTGAGGGTGGCACCGGAGACCGAACTGAGGGTGGCACCGGAGACCGAACTGAGGGTGGCACCGGAGACCGAACTGAAGGTGGCACCGGAGACCGAACTGAAGGTGGCACCGGAGACCGAACTGAAGGTGGCACCGGAGACTGAGCTGAGAGGAGCACTGGCTGCGGGGGAGCTAACTGAGCTGAGAATGGCTGCGGGGGAGCTAACTGAGCTGAGAATGGCTGCGGGGGAGCTAACTGAGCTGCCGGTAGCTGCACAGGCGATAAGCAGCTCGCGTTGACATCCGCCACACAAAACACAGCCCCTGAATGAACAGTCAAAAAGTCTGGAAAAGACACAGAGTCCTCACTCACCACAGCCGGGGAATTAGAAGTCCGAACATCCGGCTGTGGGGTGGCGCGCCGGCGGCGCGATCTGCGTTTCCTCCCCGCAGACAGCTCCGACGGGCCGGGCAAGATCACATCCGGCGAGTCGGGCAGCGAGGCAGGAGCGGCTGAGAGAAGGTGGGGTGTGTGCCGGAGAAAAGCCTGCACGGTCGGAGGAAGTGAAGTTAGAAGCCATGGAAGGCCGGAAAAGAGCCGTTGTAGCCGACTTTCCACGGCGCGGCGAAGCTCCTCTGGAGGGTCCTCAAGCCACAGCCCGAGGAGAGTCTCCACGTTATATGTAACGTCATCCCGGAGCTCCTCGGACGGATTTACTGCCGCTGGGTCCATGGTGGCTGGTTCGTACTGTCACGGATTGCCGGGGCAAGCCGTGTGGAATTGTAGAAAGGGACCAAAAAGGCGGCAGCTCTGGTGCAGGTGAGTGTTTATTCACAGAGGTGGGTAAGTACAAACAACGGTGGCGACAAAACATGAAACTGGAAACCTAAACTGGGTAAACTAATAAGACAAACCAGAAACGAGGATGCAGGGAGGTTCGGAGAAATACATACGGGAAGACGCAGGGAGACCGAGGGGAAACAACACAGACGAACCAGCAATTACTATGACAGAAGACACAACTTAAATACACTCAGAGAACACAGGGAGATTACATACAGGTGGGAACACAGCTGGGAGTGATCACGTGACGAGAGTAGGGAGACAAACTGAAACACTCACATAAGACGCAGACCTTCACAATAAAACAGGAAACACATACACGCAATGACATAACACACCAACTTAACACAGACTGGGGGACACAGAACATAGGAACATGAACCATGAAACAGAAGAGTATAAACACCCAAGGTAACCAAAACCACAGAATACTAATAAACTAAACAAACACGGAGTCGCATACTCCGGATCATAACAATATCAGTCCGGACCATCACGCCGAACGAAGCTTATGACCTTCAAAAGACCAAGTGCCAACTCATCATAAGCACAATTGCAAGATGTATCTGAAACTTATTAATTTTGTCTAATTAATTCAGTTCATTTCAATGATTAATGCTTAAACATGGAAATAATGATCTATGCTTCTCACTGATTCTCTACAAAAGTCCGGAAACTTCTCGGGCCACTATTAGCTTAAGCTTTACCATTCCTAAGTTATTAAAGACACAAATGAAGTTATAAAAATGTTCAAATAATCCTTGTTTGATGTTAAAGCTCAACTTCCCCCCCTTATTTGACACATTCCCATGTGTCAAATCAACGGAGCTAGAACATTAAAAGAAAAGGTTAGGCAGCTACAAGGTTTCCCAGATTGATAAGTTGATCTGCGTGTGATGTTCTGACTCAGGTATTTAATATTTTAATAAATGTCGTTTAATCAACTGCCACTATTTAAAACTTAGCTTAAAGACATAATTGAATAAAAATCACAAAGAATAACATGATATCAATGTTATGTAAGTGCGTGCGGCCCTCTATGCTCGAAGCCTTTTCCCTCAATAGATCAGTCAGACATTCGCGCTGACTGTAGCTTTTAACCCTCATTAACTTGAGCACAACTCTACAATGAGCAACAAGTTGCAATATGTATAAAAATGAGCATGGTTACACCTGCAAAGAAAGATTATACGATTATCCTAACACTTGTAAATAGAAGATTAATCTGAGGTTATAACAATCACTGGAACACAAATGTTAGTATAATATCAAAAACTTCAATAAATGATGATCAATGCAATGCTTGTTGCATGATTCTCATGCAATAATAATCCTCATGTTAAAATAACAATAAAACACCCCCTTTCGTCCCGTTTAACTTGACAGATAAACGTTCATAGATGGCTCTCTTAAATTTGACTTTCCCCTGGTTTTTCCTTCACTGACCACAGCAGGGGAAACTCTGCTATGAGTCAGCCATGAATGCAACTCACCTAATTCATCACTGAGCCCCACCGTCACTGGCGTCTGACAGGGTGGCGCTGCATACTCTTCCTTTAATATGTCTATTTTCAACCTGTTGATTAGAGTGCTTAAACCTGAAGTCGACTACGTCCACAACAAGTCAATACAGCTGTAAATGTGGCCAATTATCAATCTATTACCAATCAATATCAACAGATAGCTTTTATTTTATGAATGCTTTCAGTCAACCACTCACCCAGAGGATCTCCAATCCCAGAAAATTCCTTCTCCTCATTTAATGAGTCTGTCCTCCTTCCATGGCCTGGTAACTGGTCCATCCAGAGCCACATGATCTCAAAATATACATACAACAAGCCAAACCACACCTTGGTCACACCAACCCTTTTCCGCCCTGTAGATGTTCAACGCCATCTTAGTCTGGACTGTCAAAGGTGACTTTAACGCTGACTGTTCCGACAATCCATTTTATAACGTTTCCTGGTCAGATTTTGCGAATCTCTGCACCAGGGTTTTAATCGTTTTGCCATTTTCATTAGTTTTTATTTTTATTTAGTTTCCACTCCAGATTTTCAATTTTTACCAGTTGTAATTAGTTTTTACCAATTCTTTGCTAGTTTAGTCTAGTTTTTATTTTCTGAAAATCCTTAGTTTTCAGCTTAGTTTAGATTAGTGCCAGTTATAGTTTTAGTTTTGTTTTGCAAAAATTAAGTGTCACCAAATCCCAGCTCCATTATATCAATCATGCTCTTATGCTTATCCTTGGGTATTAAGATTATTAACTCTTGCTGCACCAGGTGTTCCTAATTTTGGTTCAAGTTAATTGATAACCTTTTAAAGGCGATTGTTTCACACATTTATTTAGATGTCCCAGTCCTTTTGTCTCGGGATGCATCACGCTGCCTTATCTGGGGTTAGCTGCTTTCTGGGGATGCGGGTTGGGTGGGGGAGCTCTTCAAGGATGAGCTCTTCAAGATAAGCTAGGTTAGCCTTCTTGTGTGAGCTTTTCAAGTGCACTTCAAGGTTTGTGGGATTTTTAGTTTTACAAATGTCCCTCATAACCCCCTGATGACCCAGTAATTCATTTTTGCGCACTGTAGTACACATTTCGTTTTTGCTTATAGCTCTCATACTCTACTTGCCACTCCTCTAAGTCCTGATGTTTCTTAGAGAGGACAACAGTACCTTTAACCTTATATCACATGCGTGGGGGTATGGCCTTGCCAATTGTTTTTTCCCACCTTTTCAAAATGGCTGGCGTACCCACCAGCACATTTTATGGAAGAAAGAAAGGTAAGCATGATATTTACAATTAAAATGTTTTTTTAAAATCAGATTTTGATTAATTTTCAAAAATAAACATCTAGTAAATAATTTGAGGGGTCTTTAAGAATTAGGCTTATTGAGTTTCACAGAGAACATGACTAATTTATTAATGTGTACTCTAGTGCATGTCGGGACTTTGTACTTATATTTATTTCACTTTTTCCTAGTAGACAACTCTTTAACGAAGGCAGAGAGAATTCTTAACAGAATAATTGAGCGAAATTCAAACATAGATTTTTCAGAAGATGAGAGTCATGTGAGCCAGATAGGAGAGGGTGAGAACCCAGGAGGAGCCACACAAAGATTATCAAGATGCAGTGGCAGATGTAATAGAGAAAGACACAGGGCCACCTGAAATCTGTCGTCCTAGCTGGTCCGAAACCGATATGTAGGAGAATCTGGAATTTTTGATTTTAAGTTAAAAAATAAAATATGGGTAAAGTGCAGAAATGTTTTCCAGTAAAGTAAAAATAAGAGTCGCATTTATAAATGAATCCATGACGCCTAATTGTTTCTACAAGATCACGTCGTTGTTAAAAGTTATCAGTGATCTCAATGTGCGAAAAGAACTCCCCGTATCTGGAGTTCAAGCTCCTCTTGGCTGAGAAACCTGGGACAAACATGTGAACAAGACCTGAATAATACCAGTAATGAAAAGTTCTCTCCGAAAACCAAGAAAAGGAGACCCCAATCAGATGAGAGTGTAGCAAAATATGGTTCACTCCACTTGCCTGAGATGATTTACAGTCCAAGGCATTTCAGTTGTAGAATAATTAGGTGCAACAGTAAAACATATGTGAGATGTGGGAAGTGCCAAATGTTCCTTTGTGTCTCCCAATAAAAAATCACAATGCTTCCTCAGATATCATAAATGAATTGGCTTTTGTGAAATAGAAAGCCCAGTGCAATCACTGATCTACATTTTTTGATATTATTATATAAATACGTTTTAATCTCCTGCTTACAAAAATTTCAGTGGAGCATTTAATTTTCTTAAATAGCTCTTGAATGTTGTTAGTTTCACAGTCGTGATCAATGAACTCCCCTTGTGCACTGTAGTGCACCTGTTGTAAAATTTAAATAAAATTAGTTTAAAACAATTTTGTTTTTGTAATGTGTTTTTTTTACCGTCCCAACACTTGATTTATCTTAAAAAGAAAAAAGAAAAAGAAAAACTGAAACTACTTTTCCTTTTTTCTTCTTCCTTCCTCCCTGGGTCTCAAGAGGACATTGTGTCTCTTTCCACTACCAGATTCTTGCTATATCTAAAAAACAGTCATATTCAAAGTAATCCTAAATTGGACTCTGGCGCTTTCTCCCAACTTTTCCTGACATGATTCTGCGCGTGGATGGAGCAGCGACACAGACGACTCGACTTACGTACTGCCTTGACTTGACTATTGCAGGGCACGCACACATCAATGATACTAAACACATTTTGCTATAAATCCAGTTGATTTTAGTTAGTTTTGTGAACCTTCATTACAGTTTTAGTTAGTTTTCCTCTCTTTTTTTGATTTTATTTCCGTTAACGCAAATGTTTTTCCACTTCTAGTTTTCGTTATTTCATTTGTTGTCTTTAATAATAATAACCTTGCTCCGCACACTGGAATAAACATAATCAACATGATCAACATTTCACTGTCTGTTACTGCTCCCGAACTCCGCTCTCCGCCTCCAGTTCCTGTAACCAGGGCAGCGCGGGCCCAGCTCTCCCTTGCACCCGTATCAGCTCCTCGGGTGAGGGTGGCTGAGGTCCAGCTGGTTCCTGCTTCTGTCCCCAGCCTGGCAGAGGCTCCGTTCATCCCGGCACCCGTACCTGTTCCTCGGGTGGGGTTGATGGACACCCTGCCTTTGCCTGCTCCTGTTCCGGTTCCCCGGGTGAGGTCAGCCGTGACCCTGCCGACTCCTGCACCCGTCTCAGTTCCTCGGGTGGGAGCGACAGAGGTCCAGCTAGCTCCTGCACCTACACCGGCCCCCAGGGTAAAGGCAGCCAGAGCCCAGCTCGTCCCTGCACCCGTATCTGTTTCTCGGGTGGGGATGGCTGGTGTTCGGCCAGGCCTAGCACCTGTTCCTGTTCCCAGAAGGAGAGCAACCCAGAGTCAGACACCTGCTCAACCACAAACGCAACTACCACTTCAACTGGCTTTACTATCCATAACACAGTCTGTAGCTCAGTTGTTTACGCAGTTTCTTGTTTTGTCACCAGTCCAGGCTTTAGCACAGTTAGCAGCTCCATCTCCTGTTCAGTCATCGGTTCCACTACCTGCTGTTTCGCCATCACTGTGACATGCACCCCTGTCTTTAGCGCAGCCATCAGCTCCACAGTCTGCTCAGTCATCCGCTCCGTTACCGCCTCAGTCCTTTGCCTCATTGCCTGTTAGTTTGTCAGCTCAGTTATTGTCTCTGTCACCAGCTCAGTGCTTAGCCCAGCAACCCGTTCAGTCACTGCCCACCTCAGCTGGAAGCCTTTGTGAGCCTTCTTCGCCAGCTGAGGATTACGCGGTGCTGACACACTTTAAACTGACTGTTTGCCCTACACAGCCCCAGCCGTTGCATCCTAAGCCGGCTGTGTGCCCTGTGCCGCTACAGTCAGCGCCCGCGGTGCCAGAGGTCCCCGCACCCGCTGGCTCTGCATCCGTCTCCGCTGGGGGTTCAGGGGAACCTCTCCAGCCTCTCTTCGTCTCCGCTGGCGGCTCTGGTCAGCCCGGCCAGCACCTCCTCGTCTCCGCTGGCGGCTCTGGTCAGCCCGGCCAGCGCCTCCTTGTCTCCGCTGGCGGCTCTGGTCAGCCCGGCCAGCACCTCCTCGTCTCAGCTGGAGGGCCCGAGGGGCCCGTTCAGCCTCCTGTCTCCGCTGGAGGGTCCGAGGGGCCCGTTCAGCCTCCTGTCTCCGCTGGAGGGTCCGAGGGGCCCGTTCAGCCTCCTGTCCCCGCTGGTGGGCCCGAGGGGCCCGTTCAGCCTCAAGCCTATGCTGGAGGGCCCGGGGAGCCCGTCCAGGCACCATCTGCTTCTGCGTCGCCTGGTCCTGCTTCGGCCTGTGCTTCGCCCGGTCCAGCCTCGGCCTCTGCAGCGACGCCTGGTCCGGCCCCCGCATCGCCACAGTCTGGTCCTGCCTCGTCTGGTCCTGCCTCGTCTGGTCCTGTGCCCACCGGGCCTCGGCCAGTACGCCTGACACTGGAGAGCCGCCGCTGCCTTCCGCGCGGCCGGCCCCCTGAACTGCTCAGTCTCCTTCGCCGCCGCCGCTGCCTTCCGCGCGGTCGGCCCCCTGAACTGCTCAGTCTCCTCCTTCGCCGCCGCCGCTGCCTTCCGCGCGGTCGGCCCCCTGAACTGCTCCTTCGTCGCCGCCGTTGCCTTGCGCACGGCCGGCCTCCGGACCAGCTCTGTCACCTGTGCCACCCGCCTGGTCGGCCCCCCGACCATGTGACCCGTGAACTTTTGTGCCGGTGGGCTCTGGGTCGGCCCCCTGAACTTTATTTGGACTGTGGTCTTGTGCTCCTGTGTTTTCTGTTGTTCGTTTTTGTTTCCTGTTTTGGTCCCTCCGTCCTGGTCCCCCGCCTCCCGCCCTGGGTGGGGTGTTTTCTGTTTTGCTTGTGTTTTGGTTCCTGGGTTTGGGCTGTCGGGTGCCAGCCCTTGAGGGGGGGGGGTACTGTCATGATCCTGGGCCATGTTGGCCCAGTATTCTTAGTTCTCATGTGTTTAGTGCGCATGCGCCAACCAGCGTGCAGCCTGTTACAGTCGCTCCTGCTTTTCTCTTAGTTTAGCTCTTTCTTCTTACGTATTCTTTTTTTTTTCTGACTTGTATTTTCCTCCGTTTTCTATCTCTTACTCAATCATGTGGATTGAGAGAGTTTTTGTTCTTCTGGTGGCCGTGGAACTGTTACTTTTATCAAGGAACGGGACCGCGGCACATCTCCTACACGCACGGACTGTTTACTCCAGAGATCAGCTGATCGCCCTGATGCCGGCCGGCTGAAATTTGGAGGAAAACACATCGGGGATGCAGAGGTCAAGGACAGAAGAGAAGAAAAAAGGTGACGGTGAGACAGCGGAGGCTCGAAGCGAGGAGGAGGTTTAAACCGTGTCTGCCGTCTATCGTGATGGGAAATGTGCGATCGTTGGCAATTAAAATCGACGAGCTCTCAGCACTGGTACGGAGTCAGAGGGAATACCGAGAGTGTAGCCTGATGTGTTTCACCGAATCATGGCTGCACCAGGACATTCCCGATGAGAATGCTTCCGTGGAAGGCTTCCACACTGTTCGGGCGGACAGGGACAGCATCGCTAGCGGTAAGCGTAAAGGAGGTGGGCTTGCTGTTTTAGTTAACAACCGGTGGTGTAACCCTGCCAACATAACAATCAAAGAAAGGATTTGTTGCCCGGACACTGAACTGTGTGCTGTTGGACTCAGGCCGTATTATTTACCCAGGGAATTCTCTCACGTCATCTTGGTGGCTGTCTATGTTCCCCCCTCTGCTAACCCCACAGCTGCATGTGACACTATCCACTCTGCCATAGCTCGGCTACAGACTCAGCACCCGAGTGCCTTTATTGTGATCTCGGGTGACTTCAACCATGTATCACTGGACAATACACTACCAACATTCAAACAATATGTGGACTGTCCCACCAGGGGAGAGAAAACTTTAGACTTACTGTATGCTAACGTCAAGGATGCATACAGCTCCTCCTCCCTCCCCCCACTTGGTAGGTCAGATCATAACCTGAATCACCTCACCCCCCGCTATGTGCCAATTGTGAGGAGGGAACCTGTGACCACCAGGACTGTTAGGAGGTGGTCAGAGGAGGCAATAGCGGAACTACAGGGCTGTTTCGAGGTGACCGACTGGGAAACACTCTGTGAGCCTCACGCCGAGGACATCAATGGGCTTACTGAGTGTATCACAGGCTACATAACTTTCTGCACCGACTCCATTGTTCCAGCTCAGACTGTTCATTGTTACCCAAATAACAAGCCGTGGGTGACTAAGGACATCAAAGCCCTCCTCAACAACAAGAAGAGGGCTTTCAGAGGGGGCAACAAAGAGGAGGTGAGGAAGATCCAGGTGTTACTAAAGGACAAGATCAGAGAGGCTAAGGACAATTACAGGAGGAAGCTGGAGTGGAAACTCCAGCAGAACAGCATGAGAGAGGTGTGGAGGGGCATGAAGACCATCACTGGATTCAGGCCAAACAACAGCAGGGGAGCTGAGGGAGGTGAGAATAGAGCCGACGAGTTGAATCTGTTTTTCAATAGATTCGACACCACAGTGTCTGCTCCCACCCCCACAACCTCACCTGCAGTCAGCCTGGAATCCAGAGCCACACCACTGTGCCAGCCTCTCTCTTCACATGTTGCCTCCTGTGAGATTCCTGACACCCCTCCCCCACCCATCACCTTCACTCAATACCAGGTTGAGATGCAAATGAGGAGACTTCACTCAGGCAAGTCTGCTGGACCAGACGGAGTGAGTCCCCTTGTCCTCAAGACCTGTGCCCCCCAGCTGTGTGGAGTCTTTCATAAACTGTTTATGCTGAGTCTGAGTCTGCAGAGGGTCCCGGTGATGTGGAAGACATCATGCCTCGTCCCTGTACCAAAGACGCCTCGTCCCAGTGGCCCCCAGGATTACAGGCCCGTGGCACTGACCTCCCACATCATGAAGACCCTGGAAAGGCTCATCCTGGACCAGCTGCGACCCATAGTAAGACCACATCTGGATCCCCTTCAGTTCGCTTATCAGCCTCGTCTCGGAACAGAGGACGCCATCATCTACCTGCTCAATCGTGTCTACACCCATCTGGACCAGCCGGCGAGCACTGTGAGGGTCATGTTTTTTGACTTTTCCAGTGCTTTCAACACCATCAGGCCGACCCTCCTGGGTGATAAGTTAGCAGCGATGCAGGTGGATGCTTCTCTGGTGTCCTGGATTGTTGATTACCTGACAGGAAGACCACAATATGTACGTCTCCCACAGTGTGTGTCTGACAAGGTGATTAGCAACACAGGGGCACCACAGGGGACTGTCCTCTCCCCCTTCCTCTTCACCCTCTACACCACAGACTTCAGCCACTGCACAGAGACCTGCCATCTTCAGAAGTTTCCTGATGACTCTGCGGTGGTTGGATGCATCAGCAGGGATGATGAGACAGAGTACCGGGCTGTGGTCGACTCCTTTGTCACGTGGTGTGAGCAGAATCATCTGCAGCTCAACGTGGCAAAGACCAAGGAACTGATCGTGGACTTCAGGAAGACCAGGAAACACTTGACCCCTGTTTCAATCCAGGGGGTCAGTGTTGACATTGTGGAGGACTATAAATACCTTGGAGTACACATTGACAATAAACCGGACTGGGCTAAAAACACCACAGCACTTTACAGGAAGGGCCAGAGTCGTCTCTATTTTTTGAGGCGACTGAGGTCCTTCAACATCTGCCAGAAAATGCTGAGGATTTTCTATGAGTCTGTTGTGGCCTTTGCGATCCTCTATGCTGTTGCATGCTGGGGGAGCAGGCTGAGGGTCGCAGATGCCAACAGACTTAATAAACTGATCCGTAAGGCCAGCAATGTTGTGGGGATGGAGCTGGACTCCCTCAAGGTGGTGTCGGAGAGGCGGATGCTGTCCAAGATAAAGACAATGTTGGATAACACCTCCCACCCACTCCATGACATGTTGGTCAGTCACAGGAGCTCGTTCAGTGAGAGACTGAGATTACCGAAAAGCACCACTGAACGACACAGGAAATCATTCCTGCCTGTGGCCATCTCCCTGTACAACGCATCCACTTAACACACTGTTTGCTGCTATAGCTACACATGTTTCTTTTCCAACTATTTATTTATAAGTATTTAAAGTATTTAAAGTATTTATATTTTGGGTAGTACAAGAGATTTATTAAATTATAAAACAATGCGTATTTTATATTTTTCTTTGTTTTTTTCATATATCAACTATTGTGTTGAAGTTTGGGGGAATACATATGAGAATACCATAAAACCTTTAAACCTATTACAGAAGAAAGTTATACGAATAATTCATAATGTTAAATATAGAGAACATACAAATAAATTATTTATAGAATCAAAATTATTAAAATTAGGAGATTTAGTGAAATTACGGACATTATTAATTATGTTTAAGGCTAAAAATAATATTTTGCCTTTTAAGTTACAAAGAGTATTTTTGATGTGTTCAAGGGGAGAAGAGAATAGAAGGAAATTTTATTTTAAACATCAGTTAGCCAGGACTACACAAAGATTAATGAGCACAACGGTTAGGGGTATAAGACTGTGGAATTCACTTCATTATAATTTAAAGAATTGTATAAATTTACAATGTTTTAAAAAGTGTTATATGTTTAAAACGATAACTCAGTATGAAGAAGGCGAATGAATGTGATGTTGGTTTGGGATTCGACCGGAGAGAAATGTCAATATTAGTTTGTTCCTGATTTTTGGTGCCCACCGGTGATATAAGTTCGATGGTAGATAGGGGGCAGGGTTTAATAAGAATATTTTCTTCTTCCTGCTCCTTTTCACACATGGTTGTTGTGTTTTGTTGACAGAAGATGTGGTTGTTTTGTTTGATTTGTAGTACCAAGTGTGAAATAAATAAAAATGAAATGAAATGAAATGAAATAAGTGACTTATGTATGTATATATATGTATATATTGTACTATTCTTAGTTAGCGTATTGTCTGTCTTGTCTTAATGTTGGTTTAAAATGGAGCACTGTAACAAAAAATAATTTCCCCCAGGGATCAATAAAGTATTCTGATTCTGATTCTTTGTATTCAGTTCCCTGTTTAGGCTCTGTTTCCTGAGTTGCCCTGTTGTGTTGTTCCCTGAGTGCTTTCCCTTTGTGACTCTCACCCCCTGTGTGCCCCTCTATGTATTCATGAGCCCTTGTCCCCTTTCGTGTGTTATTCCATGTTTTCCCCAGCCTGTTATGTCTGTGTTCTCCCCGTGCTCTCTCCTCCTGTCTGAACCTCTGTGTACTTCCTGTTTGACTCTGCCCGTCTCCCGTCAGTGTTATGTTCACCCCGCCCTGTCTCGTTATGGTTATCTGTTTCAGCTGTGTTCCCCGTGTGTTCCCACTTTCCTCGTTAACCCTCTGTGTATTTCTGTCTGCGTCTCCCTCTGTTCGGCGTCGCGTTCTCCCTCATGCTGTGTGTGATTCCCCCTGTGTTTCCTGGTGAACTTTATGTTATTTTTTCCCAGTTTAGTTTTCCTATTATCTTTTGTCAGCAATAAAGCTGCATTTTGAATTTATCCCTTGAGTCCGTGAGTTTTTGCGATTGGGTCCTCATCCTGCCTGCCACACAGCCGTATCATGACAGTTTGTAGGTGGGTTAATTTAACCTTTTATATGCTCGTGGGGGGCAGTTGGTCCAGGCCCGTAGCCACCTGTATCAACACACTAAGAGATTTATTTAATATCATTTTCATCACAATCTTACTCTGCCGACTGAAGTGCCGGTCTTAATCAAGCACAATTTGTCTCTTCTATATCAAAACCCAGCCAAACATCAAACATTCAGCATAGTCATTCAAAACCTTATTTGTAATATTATAATCAGCAAAATCAGCGTTTCAGTTACAGGCGTGTATCATTGTTTGCAAATAATAATTATAAAACTCAAAAACACACTAAACAGGAAGCAAAAATCCTCTAAAAATAGCTCGCAGCGCTGCAGTGCGCTGTCGTCACACACAGGGTCAGACAAAACTCAGGCAAGACTCTATTATTTTATATTACAAAGACATCTTATATTTACAACCACTGACAGGCCTGACAGATTCAGCACCTAACAAATTTCGACAAATTTAAAATAACGGGTCTCACCGAAGAAAGTCTAACTTTTTTGTAATCAATTAACCAGTATCTGTTTCCTCCAGAACAGCCTATGGCCTGATTTCTAAAGAACCTAAACAATTTCGACAAATTTTACCATAACGGGTCTAACCGAAGAAAGATAACTTTTTTGTAATCAATTAACCAGTATCTGTTTCCTCCAGAACAGCCTATGGCCTGATTTCTAAAATCCCTAACTCAATTTAACTGTGTCCAAAAAAGCACATCACACCGTTTCAAATGGTGAGGAGACTCTAACTCCTAGCTTAATTCCGGGATGCCCTGTACCCCACAGTTAAGCCAAACAGAACTATCCCTGTTCGCCGACAGGTCAAGGCCACGCGTCCATGGCCAGGAGGGAGCGTAACCTCCGGGCTATGTGCTTCTTAGCATCTTCCAGTGCCGTCCTATAATAATTTGTAACAATTTGAAACAACAGTCAACACCCTAAAACAAGAGTCTGACTAAGGCAAGTGCCACCTAGAGGTCAATGGAGCCAACCCTCACTTATAATCACTCAGGACCACACTTATAACCAATTTGGACTTTAACCAACAACATGACCAATTCCCTACCAAACTACTTGAGCCTTTAACTCAATTCCTTGGGACTCTAACCCAGCATTTCTTTCATACTTTTTCAACTTCATTAAATACTCTTAACCGACTTTTACTGCATAACACACACACGCGGGCTCCTAATCAAAATCAAAACAGACCCTCTGCCAGTAATTTCAGTGAGTAGACTTTAATTTAGTCATATCCAATTTGGCACACTTTGGAAATAATTCAACAGGTAGTGCCTTACCTTTAGATAAGCCGGCTTATGCCCACTCACGTCAGACCACTGGCTTGTGCCTGTCCGTTCGACAACCTCGGACCGTCCAAACCTTTAAATTCCACCCCAATACCACAGGACGAGCCCCCAAGATGTTATGGTTCAAAATATTGGGGATGGAGACAAGAGAAAAACCACAATAACAACACAATGAAGATGGCGCCGGTGAGGTCGGCTGCCGTCACGACTGCTCCGACCACTTTTTCTTTGTTTTTTAAGTTAGTTTTCAGCGTTTCTAAATCGGCAAAATCACCACCATTGGGTACATTAGGTATGACAGTGACACTCTTGTTTCTATTGGTATACAATGTACTCACAATTCGAAGTTTTTAACTCCGGATCTGAGCTGGCCGAGTGAGATCTCGAGGGAGAACAAAGGGAAGCGGCGGCGGCCTAGAGGGAAGCGAGCCGGCGTCAGGAACAGGCTGAGAGCTTGTGCACACCGCACACCTCTGCCTAGCATCCTGCTCGCCAACGTCCAGTCACTGGAGAACAAGCTTGACGACCTCAGGGCCAGGATAAAGTTCCAGAGAGACATTCGGGACTGCAATCTCCTCTGCTTCACCGAGACATGGCTGAACCCAGCGGTGCCGGACCACGCCATCCAGCCGGCCGAGTTCTTCTCGGTTCACCGCATGGACAGGACACGGGACTCGGGGAAGTCAAGGGGAGGCGGCGTGTGTTTAATGGTGAACAACAACTGGTGCAACAGTGCGAACGTTGTTCCTCTCACACGCTCCTGCACACCAAATCTGGAACTACTGTCCATCATGTGTCGTCCTTTTTATCTACCTCGGGAATTTACATCGGTCATTGTAAGTGCCGTTTATATTCCACCACAAGCGGACACGGTCACCGCCTTATGCGAGCTGCATGAGGCACTCACACAGCACCAGACACAACACCGGGACGCTGCGCTTATTGTGACGGGGGACTTTAATAGCGCCAACCTCAAACGCGCAGCGCCGAACTTTTATCAACACATCACCTGCCCCACCAGGGGTGAAAGGACACTGGACCACTGCTACACTACGGTCAAGGACGGCTACAAGGCACAATCCCGCCCCCCGTTTGGCAAATCTGATCATGCCGCCATCTTCCTCATGCCAAAATACAAACAAAGGCTGAAACAGGAAGTTCCGGTTCAGAGGAAGGTCGCGCGCTGGACGGATCAATCGGTGGCCGCGTTACAGGACGCACTCGATGACGCAGACTGGGGCATGTTCAGAAACAGCTCCGACGATGACGTCAACGTGTTTACGGAAGCGGTTGTGGGATTCATCGGGAAACTAGCGGATGATACCGTGGAGACAAAGACTATCACAACGTTTCCCAACCAGAAGCCGTGGGTGGATAAAACCATCCGCAACGCTCTGAGATCCCGCACCGCTGCCTACAACACGGGACTCACAACGGGGGACATGGACCCGTACAAAGCCGCGTCATATAACGTGCGGAGGGCGGTGAAAGAGGCGAAGCAGCGCTACGGGAGGAAACTAGAGTCACAACTCCAACAGAGTGACTCTAGGAGCCTGTGGCGGGGACTAAGGACAATAACGGACTATAAAGCACCAACAACCGGTATGACGAACGCGGCCGTGACTCTGGCAGACGAGCTGAACACTTTCTATGCTCGCTTCGAGGCTGCAGCTAAGGTCTCCAACAATGCTAGTGTTAGCGGCGCTAACGGCTGCAGACAGGAAGATACTGCCAGCACCGGAAACGTGCTCGTCATCTCCGAGCATGAAGTAAGGAGAGCCTTCAAGAGAGTGAACACCAGGAAAGCAGCAGGACCAGACGGCATCCCAGGTCATATCCTCAGAGACTGCGCATACCAGCTAGCTCCTGTGTTCACTGAGATATTCAACATCTCTTTATCTCAGTCGGTGATCCCCACATGCTTCAAAGAGTCCATCATTGTTCCTGTCCCGAAGAAACCCCACCCTGCTTCTCTCAATGACTATCGCCCTGTAGCCCTCACCTCAGTAGTGATGAAGTGCTTTGAACGCCTGGTCAGAGACTTCATCATTTCTTCACTACCAGACACACTGGACCCACTACAGTTCGCTTACCGTCCAAATCGTTCCACAGACGATGCCATCTCTCATCTCCTCCACACATCACTCACTCACTTGGACACTAGAAGGAGGAATTATGTTAAAATGCTCTTCATAGACTACAGCTCTGCATTTAACACCATAATTCCCTCCACACTCACCACCAAGCTGGAGCATCTGGGACTCAGCTCATCTATGTGTCAGTGGATCTCCAACTTCCTAACTGGCAGACCACAGGCAGTAAGGATGGGCGGACATGTCTCAGCCTCCACCACTCTCAGCACTGGAGCCCCCCAGGGGTGTGTTCTGAGCCCCCTGCTGTACTCTTTGTACACATATGACTGTGTGGCCACTACCAGCTCCACCACCATCATCAAGTTTGCTGACGACACCGTCGTGGTGGGCCTGATCTCTGATAACAACGAGACGGCCTACCTGAAGGAGATTAGGAATCTGGAGAACTGGTGCCAGAGGAACAACCTCCTTCTAAACGTCAGTAAGACAAAGGAGCTGATAGTGGACTTCAGCACTAAGCAGGAGAGGAACTACCAGACCCCCGTCATCAACGAGTGCTCAGTGGAGAGAGTGGACAGCTTCAAATACCTCGGAGTTCACATCACGCAGGACCTGTCATGGTCCTGTCACATCAACACCGTGGTGAAAAAGGCCCGACAGCATCTCTACCACCTCAGACGCTTGAGAGACTTCCAACTGCCCTCCAAGGTGCTCAGGAACTTTTACTCGTGCACCATAGAGAGCATCCTGACGGGAAACATCTCAACCTGGTTCGGGAACAGCACCATGCAGGACAGACGAGCTCTACAGAGGGTTGTGCGGTCAGCTGAGCGCACCATCCGCTCCGAGCTCCCTGACCTGCACTCAATCTACAGCAGGCGGTGCTGGACCAAGGCCAGGAAGATCGTGAAGGACCTCAGCCATCCCAACAACAGACTGTTCTCTCTGCTGAGGTCAGGAAAGCGATTCCGCTCCCTGAAGACCAACACAGAGAGACTGAGGAGGAGCTTCTTCCCGCAGGCGATACGGTCTCTCAATCACACCACCACACAGTACTGACCCACACATATGGTTCTTACACACACACTGGACTTTCTGGACATTGTTTTTGCACAACACTGGTCACTATATTCTTCATTTCCGGTTAATACTTGTACAGCTGCTGTTATTGTGTATATATTTATTTATATTTAGATTTCTTCATACATTCTTATATAGTTCTATATTGTGTATTTTGTTGTACAGTTATTTTATTTTCAACTTTAATTTATATATTTTATCCTATTCTCCCAGTTAAATTTACCCTTCATTCTAATTTGTGTTGTACAGTTATTTCATTTTTAACCTTAATTTATATTTTATTCCTTCCTAGTTAAATTTACCCTTTTTAATTTTTCATATTTATTTCCTATCTTATTCATAGCCTTTTCCTTTTTTGTTTTCTTTAGGTCACGAGCAGTTGTCCAAGCATTTCACTACATATCGTACTGTGTATGACTGTGTACGTGACAAATAAAATTTGAATTTGAATTTGAATTTGGTCCGGCCGGGTCAAGTCAAACGATGATTTTAATGATCACACACGTGGGAGATGGACACCGTATGCAGACAGCCTCAGATCTCAAAATGGTGGAGCATTGCTCAAACTCTTATAGCCTCTGGTTCTCCCACCTTATCATAAAAGCCTAAACATTCACATGCTTTTCTCTCACACGGCGCCTAAGCTACGACCTTGGCTCCCCGTTTATCTGCTCCTGCTGAGATGGGGCAGAAAACTCCAGTATGCTCTGTTCTCTTCTAATCAGACAAATAAGGCGATGACTTTCTGCAAACAGTATTTCTTATAACTCAGCAGTATAATGCATCATAAAACAATATCATTCATCCACAATAAATCAGCAGTCTAATGTAATGCAAATCAGTTTAACGAATGCAATAGTTATCAGCTTCTTCTAATTCAGGAGAATAATGCAAACTAAAACTACATAATAATTCACAATCTTTAGTTAAGGGTATAACATGGCATAAAATAATATTATAATCTAACAATATGTAAAGCGCTTTGGGGTCCTTAGGGACTAGTAAAGCGCTATATAAATACAGGCCATTTACCATTTCAGAGAAGCTATAATTGTACTATGTCACACCCTGAAAACAGATTGAAAAGCAGGAGCAGGCCAAGTTAGCAGAGCAGGCTCAGCCAGAGGAGCAATCTTAGCAGAAGAGGGTTAGCTGGAGGAGCAAGCTGGATTAGCAGAGCAGGCCTGGCTGGAGATGCAGGCTCGGCCAAAAGAGAAGGCAAGCAGAGCAGGCCAGGTTTAGTTGATTGTAGTAAAAAAAGGTTCAGATAACTCCAGCTTACTAAGACCAATGTCTGAATCTGTGATATAATCACATTAAAACATACATGGCTTGGAGAGAAACTCATGCACACTCACTGACACTGCCATCTTGGGGCCAAACTGGCTGTCTCTAGGCAGGGGGTGGAGATAAGTGCAAAGGGAACAACAAAGAAACAAACAAAACAAAACAAATACATGCAGGGGCCCGGAGTGACAAAATGAATTAATTAAATACATCATTCGCAGATGCCAACAGATTAAACCCCTCTGACACCGCTGTTGATCAACAATTTGCAGTATCTCATTCTTTCCATGTTCTGTGCAATATTTTTGGCTCATGTGCAACATCTTTGGTATGAGCAATATTTTGGTCTCAGTGGAATTACCATCCCCACGCTAAATGATAGCCCCTCCACCCTTATTTATTTATTATATTATATTATATACCTGCCCTTGTTTACATCCGCATGATATTTCTGTTTCAATGTTTCTACGCATACACCATGATATAGTTCACTCACATATATGGGTGCATATATATTGCCGTTTATTTTTTTTCCCTCGTTGCATATTGTTTTCTTTTCTTTACTTGTGCGCCTTTGTGGTCCAGCTACCCAATTTTGCTGTGCAAGAAACCGCACAATGACAATAAAAGCTCTAAGTCTAAGTGTAAATAAACTGATTTACCAGGCCAGTAATGTTGTGGGGATGGAGCTGGACTCCCTTAGGGTGGTGTCTGACAGGCGAATGTTGTCCAAACTAAAGAGTGCTGGATAATACCTCCCACCCACTCCATGACGTGCTGGTCAGTCACAGGAGCACACTTAATCAGACTGAGATAACCAAAAAGCACCACTGAATGGCACAGGAAGTGGCCATCTCCCTGTACAACTCCTCCTCTAACACACTGTAAACACTACAATAGTTGCAGTCTTTTGCGCACACTCTTTACTACTCTGTAATTTTCTTTGTCAGTATTCTTGATATTTATTTATAATCACCTCTGTCCATTCTTGATATTTATAATTGAGTGATCTGTATATATTAGAGCTATTTCTCAGTATTCTGATTCTGATTAAATAATTAATGAAACATTTAATGAATTAATTAATGGCCAATTTAATTCATTCATTCAAGTCACTCCTGTCCCTCCATAATAACAGAGGCATGAATGTGTTTTTTGCACTGTTACACCCCGGCCTAGGCAACCGGCGTGCAACGTATGAAAATAGAAATAAGAAAAAAAACACACGAGAAAAAAACTAAAGCTCTCCACCAAAATCCCAAAACGAAGGTGTCTCAAACGAAAATATTAACAAACCCATTCACAGCTATTTACAACAGACTATTTATTTACAACAAAACACCAAACTATTTACAACACGGGGGAGATCGCGACCATGACCAACTGACACACAGGGCTTAAATACATAGAAGGAGCAATCAGGGAATGGACCACAGGAGGGAAACACAGCTGGGGCAAATTAGACCTGACGAGACAAGGAAACGTAAATTGAACACACTAAGATAACAACAGACCTTCAAAATAAAACAGGAAACACATGACAGTCACGCAAAAACAAAACACTGACAACACCGAAACGTAACAGCACGTTATCTCAGTTTGATCCCGTCTATGTAACGGATCTGGGCCCTACAGCTTTAAGCAGCTGCGCGCTCCCGCGGACGGCAATCACTTTCTGGCACAACACCTGAACTATCGCGAGACTCAGCGATCCTTACTGGATTGAATGGAGAATGACGCGACTATTCATTCAACGAGCCCTGGTTTGGCTTTAGGTGTACACGTTGCTAGGCAACACTGCGACCAACTCCAACAGAAACAAAGGCTTCGTTTTCCGCCACTGACTGAAGGAAGTCACAGCGATGGCAGCTGAACACATCACGGGGCTGAAGCGGAAAATCAGACTGCTCGGTAAGTTTGTTCGGCGGGTTTCAGCTCAGCTGGAGGCAGCCGGTGCACCTTAGCGGCTTGTTCCGCTCTTCGTGTTCCAGGTGTTGCATTTTCTGCAGTTAATCACAGATTTGAGCGATGAAAGAGCTCACGGATAAAGACGCTTGCTGTCTCCAGTTCGTGTCGATTACGACAAAGTTTCGACACTTGCGGCTGATCAGTGTCTTTAAATGAGCTGCAGAGAATGAATAAAACGACTTGTCTTCTAAAATTCTCAGTGCCCTAAACTGTGATTGATATTTTCAGCTGTAAAATAAATAATAGAATAGAATAGAATAATCCTTTAATTGTCCCACAAGGGGAAATTTGGTTGTAACAGCAGCCAAAAAGACAAATATACAAACAAACAGTACACAGGACAGAAACATACACAATTTTTCTTACATATTTACATTAAGGACAATGGTTACTATAAACAGAGAGTACTGTACAGTTATTAAATAAAATAAAATTTAAACAACAATGTTATTGTTTGTATAGTCTCCAAAACACCTGGGACTGATTACTGAAGATAATGATTTGTTTTACACATGAGCCATAGCTTGATTCTCGTGACAATCAGATCTGTATTATGGAGGTTCTACTTCCATCCTGAATGATCGCTACTCCTCATCTGAAATCCCCTCTAATGAATGTAAATCATACAGTCGCTGTGAGGTAAACACAAGCAACAGTGGTCTGTCTGTCTGAGGAAGGTGTACTTTAATTTTATATAAAACAGTGCAACCTTATTTTGGTTATATCGAGCAACAGCTGTGACCATCTGACAGGTACACTCAGGGTCCTGCTGAGTTCCATCTTTCTTTCATCAGAAGAAAAAAACGATGGCACAGAAAAGCACAGGTAGGCATCCAGCTAGAGCTGGGCGATAGAACGATAACGATATGTATCGCGATATAACTTTTACTCGATAGAGAAATTAAGCTATCGCGATAGACCTCGCCGCTCTTGTCCTCTTAAAAAAAAAAAAAAGGTCAGCCAATCCAAATTAAGTAGCGCAGAGCTGAACCAATCACAGCCGCAGCGTCACGTCGCGTGACTTGTTAGTACAGCACAAGTGCCAAGCCGCACGTGTGTTTGTTTGGGAAGCAGCCAGCGGGTAATGGAGCCAGCGCGTAATGGAGGAAATGAGTGTGCCGACTAGAAAAATCAACCGAGTGTGACCGAAGAGAAAACAGATGATGGTTCCAATGCCGGAGAGATTGTCGAACGGAAGAGCCATAGAAGTTCCGTAGTGTGAAGGTATTTCGACTATTTCAAGTCTGACAAAAAACAGAGTAGCGTGCACTGTAAATTGTGCCGAAAACAAGTCTGGAAATACAATAAACTGGTGCATGCGTCACACTGTGCGCCACGTTATTGTTTCGGTGAAATGAATTTCTACAATACTGTTACTGTTAATTCTACTCTCTGCAGTGTTTAAATGCTTACATATACACACAGTTACTGTCCCTCCACACATACGACTCTGTTCTGCTTCTATGCCCCAGCTTTGTTTACTTTTTCCCACCGAGGCTTCTAGACTTCTGATTGGCCAACATTTCTGCACGGTTAGGAATCTAGCGCCACCTGCTGCTTTGGCATGTTCATAGCAGCGTTTTCCTTCATTTCTGCCTTTATGTGTGGACGGGATTATTTTTTAAAACGGAAAATCTCTGTTTTCAAAAATACCCGTGTACGTGTGGACGTAGCCTCAGTCTCTGACTGGAAGCGCTAATTCGTCATTCGGCTTTTGTCAGACTAAAGTAACTGTTAAAACTGTTTGAAAAGCTCAGCTATACAACAAGGAGAGATTGAGAATTTCCTTTTAGTTCTCAGTTTATTTGATATTGACAAAAGTTAGTCAGTTTTGTCTGTTCTTCTGTAAAACAAACTAAGATTTATTTTTAGAATTAATATTTTGTTTCTAAGTGGAATTGACAATTTAGTCTGTTTCGTTTGTTCTATTTTGAAACTTAAACGCTTTAGCGGCTGCCTTTTGTGTAGTTTGCAATATTTGCCTTTATTTATCTGAAAAAGTCTCATGTTCCTTAAGTACATCTACCCTGTTGAACTTATTATGGGAAATAAATATTTAAATAAAAACAAGCTGCTGATTATTTCACATTTTACTTGTGAGCAACAGCACATTTAAATCTTACAAATTCTTACAAGTTATTTGGCTTATATCGTGATAGATATCGTTATCGCCTGAAATGAAAAAAACATATCGTGATATGAAAAAATCTCATATCGCCCAGCTCTACATCCAGCTTGAGGATATTTCATTTTAACTTTATGAAGCATTTTACAATCAGCATGATTTACGCAGTTATCTCACACAGCTCTTTCATTACTCACATCTGTGATAAACTGCAGAAAGTGCAACACCTAGAACACAAAGAGTCGAGACGAAGCAGCTTAGTGAAAAACAGCAAACTGCCATTTAGGTTCTTAAATGAACTTTAACACTTATAATTGACTTAGAGCCGATAAATTCAGCAGGTGACTGTGGGTCACCTGTTTCTCTGTATTATTGTGGTGGTGATGAAACGTGTCCATAGAGGTGGAGAGAAAAGCGTGCTATGACAGACATGAAGCTGCCATCATGAAGAACCAGGAGCTGATCCATCAGCTGAGGGAGGACAACAGGAGGCTGCACAGGAAGCTGGCGGGAGCTC
Source organism: Aulonocara sp. 'chitande type north' Nkhata Bay (assembly GCF_057382095.1). Taxonomy (NCBI): domain Eukaryota; kingdom Metazoa; phylum Chordata; class Actinopteri; order Cichliformes; family Cichlidae; genus Aulonocara; species Aulonocara sp. 'chitande type north' Nkhata Bay. The sequence goes on along the minus strand of NC_141349.1, from coordinate 45,182,582 downwards.
ATGCTGTAAGATGGTCACAACACAAGCTAAAGATGTTTGAATGCTGATCTGAACTTTATTTAATTTAAAATAAAGAAGATAATAGTGCAGTCACACACAGACTGAGAAACCTGGCCTACCTAGCTGGAAGCCATTTATGGTCCTTATGAAGCTGGAGACAACAATCCTCCTTCTTTTCCTCTTTTTTAACCACGTTTATCTCACGCAAAAAATGTGTTTTAGAATTCATTTTTGGTGACACTGGTGTCTGCCTCTTAGCGTGATGAGCAGGTGATCAGAGCGGCCTTTCAAAACAGAGCAAGGGAGAGGGAATCCTACCGCAACAAGTCTGTGAAGGTGAGAGGAAGCCTGTGCACGCACCCTGAACTCCGATTTTACTTGAAATGCAGTACTGTGAAGAAATAAGTCCGCCAGTGACTGAGCAGCAATAAGCTGCAGCATTGTTTTTCTGACTTTATCAATCTGTCACATCACTGTGGGGCAATTTTGGTCCACTCTTCTTGACAGCACTAATTCAGATTCGACTTCATTAATCCCCAAAAGAGCTTTTTGCTTGCAGCTTACACATAACACACAGTCTTTAAACCAGCTTTGATGCACAGTAAAGCTGAGATCAAGAAAAATAACATAAGGATGAAATAAATAAATAGAATAACAAGGAGAAATGTATAAGAATAAACATTCAAATTCAAATTTTATTTGTCACGTACACAGTCATACACAGTACGATATGTAGTGAAATGCTTGGACAACTGCTCGTGACCTAAAGAAAACAAAAAAGGAAAAGGCTATGAATAAGATAGGAAATAAATATGAAAAATTTAAAAGGGTAAATTTAACTAGGAAGGAATAAAATATAAATTAAGGTTAAAAATGAAATAACTGTACAACACAAATTAGAATGAAGGGTAAATTTAACTGGGAAGAATAAGATAAAGATAAATATATAAATTAAAGTTGAAAATAAAATAACTGTACAACAAAATACACAATATAGAACTATATAAGAATGTATGAGAAATATAAATAAATATATACACAATAACAGCAGCTGTACAAGTATTAACTGGAAATGAAGAAATATTTTCACAGAAATTCACAGAAATATTCATCATCTGTCAGCAGTAAGTAATCTAAGAGCTGAGAAACGAGGATTTTAGGTTTCTGAATTTTAATGAAGGACTTTAAGTTTAGTTTATTCTACACTGGGCCGGGTCCAAGGTCACGGCGACCAACTTATTAACAACACTGCCGAGCGAGTTTCTATCCTTGATACATACTGAGCCAGCAGATAAAAGAAAATCTTCAAAGACTTTCAGTAAATGAACAATAAAAATGCCATAAAACGTCCCCACTAACACATTCTCTGTTGATCCTGTTTTATGATGGAGATATTTGACAAAGGCTGTGCCGAGATATTTATAAGACTGCACTATTTCACAAATAACACTGGCTTTATACTCGGGGTTACGCGTCTGAAATCAATGATCATTTCTTTTGTTTTTGACACACATTTAGCTCCAGATAGTTATCATCACACTACTTCACAAATTCAGGCGAAACAGGGCCGTGGACAGACTCAGAGGACAGTGATATCAGGCAATTATAAATCTGTCCTCAGAAGAAGTCCTGCAGCTGTCGGCATACATAATAACGAGAACACATCCCTGAGGGGAACCAGAGCATGACACAGTCCTGCCGGACATTTGTTAACGAGGACTTGTCGACTCGTCAGTAGGAAGTTTAAAGTCAGCATCAGGAGCTGTTCTGGGAGTTTGGAACGTGAGGCTGCGTCTTATTAAAAGCAGAGAGGTCAGCAAACAGAAGTCTAACGTGAGGACTGGATTTTTTGAGGTGCTCTTAGACAGACTTTAATATAAAGGGTTTAGCATCATCAAAGCATTCACTCTGCTGATGAACAAATTACGAAGGATCAAGTTTACCATTAATGGGGGATCAAATAACACTTTAAAGATCTTTTCCAAGGTTTTAATTACCAGAGTCATGTAAGCGCAACGTGAAATCATTTGAAGTTTTAGTTGTAGGGATAGGTACTGCGGTTTGCACCATTCATTTCTGCACACCTCTCTGAGCTCTGCAGCACCTTGATTCTTTGGTTTTCCAGTCGTTCTATTGGAAATGGTGCTCATGCCGATCAAACTGGGTCATCAACATTATCGCGTTGATGACCCAGTTTGGTCCGAGCTTTAGCTGTGGGACAGATGGCCTCACACTGACTCTGGAATACTTGGGTATGTAGAGGTGTCCACGGTCCACTCAGTGACTCGTAGGTCCCTAAATCATCAGTCCTCCACGGCCCTTAACCTTTAACATGCTCACTAAGGTGTGCAGACTATCTGCTAAAGCTGTTTTGGGTTTGTCACGTCCAGCTGCGTGGCACACAAGATTTGGACCCAAATGCAGGACAGGAAAGGAAATAAACTCAAAATACAAAACAAAGGCTGGCCAGGAATAAGGGTCCAAAACTAAAGAGCCAACAGTTAGAAGACATGCAACCATGAGAGAGGACACAACAAAGAACTGAGACAAACTGAAGGAACAAATAGGCATGCCAGGGAGGGCAGCTAAACCTAAGTGAGAAAACAAGACAAGGAATGTAAAACTAAATACAGAGCACAAAAGACAAAAAACCCAACAAGGTAAAACAAGTAACAGATCTCAGGAAATAAACAGACTTGACACAGAGAGTGCAGGAGGCAGGAAAACAAACTCAGGGAATTACAAAGGACAGAATCAGGGCTGAGAATAAAAGAGAAAATGAGCTAGAATACCAAACTGAAAAAGGCAAGAAAAAAAGAGCAAACTAACCTTCCTGTCGTGATCGGGTCAAATCGCCCCGATTTACGACTTAAAACACTCATAAATATTGTGTTTTACATGTGATTGCCTCCAGGCCTTATGACATCCTCCACACTATGCACTTGAACATGTAAACGTGATGAGCACTTCTTTCAGTGAATTTTGAGTGTTTTAATCAACCTTGAATCTGTGGAGTTCCCGGTAAAAAGTGACCACCATAGGAATTTCACCTGAATTTTGGTGAAAAATGTTTGTTATTCTAATTTAAGAGCTGATAAAACAGACTGGGAGGGGGTGCACAAAACTGGAGTGCTAAGCAGAAAGTCACACAGGTGAAAATCCAAACCAAAGGCTAACAAACTGAAGATATCTAACAATGACAGCAATAATAAGCAAAAAACTACAAAAGGAAAAAGACTGACTGAGAAAAAGGATCATGAAGGGCTTTTGCAGTTTCTCTGAGCTTGTTGTGAGTTCACTGGAACGTCCTCTTCTGTGAAGATTGTGTTAACATACCTGAATTCTGTAGACCTGCTCACACCGATGATGATCAATCAATTAAGGGTGTTCTTAGTTCTTCACAGGACTGCACACTAAATCTGTTGTCATGGTCCGCATGCATGACTGCACTGCATTCCTCCTCTGCATGTCTCACAGGAGATCATTGGAACACTAGACGACTGCGTGCTATCCAACAGGAAGCGTCTTAATGCCCTAAAACATGGCACTGAGATCTATGAGAGGCGCCGTGAAGAGCTGAAGATGGAGTACCGGAGAATGAAACCAGAGCACAGTGTAGCGCCCCCTGGTGTTCGCACTTTGAAAAAAGAGGAGAATGCCATGGTAGTTACCTCTCTGATTCAAAAACAAAAAAGTGTCATTGCCTCTGAGTTTCTTTTTATATGGTTCTCATTTGTTATAAGATGTGCAGGTCAAAGGTCACAATGAGCAATGATTCGTGTTTGTTTTCAGAACTTGCGGGTCCTGGAGAACAGTCTGGAAAAAAGCCAGTTTAAGTGCAAGGAGGCCGAGAACATCATGATTGACTACCTGAAATTAAAGAGTCACTTACAGGTCAGTCCAGCGTTCCTCGTAAAACGCAAGACTTTGTCGGCACCGTCTCCTGTAACGGTTTGTGTTATATACACTGAACAAAAATATAAACGCAACACTTTTGTTTTTGCTCCCATTCCCCATGGGATCGACGTAGAGACCTAAAATTCATTCCAGATACACAATATAACCATCCCTCCCAAACAGTGGTCACAAATCAGTCCAAATGTGTGGTAGTGGGCACATCTGCTATATTGAAATAATCCATCCCACCTCACAGGTGTGCCACATCAGGATGCTGATCTGACATCATGAGTAGTGCACAGGTGTACCTCAGACTGCCCACAACAAAAGGCCACCCTGGAATGTGCAGTTTTGTCTCACAGCAAAATGCCACAGATGCCACAAGCAATGAGGGAGCGTGCAATTGGCATGCTGACAGCAGGAATGTCAACCAGATCTGTCGCCCGTGCATTGAATGTTCATTTCTCAACCATAAGCCGTCTCCACAGGCGTTTCCGAGAATATGGCAGCACATCCAACCGGCCTCACAACCGCAGACCTCGTGTAACCACACCAGCCCAGGACCTCCACATCCAGCAGGTTCACCTCCAAGATCGTCTGAGACCAGCCACCCAGACAGCTGCTGGAACAATTGGTTTGCACAACCAAACAATTTCTGCACAAACTGTCAGAAACCGTCTCAGGGACGCTCAACTGCATGCCCGTCGTCCTCATCGGGGTCTTGACCTGACTCCAGCTCGTCGCCGTAACAGACTTGTGTGGGCAAATGGTCACATTCGATGGCGTCTGGCACGTTGGAGAGGTGTGCGCTTCACGGATGAATCATGGTTCACATTGTTCAGGGCAGATGGCAGCTGAGAATGTCCCAGTTCTTGCATGGCCAGCATACTCACCGGACATGTCACCCATTGAGCATGTTCGGGATGTGCTTGACCGGCGTATACGACAGCGTGTACCAGTTCCCACGAATATCCAACAACCTCGCACAGCCATTGAAGTGGAGTGGACCAACATTCCACAGGCCACAATTGACAATCTGATAGACTCCATGCGACGATGTGTTGCACTGCATGAGGCAAATGGTGGTCACACCAGATACTGACCGGTTCTGGGTCCCCAGACCCCCAATAGCGCAAAAAACTGCACATTCCAGGGTGGCCTTTTGTTGTGGGCAGTCTGAGGTACACCTGTGCACTACTCATGATGTCAGATCAGCATCCTGATGTGGCACACCTGTGAGGTGGGATGGATTATCTCAATATAGCAGATGTGCCCACTACCACACATTTGGACTGATTTGTGACCACTGTTTGGGAGGGATGGTTATATTGTGTATCTGGAATGAATTTTAGGTCTCTACGTCCATCCCATGGGGAATGGGAGCAAAAACAAAAGTGTTGCGTTTATATTTTTGTTCAGTGTACTTTTGAAACAGTCACTGCAAAGCTGGTCTCTGAAAATGGTTATTTTGGTCTTTGCTCTCAGCATTAATTCTGTTTTAGGCGTTAGCAGACACCTGCATAATACAATGATCAGCGTTGCTGCTTTATAAGGTTTAAATTAAGTTTAACATCCAGGCATCCATGAAAACAGGATTTATTACATTTAACGGAGTTAGACGTTAGCAGGAAGTTAGCTCGGTAGTTTCCACCTAAACATGATATAGCATGTTCTGACTGAGAGATTTCTAAAAAAAATTCAAACGTACAGCTCTGCTTGTTAAGTCAAAAGACATGACGTCGTGGTCTCACTCCAAGCGCTTTATTCGTTACTCCATGTTTTACTGCTCACACACAATAACAACAACTCACCGTGGGCCGTGATATAACAGAAAATAACAAGTTAACAATCTCCCTCTTTCTTTTTTTAAAAATAAAAATATAAACACCCCTTTTAAACATTTGTATACATATATGTGTGAGTAAACAAAACAAAAAAAAAACTTGTCAACTTTGTTGAACATCCAGGAAACTGTCAGGGTCCTGGGTCATTTTGACCCAGCGTTTTGTGTTTCCTTGAAGTTCATTTTTGTGCCTTGTGTTTATTCTGATTTTGTACTAGTTTAGGGTTCAACCTGAAGTTTGGTGTATATTCAGCCCTACCTGTGTCTGTCCTTGGTGCTCTGTTCATGTCCCCGTGTTGTGTTGTAAATCAGTCTGTGTGTTTCCTGCTTTACTTTGAAGGCTCGTGTTCTGGATTTCCTGTTCTATTCTGAAGGTCTGTGTCTTTTGTCATTGTGTTCAGCTTGTGTCCTCCAGTCATCATGTGTATCCAGATCAGCTGTTCTTCCCTCCTGTGTGCGATTACCCGATTACCGTGTGTGTGTGTGTGTGTGTGTGTGTGTGTGTGTGTGTGTGTGTGTGTGTGTATATAGTGGGTGTCGGTCTGTGTTCGTTGTCGGCTCATCTGCGTTCTATGGTGTTCCGTTCCTGTCTCTGCGTCTCTCTGCCCCACACCCCTTTTGTATGCTCTCAGGTTTGTCATTTAGTTCTCCTAGTTTAGGTTTCTTCAGTTGTTTTCTCATGATTCGTTGTCTGTTCTGCCACTGTCACCTGTAAATAAACCCTCACTCATATCATCAGTCGGCTGCCTGCATTTTGGGTCCTCCTTTTCCTCCAACACTACACGGCTCACCCTGCCAGCCGTGACAGAAACACTTCAATGTGCTTTGCTTTGCTTAAAGCATACTATCACTGCACACAATAAACAATAGTGCATTTTAATGCAAAGAAAACTTCACAGTATCCAGAGTCCTTCATCTCATGCTTTTAGAAGGGTTAAAGGTGAAACTCCCTTTTTTGTCAGACAATCAGCAAGTTGGGATTTGGAATCTGACCAACAAACCTGTCTGATTTTCTTGGCTTGTATGAGCTTTTTAATGCTACTCATTTCTAGCCTCAGTCTCTTCTCTGTAACCTGCTTAGCGGACTTGAGTGCATCAAACAAGGAATGATTGTCAGTCACACAGATCAAAGGAAGAGCGTTCAGACCAGTGTTACCAGTTGTAAGCTCTGAAAAAAGTGTTGCCAGGAATACCGCAGTGTCTATTCCATCTGACATGGCAAGAGTTTCTCCTGCCAGTGTACTTCTGACCACACGCCTGATTTTCTTAGGCTGCCAAAAGAGAGGACAAAACTTTCCTCCTTTACCCATAAGGACGATTAATGTCCCTCCTTGAGTACCACCATCAGGAAGGTTACCAAAAGAAGCGTCACTGAAAACAACCAGTGCCAAATCCTCACTGTTAGCCAAGCTCTGAAACTTAAGAGTCACTTTCTCTGCCTTAAGTTTACAGATAACTTTGTTCACTTCATGAATGGACTGCACAGTTGCACCTTTGATATTAGATCCAAGGCTGCATGTGTCAAACATCACATCTGGCCTCGTTTGTTTGGCAACCCACAAAATCTGTCCTATTTTTGACCTGAGTTGCTCCCGTTCTGTTTCACTTAAGGAAGCATCCCTCTGTACAGCCCATGCTGCTTGTAACTGAACCGGCTGTAGGTTATCAATGTAAAGTTGTTGATGTGCCTCTATTACATCATTAACTGTACAAATGTCCATACCCTCTTGAGCCTCTCTGTCCTTGCCCGGATGATGCGGAACCTTCTACCCGATTGCAGAAGTTGGAACAGTTTGTTTACAGGATGGGACGGGTGCTTCAATATCTGCGCTGCTCTTGTCCGGCATCTCCTGGTGTAGGTGTCCTGAAGCAGGGGGAGAGCAATCCTGCAGCAGTGTTCTGCTGTATGGATCACTCTCTGGAGAGCTTTTTGGTCCTCAACACAGCTGTTCCCAAACCAGGATGTGATGTTCTGTGTAAGGATTCTCTCCACAGCGCCTGCTAGAAAGTCCTGAGGATCTCAGGAGAGACCCTGAACTTCCTCAGTTGTCGTAGGTGGTACAGGCGCTGCCTAGCCTTTTGCTCCATTGATGATAATGGGCTTGTAGTCTTTGTGCTGACTCCTTCTGAAGTCCACCACCAGCTCCTTGGTCTCGCCAACGTTCAGCTGGAGGTGATGCCAGATTCTTCACTTCAGCCATGTAGGCCGCCTCATCGTTGTTGGAGATGGCGCTCAACACCACTGTGTCGTCAGCAAACTTCACAATGGTGTTGGAGCCATGGGTGGCCACACAGTCTGAAGTGTAGAGGGAGTAGAGCAGTGGCGAGAGGACACACCCCTGTGGTGCTCCTGTGTTGATGGTGATGCTTCTAGAGATGCATCTACCCACCCTCACCACCTGAGTTCTGCCAGTGAGGAAGTCCAACACCCATGCACACAGACGGCTGTTGAGTCCCAGTTCATTCTGCGCGATCAACCTGTGATATTTTACCACCAGTTTTGACCATAATGTCTTTGACCTTATTGTACCAATAAAGTGAAGCATCTGCAAGTCCATACACACACTTTTTTAGTTTCCATAGAACATTGTCCTTGCCAGCTTCAGGTGGGGGATGAAGATAATGTCTCTTGACAGTTCCATTCCCTGCAAAAAGGCAGATGTAATGTCCATTTAATTCATTTTCCACTTGTTTTGATATATCACAGCTAGCACCAGTCTGAGGGACTCAGATGCACATGTTGGAGAGTCTTTCAAACCCGCAACAAGTCGGGCCTTTGGGACGATACCATTATTAGTTTCTTTGAGTGTACAGAACCGTCTAGTAGACACACATTTTTGACCCAGGTCTTTCACTTCATCAAACACGCCATTACTTTGCCAGTTCTCAATCTCCTTTTTGGCAGCATCAAAGGAGATATCTTTTGTTATTAGTACATCTACATCTCTGTTTTCAGCTTCAGTGCAAAGACCATCAACAAGTGACATGTCTAAAGCTTTCTTTTCACCTTCACTACCATCAGGCTTAAGATATTGCACATTGTACCAGTTTTTGTATTGCCCTTTTGCTTTTCCCAGTCTGCCTAGCACTCTGGCTGTATGTTGAACACCGTTGTCTCTGTTCGTAAAAGCGATCAGCTGTCCTGCCCTTAACTTTACATCTGCAGAGGAGACAGGATCAGTGTATGTAGAAGACTGTGTCATAGACATGTTACTGTAGTGTTAGTTTCCCTGTCACTAGTGATCTCTTCTTCCTCACTAATACTCTGTTCACCATCGGGTGCTTCTGTCTCATCATTTTCAACTGTGTCTTTGTTGTCAGTGTCATCATCAGTAGTACTCTGTGGTATTTGTTTATCTCCACTCTGTGCATCCACTTTACTCAACCTTGACTGCTGTACTCTTACAAGAGTCCCCCCATGTCTTACAAATACAACAGCTCCATCTTGCCCAATAACTACACCTCGACCCTTACACTCTGTACAGTCGACTCGTTTGTAGTATACTTTATCTCCTGCCTCATATTTGTCATCTGTAGGCCCAAGTTGCTTGTGTAGTGCTCTCATGATCCCTTCTGAACACTCTGCCTCAGTAAATGCTTTCCTGGAAGCATGTAATGCTGATGTGTGTTCAGCTACTCTTGCGCTTACAGTTGTGCTTTCTAAGGCAGGTGGCTTATCCATCAACACAGAAGGAAGGTTGGGGTTTTGGCCAAACACAAGTTGATGTGGACTATAACCATGTACAGCATACTGTTTTTGGCCATGAGGGCCCAGTCTAACGCAGTGTGCCAGTCACATCCTTGTTCCTTTTTTACCTTCAGGAGGATTTCTGTAAGTGTCACGTTATGTCTCTCCAGTAGTCCGTTGCTCCAGGGACTATACCCCGCCGTTATCTTTACCTCAATGTTGAAGTTTTCAGCCATGTCCCGAAGCTCCGTGTTGTTGAACTCTCCGCCGTTATCTGTGTAGAGCTGTCTGGGGGCACCGTGAATGCTTATCCAGGTGTGAATGAAGGAGTTGACGATCTCTGCAGCTTTCTTTGTCTTTACGATGCTGCCGTCACTGAAGCGTGTGAAGTGGTCGATGATGTGAAGGCTCCAGCTCATGTAGAGCCATCGCTACTGTCTCATTATACTCAGAAACCAGAGGTAGACCAACAGCAGCTCTCGGCTTGGTTTTGCAATATCTCTGATAAATGTCACAGTCATGATCTACCTCTTGCAGAATAAATGCACATTGTTGGTCTGTATTGACAGAGCTTTAGATGAGTCTCAATAACCTCTCTGCAGATGCATGGCCAAACTGTTTATGAAGCTTCACAAGAACTTTGTTTCTCTTTTGTAGACATTTCAGCAGTTACAATGAGAACTTCATTTTCATTGCAGCTTTCTGTAGTATTTTCATCTCTAATGTCTGTGAGGGTTTTCAGTCACCCAGGTCTATGATGACCTGGATGACTGAGAACCTTCACAGACATATTGCCGTACATTTTGGGAGGAGCACCCTTCAACTGGTGTGGGAGTATGAAAGGGAATCAAGAAAACTAGCGGCTTATAGGAACCATCTCCGTTTCAACCTGAGATGCAGAGAAAGCAGAGTTGTTCCTAAGAGCTTGCGCCTTAAATCCACTGTCAGGGGATACAGAGCAGACTTGATTCTACAGGGAGCACAAAATCAGCTTCTAGGTGAAAAGATAAGACAGGTCTATTTCACTATAGATGCCCTCTAGAGCAAGATTAGCCAGACTCTGCAGGAACTGGAAACCCTTCTACCCTCCAATCCTAGAAGAGGTTTACAAGTTTGTGTCCAGTTTGGGTCCAGGACGGAGGGACCAACACCGAACAAAAACAAGCTCCAGCGAACCAAGTGAATTGTCCAAAACAAACACACATGCTGGAGTTCAAGAACAAAACACAGTTCAGGAGGCCGGCCCGGAGGCTGACAACTCAGAAGTCCAGGACAATTCATCTTCTGAGGCCGGCCACGTTGGCGACACAGATCCAAAAGCCAACCGCGCGGAAGGCAGCGGTGGCGAAGTGGAAACAGTTCAAGGTGCCGACCGTGCACACGGCAGCGGCGGCGACGGGGAAACAGTTCAGGGGGCCGACCGTGCGGACAGCAACGGCGGCGGCGACACAAGTCCGGAGGCCGGCCGCGCGGAAGGTAGCGGCGGCATTTGGGAGGTCGTCCATATCGACGATGACGCCCAACGAGCGGCCTGGCAGATGACCGCCGATGTCGAGGCGGCAGTTTGGGACCTGAAGGTGGCGTGGCCCCCGCAGCACCAGGCGAGGAGGAGGCTGGACCAGACGGGGCAGAAGCAGAGGCTGGACCAGGCGACGCTGAGGATGCCGAAGCCGGCTTGTGACAACAATACCTACGAAGCCTTAAATCGAGACCCCACAAGCAGCAGTCGTGATGCCAGAGCTCTTGGCCAATCACTACACTGATCCAGAAACCAGTGTTTCACAAGGGCCACATTCCATGGATGTTACCGTGACAAAAAAAAAAGGAAGGAAAAAGCTTGCAGACAACTCTTATATTGAAGGACTTTATTGTGATTTCATGTTTAGTGTCACATTTGGGTGGACCCATCTTCCTGTACTCTGCACTTTATGGTTTGTGTTACCTGTTGTTCTGTCACTCACAGTGAATTATTAGAACGTGTTTAAATTGCTATAAATGTCTGTCACAACAGTTATACTTTGTTGTAAATATTTGCCGATTTGCACTACTGCACTTTACAGCTGTGCTGTAAATTATCTCTTTGTCCAGAATGGGCCAACGCAATCTATTTTTCTTTTCAGTTTGTACTAGATACAAATAAAGTAAGTGTTGCACAAGTCTTTCATCAGGACTGTCTTTATTTATAACTGACAACAGTGTTACATGTTACTATTGAAGCTTACAGGACAAAGGCAAAATAGTATACCGTTGTGCATTATTAGTTGATTTGTATAAAAACACAGCTGCACAACAAAACAAAAACAACAACCACAAAAAATTGATACAACAAATTGGAAAACAGTTATTCATCACTTGCTTGCTTCACAACAACACTTGGGCACATATTTGTGAGCGCACATGATACAGCGACTATCTTATCCAGCAAAGTCATGTTCTCACCTTCACATGGCACCACAAAACCTAAATGGATGGTGTCATTTAGGACAGTGTACTTGGACCGTAGACAGCCTATAACGCGTTCTACGTGGATCCAGACATGTGCCAGTTTTCGTGTGTCCTCCACATCTTTTGCTTGTAGCTGACTACGACCCCGTGTAAATGCTGGAATTTTTAAAGTGACACCCATTAAGGCAACACTTTCCTTGATATCAATACCCCGGTCAGCGAGCACTATGTCCCCAGGTGAAAGCTTCTGTAGAAAGCCAGATGTTTAAGCTATCTGCTGTGGTTGGATCTCAGCTGTAGTTTTCGTAGTGACTGGTGCTGAAAGATACACATGCATACAGACAAAGACAAGTTCATTTTATGTGCAAAAACAAGACACAGTACTTAATGTGGAAAAAGTGGAATTTATTTATGTACATTAACAATGTTACCTGCATGGATTTCGCCTGGATGAGCTGTCTCTGCCCCACAGGAACGCGGGCCTTTTCGTGGCTGTTTTGATTTCGATCTCTGTCTTAACTGATCAAATCTCACTGTTTGAGAGAGGGTGCCCAGTCTGGATCGCATTCCAGCATTTTGTAGGCTGGTTTGCCTACAAAACACAGCAAACATTACACACAGCCACAATAAACAAAGGAGCATAGCGCGATGATTTCTGTTCAGCGCCATATAAGACGTATTAACTACTACAAAACACTTACCTTTGTGGAAATGCTTGGAGCAGACTAACATGTGAGGTGGAGTGTTTTCGAACGTTATATTAGGTCTTCGGATAGCGGCAATCCAGGCCATCCATCACCTCTTCTTGACTTAGGGACCCCTAACTTCCAAATGTACTTCCTCCATTAAGAGCCTCGGTGTTCCTTTTGACAGTGCTTTTAAATTTGATAAACAAATCAGCTCCGTAGTCAAGGGATCTTTTTATCAATCTACAGATTTTAGCTAAAGTCAAGTCCTACCTGTGCAGGAACGATCTAGAAAGGGTGGTCCATGCTTTTATTACATCACGGCTGGACTACTGTAACTTCCTTTATGCTGGTTTAGATCGTTCCTGTCTGCATCGCCTCCAACTGGTGCAGAACGCTACTGCTTGCATGCTGACCGGTTCCAAAAAGAGAGACCACATAGCTCCGGTCCTCTGCTCTCTCCACTGGCTCCCAGTTGCTTTTAGGATTGATTTTAAAATTTTACTGCTGGTTTTTAAGGTTCTTAACGGTACTGCACCTCCTTACCTGGCAGAGCTTCTTAGCATTTACCGCCCCAGGAGATCTTTGAGGTCAGCAGACCTGATGCTTTTAGATGTTCCCAGGTACAGACTAAAGACTAGGGGAGAGAGGGCTTTTGCTGTGGCTGCACCCAGACTGTGGAACAGTTTACCTCCTCACATCAGATTCTCCACAAGCCTAGGAACTTTTAAAACTGCTCTTAAAACTCACCTCTTCTCATTGGCTTTTAGCAAGGTTTAACTTACTTTTTTAACTTATTTTTTTTATCAGTGAGGTGTTTTATGTACTTGCGTTTTATTGTATTTTATATTTGTATTTTATTGTACAGCACTTTGGTCAGCCTTGGTTGTTTTTAAATGTGCTTTATAAATAAACTTGACTTGACTTGACTTTGGAAACATGGCTTGGACAATTTCTCTTCCACGCCGGAATCCAATAAAAACCATTCGCTTTACCCGTCGGCTTCACGCGGCTGTCGCTCACCCGGCTTGTGCAGTTAATAATAAAACAGCTTCTTGCCATTTTTTGTTTCTTTTTATCGCTGTGTAACTGATTTCAATTGAAAGCCTGCGTGCGCTAGTACCTCTTGCCACGAGTTCCCAGAATTCTTTGTGGTTTTACCCCTGAATGACGTCACATTTTCAATCTCTGTAACAACTCACCGCGGGCAATAGTACTCTCGCGATATAACAGAAAATAACAAGTTAACACTGCTATCACTTCCAACATAAATGAAGACAGGAAACTAAACAGCAGTGACGTTTGTAAGGTTACTGAAGTTGGGCTAGCTGGTATATAATGATGTGCTACGTAATCGCTAGCTACACAGCTATGTTTGCATAACATAAACACAGTGAAGCTGGAGGATGAACGCTAACTTTTTTCCACTCGATAAACGTTAATGTGAAGGTTCTTGATGGTTAGAGACAAATGCAGTCGCATGGCAGGATGCTGTAAACGGACCAAACTTCAGTCAGGAGAACAACTGAGATAATCCATCCACAATACGAGGTTAGTCATTAATATACTGCTGCATGGGCTGGGCTGTAGTTACACCGTAAGGTTTTGATAACTGTGCTTTAAAATGGTAAATGGCCTGTATTTATATAGCGCTTTTACTAGTCCCTAAGGACCCCAAAGCGCTTTACATATCCAGTCATCCACCCATTCACACACAAAATGAACAACGGTAATAAAAACCGAGAGAGGCCGACAGTGATCACCGACTGTTTTTATGGGATAGAGATACAAAACATGTTAAAAACACAACAGCCTTAATAACGCATAGTTTGGACCCGGAAGGATTCATCACATCATCACTTAAAGACCAGATGGGGTCTGATTATAGGAAGTCTGAGGGTAGTATAATTAAAAGTTTATTTTTTATAAATGTTGTATTAGTGAAATCAGAATATTGTATATTTTATGTGTTGCACCCTCAGAGAGACATGACTCCGTTCTCCTTTTTCTTGCAACTTTATTCTCCTCAGTTCAGGTTTGGAGTTTACAGGCAGAATAGCGTATCATCAGCAAAACATCGCTCCCTCACGTCTCAGACACTGTTTTTTTTTTCTGCACTTACTGATGACATCACACATCTGAACTCTGACCTCCTGGAGCCAGTAAACTACAAAAATTAACTAGAAATGTGTCCAAAAACAAAACGCAATTAAATAAGAATAGTCTTTAAAGATTTTCCCCACAATTCAGAAAAATTGAAGTTTTATAAGTACTTTTAGAGCGCAACACCCTCCCCCACAAAAGAAAAATGTTGCCACACATTTTCTTTCTAATCTTTGACAATTTACCAAAAATAGAACATTTAACCAAAGATGAGTGAGCAAACAAGTATTTCCACACATATTACACGTTACTGGGTGAGAGGCTATACCATCTCTTGGTATCTCAGGACAAGTCTCTCATGGTCACGATACAAAACTAAATGTTCATAGTCCTTTTGTACTGAAGGGTGGGTTATCCCTCGAAGTATTGGTGGGCCTGCCAAATCTTCGCAGTGGGACAAGGAAAATACCATTTACACCCCAACATCATGTGATTACACACTTCAAAACCATGAGTTCAGTAAACCCATATTGTACTCACTACTGTCTTAACTCTTTGATGCTAGAATGATAAACCTTCCCTCTATTTATTATAGTAATAATGCTCAGAGTACCTGTTTCTCTTTTAACTGTAACATGTGTCAATACTACATCAACATGAACTGCAACTGTAATGTTACGCTTAGATTAAACTCTCTTGTGAAGTTGACTGTGTTTTTCTGTTATATCTATTGATACTGTAAAGGATACATGAATGATGGTGGGACAGAGGAATGATGGATGGCACTTGAAGGGCTGTTCACACTGACAGGGCATGTGCTCCATTGCTGGACTGTTGGCTGGCCTAGTTTTTCATATGTGTAGACACGCCGGGGCTGTCTCATTCTCTTTGGCTTGTGCCTCCATGTCTCAGCATCGCTCTGCTCACCCTCGGGTCCAACAGCTGGAGCTTCAACCTCCTCCTCCAAACTGCGTCTCTCCTCCACCTGTTCCTCTTCAGGATGCCCCTGTGCTCTGAAAGCAGGCTCAGACTTCTCTCCGAGTGCGTCACTCTGGGGGCAGAAATCCTCTGTTTCTGGGTCGAGGGGTGGATCAGCATATCTGAGTGCTGTCCACATGTGACAGTCATCTTCACTAGAACTGCCTGTGTCTGTTTGGTCAGTATCGGGCTTGGTCTGATGATGTCTTCTTGCTGACTGTCTCTGTTTGTTTCCACGGCTTTTCTCTTTCAGGCTGCTTTCACACACCACAGACTCGTCAACCAGGTAAGGACACGGCAACAGTAGGTTACGGTGTAACACTCGTCTTCTTCCTGTCCCCTGCAATGGCTCAACCACATACACTGGACTATCAGGACCTTTCCTCTCGGTGATGACATGAATCATATCCTCCCAATAGCTGCGCAGTTTCCCAGGACCTCCTCTGGGTGTGAGATTTCTCACCAAGACATGGTCACCTGGCTGAAGCACAGAGCTCCATGCACGTTTATTGTAGTTTTTCTGTCCCCTTCTTGCACTCTTTCTCATGTTCTGCCTTGCAATTGCATAGGCCTCTTGCATAACTCCTCTCCATTTCTCTGCATAGCCACTGCGTGACTGACTCTTCTCTTCTTCTTTTTTTGGGACGAGCAGGTCGATAGGCAAGGTTGGTTCACGCCAAAGAGAAGGAAGAATGGAGAAAATCCTGTTGCTTCGTGCACAGTCGGGTTGTAGGCATGAACTACTTTGTTCAAATGGTCTTTCCATCTTGACTTCTGAGATTCATCAAGTGCCCGGAGCATACCTAGGAGGGTCCTATTGAAGCGCTCTGCAGGATTGGTCTGTGGGTGGTACGGGGAGGTACGAGAATGGTTGATACGCAGTAGCCTTGAAGCTTGCGGAAAAGATTGTTCTCAAATTCTTTCCCCTGGTCACGGTGTATTTTGGATGGGAAACCAAAGCGCATGATAAAGTCATCAAAGAGCTTTCTTGCCGCAGTCTTCCCAGACTTGTCCCTTGTCGCATATGCCTGGGCATATTTGGTGAAATGATCCACAACTACGAGTATGTATTCTTCACCTCCTGTGCACTTGTCCAAATGCAGATAGTCAATGGATATCATCTCAAACGGCGCAGAGGTTTCAATGCTCTGAATTGGTGTTCTGGTTATTCTGTTAGGCTTCTTCTTCTTTATACAGCGACACACCTGAGTGACATAGTGCTCCATTTCCTGCCTCATTTTAGGCCAGAAGAAGCGCTGCCTGGCGAGAGCAACCATCCTGTCTGCTCCTAAATGTCCCATCTCCTCATGTAGATGTTTATAGACCATGGGCTTTAATGAATCAGGAACAACAAACTGTTTTCTCCTGGTGGTCTCACGCCTCAGAATGCCATCTCCATCAATCTGCAAATGGGGCCACTGCCGAAGAAGGTACCTAACTGCCTCACTCTCCGCCATCTTTTCTTTATGCTTCAGGTAGGTGTGTGTTCTTTTCAGGGATGGCTATGTCTGCATCCTGGGTGTCTCTGATGTTGTCAACTGCAAACGGCTGAATTGGTTCTGAGACGATGCATCCCTCTGGCAGCGCGTTGACATTACAGGTGACAGCTGAGATCCAGTTCATTTCTCCTGTTTTCTCTCTCTCTAGGGCTTTCCCAATACATTCAATGTCATCTTGCTGACATTCCTCTGTGCATTCGTGCATGACGTCTTCAATGGGCTTTCCTCTTCTTGATAAGAAATCTGCATCTCGATTCGCTGCCCCTGGCCTGTACTTAAGAGTGAACCGATAATCTGCCAACTCCGCCACCCAGCGGTGTCCAGCTGCATTAAGTTTCGCTGACTTCATGACGTATGTCAGCGGGTTATTGTCACTGTACACAGTAAAATGAGGCGCATGAAACAGATAATCACAAAAGTAGTAGAGAAGTAAAGTAGTAGAGAACGCTAAAGGGTGAAGTGTGGGCGTTGATCGTATATACCGGACAATCGCACATACCTGTCTAAAAGGACAGGTATGTGCATTATGTGGAACATCGTTGTTTTAACAACCCTGAAAATGGCAAAGAGACACGCTTATGAAGCACAGTTTAAACTGAAGGCCATCAGCTATGCGGAGGAACATGGAAATCGAGCAGCGGTGAGAGAATTTAAGATTAATGAATCGATGGTTCGCAAATGGAGGAAGCTAGAAAACAAGCTCCGGCAGGTCAAGAAAACGCAGCTGAGTTTCCGCGGACATAAGGCGAGGTGGCCCGAGACTCGAGCGGTGGATCATCGAGCAAAGAAGGAGCGGGAGAAGCGTTTCGACGGTCACCATTCGGCTAAAAGCAGTTTCACTAGCTGAAGAGATGAACATTGAACATTTCCAAGGAGGTCCGTCTTGGTGCTTTCATTTTATGAAACGGTGCCATTTTTCCATCCGGACCAGGACTACGGTAGCGCAGCAACTTCCAGCGGATTATAAGGAAAAGCTGGCCATCTTCCGCTCCTACTGCAGCAAACACATCGGCGACAAAAACATCCAGCCCAGCCACATCACAAACATGGACGAGGTCCCGCTCACTTTTGACATCCCGGTGAGTCACACTGTGGAGAAGAAGGGGACCAGCACGGTAGCGATACGCACAACGGGGTATGAAAAGTCTTCTTTTACTGTTGTGCTTGGCTGCCATGCTAATGGACAGAAACTGCCGCCTATGGTGATTTTTAAGCAAAAGACTTTGCCTAAAGAGAAGTTTCCAGCAGGAATCATCATTAAGGCAAATGAAAAGGGCTGGATGGATGAGGAAATGATGAAAGAGTGGCTGAGGGAGGTGTATGTAAGGAGACCAGGTGGTTTTTTCCACGCATCACCATCGCTGTTGATCTGTGACTCTATGCGTGCCCATCTCACAGCTGATGTGAAAAAACTAGTGAAACAAATGAACTGTGAGCTTGCTGTCATTCCGGGAGGCCTGACAAAGGAACTCCAACCGCTGGACATCGGTGTGAACCGCCCGTTCAAAGTAAGGCTGCGAGCGGCGTGGGAGCGATGGATGACCGGTGGAGACCACAGTTTCACCAAGAGTGGAAGGCAGCGCCGGGCGAGTTACGCCACAATTTGCCAATGGATTGTAGATGCTTGGGCTAACATGTCTGCTGGCACTGTTGTTCGAGCTTTCGCAAAAGCCGGCATCATTTCCGAGGAGCCGCACGGCACGGAAAGTGACTCTGACAGTGAAGAAAGTGAACTTGGCATGTTTGATGGAGATTTAGCGCAGCTGTTCAATTCAGACACAGAGGATGAGGACTTCCATGGGTTTGATTGATGATAAAAATGTGAGTACCAAACTTTGTTTTGCTCCTGCTTTATTTTTAAATACGCACACTTGTATGCTTGTGTGTTGTTGATGATGACGATTACCGGTAATAGAAATGTGAGTAAGGTACCGAACTCGGGTTTGCTCCCGCTTTATTTTTAAATACGCATACGGTACTTGTATGCGCCCTATAATCCAGTGCGCCTTATGTGTGTGTTAAATACAGTAATGGCACACATAACTGAGACTGCGCCTTTTAGTACAGTGCGTCTTATGGTCGTGAAAATACGGTATATGTCTTTTGCACAGGCACTTTGTCTTTTAGCTGTATCTCCAGCTCTAGATCTTTAATGCATCCCGTGTCCCAGTCATCTTTTGCAAAAACATTGCATTCCTCCCTCAGCATCTGTTTTACCTGCTGCTGTTGGTCACTTGTCAGATGGCTCAAATCCACTGGTGGGTCCCAGGGCTCAGTTTTTGTTGTCTGACTGGACTGCACTGTGGGTAAGGAAGTACTTCCGTCTGATGTCTTAGAAAGCTCACCCTCCATACATTTTACATGTGGCATGTAGATAGCATCAACATTGTGCAGCCACCCCAGTGTAGTGCGACTACAGAGGGTGATATCATGGTCAGTCATGTTTTCCACAGTCACTGCAACAACTAGGCCTGCTGGCCATGGTGTCTCACAGTTCGGCTCCAACACTGCATGTGACCCACTCAACACACTCTTATTTAGCCAACCACATTGCACTGTCATCATGTTACGCTTCGGGATGGTCACAGGTCGCCTTCCTACTCGGGCTATGTGGGGATGGCTGTCAGGCGTTTGTTTCTTTAGGACAGACAGGACAGCTCTTGCAGTTTTGCGCCCCACCTCGAATGCTGAGCACAATCTGTCCAGCATATGCCCTGGGGGGATACAGTCTTTGCTGGTGTCATTTCTCAAAGCTAATTCTTCTATCACATTAAAGCCGATGATGGGGCATTCAATGTCACCGCTGGCGACTAGGATTGGAACTTGGACGGGCCTGTTGCTCATCCCAGCAACAGCATTTTTGGACAGGCTGAACTCAGTCTCTATCCATCCTTCATATGGAATACTGGTCCCATTAGCAGCTGAGAGCTCTAAAGCTCCCTCTTCGAGCAGCTCTTCCACTGACCTCATTTCAGCATCAGGCAGGTGTTTCTTTCTCCAGTTCGTCCCCACTATCGATACTTGTGAGCCGGTGTCCCACAATATTGTGGTGTCCACACCTCCTAAGAAGCCACGGACCTGGCATCTTTTGCCTACCAGCTTCGC
The DNA here is from genome assembly GCF_057382095.1 of Aulonocara sp. 'chitande type north' Nkhata Bay. NCBI lineage: Eukaryota > Metazoa > Chordata > Actinopteri > Cichliformes > Cichlidae > Aulonocara > Aulonocara sp. 'chitande type north' Nkhata Bay. The sequence goes on along the minus strand of NC_141349.1, from coordinate 45,162,338 downwards.
CATTTGTTGTTGTTTACCAGTGAGGGGTGCTTTGAGGCTGAATGGGTCGGTTTGGTGCTTCTCCCCTTCAGGGTTAAGTATGATTTCGATCTTACTTGGCTGGTGCACAGATGTAACAGTGATTGCTCAGCACTGCTCTCCCTCTCTGGAATATCTTTTTATTCACTGCAAACCGTTTTATTCTCCGCGGGAGTTTGCTTCATTCATCCTGGCCGCTGTTTACATCCCGCCGGACGCAGATGCGCAGGCAGCTCAGTGCGCACTCGCGGAGCAGATTCTCCACACGGAGCGGACATTCCCGGACTCTCTCATCATTGCTCTTGGGGACTTTAACAAAGCCAATCTGAGCCATGAGCTTCCAAAATATAAGCAGTATATTAAATGCCCGACCAGAGAGGAGAGGACATTAGACCACTGTTACAGCACGATCAGCGGGGCCTATCGCGCGGTGCCCCGCGCTTCACTCGGACTTTCTGACCACGTCATGATCCACCTAATCCCCGCGTACAGACAGAGGCTGAAGCTCTCCAAACCTGTCGTGAGGACTAAAAAACTGTGGAGCAACGAGGCTGTGGAGGAGCTTCGCACGTGTTTGGAGACCACAGACTGGGACACAATGAAGGCTGCTTCTAACAGCTTGGACGAGTTTACGGACACTGTCACCTCCTATATCCACTTCTGTGAGGACAGCATTGTGCCATCACGCACCAGGGTGAGTTATAACAATGACAAACCCTGGTTTACTCCCAAACTCAAAAAGCTGTGGCTGGAAAAGAGTAAGGCGTTCAGAAGCGGAGACAGGGACTGCTACAGAGAGGCCAAGTACAGGTTCACTAAGGAAGTGGACATTGCCAAACATCAGCACTCTGAGAAGATGCAGCAGCAGATCTCAGAGAATGACTCGGCCTCTGTGTGGAAAGGTTTTAGGAATATTACAAACTACAAGCCTAAAACCCCCCACTCCACTGATGACTTGCTCTTGGCCAACACCCTTAACGACTTCTACTGTCGTTTTGACGAGCCATCAGGCAGCCTTCACACCTCCAACGGCCCCAACAATAGAGACACTTTGGACACCCATTCCCCCACCTCCCCCCCCTCCATAGAGGCATCACCACCTTCAAACTGTTCACCTGCAACACCCGCCCCCTCACCCCACACAAAAGAGGATTTCACACCACCTCCTCCCACCACAACTCTTCATATTCATGAAGAAGGTGTGAGGAAGCAGTTTAAGAGTCTGAATGCTCGGAAAGCTCCCGGCCCAGACGGTGTGTCTCCTGCCACCCTCAGACACTGTGCAAACGAGCTGGCCCCAGTGTTTTCTGGCATCTTCAACTCCTCACTGCAGGCATGTCATGTGCCTGCCTGCTTCAAGTCCTCCACCATAATCCCTGTCCCCAAGAAACCTAGGATCACTGGACTAAATGACTACAGACCCGTGGCTCTGACATCTGTGGTCATGAAGTCATTTGAGCGCCTAGTTCTCTCCCATCTCAAGACCCTCACGGCCCCCCTCCTGGACCCCCTGCAGTTTGCATATAGAGCCAACAGGTCTGTAGACGACGCCATCAACATGGCCCTACACTTCATCCTGCAGCATCTGGACTCCCCAGGAACCTACGCCAGGATCCTGTTTGTGGACTTCAGCTCTGCCTTCAACACCATCCTTCCAGACCATCTCCGAGACAAGCTTTCCCAGATGAATGTGCCTGATCCCATCTGCCGGTGGATCACTGACTTCCTGACGGACAGGAAGCAGCACGTGAGGCTGGGAAAGAATGTCTCGGACTCCCGGACCATCAGCACCGGCTCCCCTCAGGGCTGTGTTCTTTCTCCTCTGCTCTTCTCCCTGTACACCAACTGCTGCACCTCCACCCACCAGTCTGTCAAGCTAATCAAGTTCGCAGATGACACCACCGTCATTGGGCTCATCTCGGACGGGGACGAGTCTGCCTACAGGAGAGAGGTTGAACGTCTGGTGTCTTGGTGCAGCCACAACAACCTGGTGCTGAATGCCCAGAAGACAGTGGAGATTATTGTGGACTTCAGGAAGCACACAGCCCCACTCCCCCCCATCATCCTGACTGACACCCCCATCACCTCTGTGGACTCATTCCGCTTCCTGGGTACCACCATCACCCAGGACCTGAAGTGGGAGCCCACCATCACCTCCGTCATCAAGAAAGCCCAGCAGAGGATGTACTTCCTGAGGCAGCTGAAGAAATTCAACCTGCCAACACGGACGATGATGCAATTCTACACCGCAATCATCGAGTCCATCCTCACCTCCTCCATCACCGTGTGGTACGCTGGAGCCACTATCAGGGACAAACAGAGACTGCAGCGTGTTGTGCGCTCTGCTGAGAAGGTGATTGGCTGCAGACTCCCATCTCTGCAGGACCTGTACACCTCCAGGACACTGCGGCGTGCAGCCCGGATCTCAGCTGACCCTTCTCAGTCTGTTTGACCTGCTCCCCTCAGGCAGGAGGCTCCGGTCCATTCGCACCAGAACCTCTCGCCATAAGAACAGTTTCTTCCCCTCTGCTGTTGGACACATGAACAATAACCACATGATTGTCCCCGCCACTAACATATGACCCTACGCTGTGTAACTGCATCATTTCATGTTTGGCACTGATCACCACCTGCACTCATGTATATATCTTTCTACGTAGCACTCATAATTCTTATTCTCATGTATATATCCCATGTATATCTCATGCACATATCTTTCTTTCTACATAGCACTTTAATTCTTATTGTCTGCACTGAAGCACCGCAGCAATTTCCTAATGTTGTAAACCTCAACATCTGGCAATAAACCCATTCTGATTTCTGATTTCTGATTTCTGACTTGAATTAGCTGAGCACTTTTTCCTACGACAACCTGCTGCCCAGTGTTCCGTACTGCCACATTTGTAACAGTGGTCACATTTGTTTCCTGTATTAGATGATTGACACTGCTGGCACTGTCTAACGTTTGTGCTCCTAGGCTGTGACTGGTATTTCCGGTCAGGTGGTTCGACCATTCTCATGTGCTGAGGCTTAACGGTCTGCTGGAGGCTGGCAATGTGAGTGGTGAGGTTCTGCAGAGCCTCACATATAGCCTTGTTGCTTTGATCAACTTTATCCATTAATGTGTCTCGTTTGACCGCTCCACCTTGCTTGTTCTTACTGTCTGATGTGTGCATACTGCTTTCTTTTTCCACCTCTTGATCTTCCCCACTTACTGCTGCAACTTTGATCATCTTTGCTCTTGATGCAGCTGACAGCTTATTCTTTCTTTCCATTTCCAGACTGTATGCCGCAGTCATTTTTTCCAGAAGAACCTCATCTGTGATTTTAGGATTTTGCAGGTATAGCTTCACATCAGCTCGGATGGTGTCATCATGGAGGCCAGTGAGTACTGTCTGGAGAAACTGATTTTGGATGAGCTCCGAACTGTACTTTAAACCAGACTTAACTCTCTCTGAAGCAAGAACAAGTTGTTGTCTCAAATCCATTGCTCGCATCAAAAACTGGATTGGAGTTTCTTTTGGCTCCTTCATCATATCCCCTCTTCAATGCCCTCTGGATTTGTCTTTCCAAGCTAGTGCATGTTAATTTGTCCTTTTGGTTTGGTTCTCCAATTTGTCCCATTATTTTCAGATCCCGTCGGTACAGTGGGTGTACAAAAGGGACACTTTGAGTGGCGACAGGGGTGACTCGTGTAGCATTCAGATGAGAAACACTTTCTCTCTGCTCGTCTGAATTACTGGGTGCTATCACATTTTCAGCCACAGGGTGGTGCTCTTGTACCACTTGTTGAGGCAACGGGGCATTACTTTCGCATCTCTTTTGCTTCACTTCATAAATTTTGTCATCTAATTCCAACAACAGAGACATTCCTTCATCTTCTCGTGCAGTAACATCCTCTCCCTCTAAGTACTGGAGAATACGCCGCCTCAGTTTACGAGGTAAGTCTTTTTCACTTTCATCCACGGCTAAACTGAGGGCAGCACAAATCTCATTCAAATCCGGTGCTAGCAGTGTAAGTAACTTTTCCTCTGTCTCCTCAAGAAGTTGCTCCCAATCAGGAGACATCTGCTGTACTTTAGACATGACGAAAAACTTTTACCTTCACTGCCTTTTCTTGGAGGGATGGCACTGCCGTATGAGTTCAGGTGGGGGGGTAGTGAGCGAGGCTAGTCACATGTAGCTCGTCCTTCTTTGCGGTATAAACTCCAAACCGGGCGGAAACACCAAGATTATGTTGCACCCTCAGAGAGACATGACTCCGTTCTCCTTTTTCTTGCAACTTTATTCTCCTCAGTTCAGGTTTGGAGTTTACAGGCAGAATAGCGTATCATCAGCAAAACATCGCTCCCTCACGTCTCAGACACTGTTTTTTTTTTTTCTGCGCTTACTGATGACATCACACATCTGAACTCTGACCTCCTGGAGCCAGTAAACTACAAAAATTAACTAGAAATGTGTCCAAAAACAAAACACAATTAAATAAGAATGGTCTTTAAAGATTTTCCCCACAATTCAGAAAAATTGAAGTTTTATAAGTACTTTTAGAGCGCAACATATGCATTGATGTGATGTTAATTTGTTGATCGCTTTGCATTATTTGTGCTTCTGCCTGCATTTCTCTCACTTTACCACCTTCAGGATGAGAGTCTGGCGTATCAGAGCCAGCTCGACACTCTGCAAGCAGAAATCCTGAAGCACAGAGAGGAGCTTCGCAGTCTGCAGGTCGTGAATACTGACAGCCAGCTCTCCAAAGAAGCTGCTAAGGTGACCTGTAATTTCCTTTGCTGTGACTTCAGATTAAGAAACACTCAGCATCGCTCACATTATCCAGCTGATTTGCCAGAGTCATAAATGAAGGAGTCACTGTATCTCACAACTCGCCACCATCAGCCTACATCTTCTTCTGCTTCGCAGGCTGAGTTGCAGCAGCAGGAGGAGCTGCTTCACAAGGAGTGTAAGGAGAGGGACCAAGTGATAGCAAGCTACAGGAAAAAGGTTGATGAGCACAAGGCCCAGGCTGCAAAAGTTGAGAGAAGGGTGAGAGACATTTAATGTACTCAGTTTTTGTAGATGAATGTTGAGTAACAAATAAAAGAGCAAAGATATAAAGAAGTACCTTCCTGCTCACTCCAGCACAGCAGGCCAATCACATTGATGTTAGTGACACAGATGTTTGGTGACATCATCAGTCTCTCCAATGGTAGAACGATGTGAGGTGAGGGCAAAGACAGACTTCTCTTGTCCACATCTTTGTCTTTCCTGTCCCCCAGTCATGTCTGTACCGATTGTAATAACTTAAGAGTAAAAAAAGTAATAAAAATAAACAAATAACAAAGATCAATCAAGTGGACCAGCATGGCAAAGCCGTAATGATCCACTTGGGAAAATAAATGTGTCGGGCATTTTTCTTGGTAATAATTGTGATTGCTACAGTGCTGAACGGAAAAACGTGGAATGCCCGCTCTGGGTCAGGGACGAGTTCCTGCCCCAAGTGGAGGAGTAAAGTGAAACCAGGTCCCTGACATGTGCAGTGGTTGCTGTTGCATCGTGCAGGTACAGCGAGCAGCTGTGCAGCTGGATGAACTAAGCAGTGAGGTCCAGCACAGCACCACCAGGATGCTGGCTGAAGAGGAGAAAGACATTTCGACTGCTGAGGAGGCCTTCAGACGCATCAAAGAGGCCACAGGGATCACCGATATACAGGTGCAAAGGTTTCCGCTCATTCTGCTACACACAGCGTGCTTCCTGATATGCGTTTTCCTTTCATGCATTTTGTGTTTGTAGGAATTAGAGGAGCACTTTACTTCTCAGAAGGAGACACGTCGACATCTGGAGAGGCGGCGGGAGGAGAACGAGGAGGTCCTGCTGCAGCTGAAGGAGCAGAAGGAGCTTCTGGAGCAACAGTCTGAAGAGATTAAATATTCTGGGGAGGCTAAACTCTCCAGGTCAGACACATATTTAACTCTGTCATGCAGCAGCTGTCACAGTGTTTGTGAATCACATGGACTCTCTGTTGGTGTGAATGGGACTCAGAGGATCACACGAGTGTCTAATTCTTATTCTGAAGCCTCTGCTCTTTCTGTGTGCTTTTTCTAGCCACCAGCAGATGCTGCAGGAGCGTGAGCAGCAGCTGCAGGCTGAGCAGCAGAGGTGCGATGAAGCCGAAGAGCGACTGGATCGGCTTGTGAAAACCCTCGGTCCCGTCCGTCACGGAGTTGAGCACCTGGCAGACCATCTTCAGCACATCTCACTGGTACAAACAACCATAGTCTATTAGGATTCCTGATGTTGATGAGGTCTTCAACGTAAACTTCTCCATTTACTGGGGCAACATTGATTGAACATAGAAACGGATTCTTACAGGTGTGCTGTGTGTTGTCACCATATAGAGAAGGTAAAAATGTCACATCTGACCTGTCCTTGAAGGTCAAGAGATAAAGTGATACTAATGCTATGGCCACTGATTGTATTGACAACAATGATATATAGGGATATCACATTATAGTTTGCATTTGACCTGTGACCTCACTTTTACCTTTCACATTAGCCTGTCTCTCATGTTGAAATATCTTTAAAGGGTGTGTTGTCAGGAGAGTGAGCTGCCGAGTTAGTTCGAAGTATACCGTAGTATATTATTAAATACTAAGCTCAAGTCATTCATGTCCCCTTATTTACAAATCAGTTTGTATCATCATTACCTGCTCCCTATATAATGCGTGTGTAATCAAGGTAAACCTCCATCTCAAGGTACGTTTTTTAAGAGTGTTACCTTCAAAGGAAATGCCCCCCAGAGAGAGAACTGCCCTGCTGGAGCTCCACAGTCTTCATGTGCTTTTGTTCCTTTTTTCACGCATCATCTCCCAGGATGAGCACACAGTTCCCAACATGCATCCAGACTCAGAGGACTTTGTGGTGCTGAAGCTGATGGCCCAGTGTGAGCAGAAATTGGAGTCCCTGCAGAAAGAGCTTGAGGGGATGGATGTGGCAGCTATAATGAAGGAGATGGAAGAAAAGGAGGTAAGACAAAAGCCTACAAACTCAAAACTTGAAATGGATCATCTGAGTCTGAAACAACATGTTTGACATTTGGAAATTCAGTCAAGGCTTTTGTTTAAGTTTGTCCATGGGCTCCCCATTAAGAGAAAGGCAGTAAAACATGTGTGTAGATGATCATTAACACTCAGCAACACCTTCTCTGTTTGAGAATATAACACAGAGCATACAAACACACAGTCTGCCAATGACACTGATTAACACTAAGCCTAACCCTTCCTGTTTTTTCTGCTATGAGTTCTACGTCAGGATTGAGGGGAAACACAGCACCCAAGTCAAGCCACCTGAGGATCAAGCAGAAGATCCCTACAGTGATGGTAATTTGGTGTTCTTCTACACACTACCAGCTACGACTAAAGACTAAATTACATTGAAATTGCTGATTACTTAATTGTGTTCCAGAGGACAAGAGTGACAAGGACTGGGCTCACGTCATCTCTCGTGAGGCACTGAAGCGTCAATCTCAGCTAATCGTCGACTCCAACTCAAAAAGAAAGGCCCAGAAGAAGAGGAAGGGCAAGTTTTAATCCGACGGCATCTCCAAACTCTCCCACAATAAAGCAGTGATGTGTAAAACGGGATGATTTTAAGCCGAGTGAACAGACTGTGATTTGCCATTTGTTAGGGCCGAGAGGGCCAGGCTGTGGGTGTGGACTCAAATGCAGACACAGAGGGAGGCAAAACGGGCGTGAACACAGTGCTTTATTTACAGTGCCTAGTGAACTTACAAAGCAGGAAACTATGAATGCTATGAACGGAGAATGCTATGAACTGTGAACTGTGAGGCCAAACTGTGAACATGAAACTCTGAGTGCTATGACTAGGTGCTAGATTTCACGGATGGATCCTGGGAATGGAAAAAAGGGGCAGCGGCTTGGATGGAGGTACGCAGTCACTATAATAAGAGGAGACAAGTAGTCAGTGGCAATCTAGTGAATCACAGCTGAACAATTAGACTATGGTGGTTAGGGCTTACACGTTGCAGGTTAAAGTGTCATGCGAGGAGGAGGTGTCCAAGGGGTTCCGGGTGAGGAGTGTCCAGAGAGGATCCAGAATATGCTTGGAGTGAGGGGCTTGGCAGGGAGGCAGGCAGGTGTTGTCCGATGATGGAAAGGAAGCAACCAGATGACAGAACCAGCGTCCAGGCAGAGATGTGAGTAGTTTAGGTTGGAAAACGCGACTGCCAGGTGGGTCTTATGACAAAGAAAACACGGTGAGGAGAAAAGCAGTAGTTAAGGGCTTGGCAGCCTAGCACTAACATGAGTTAGCAGAAGATCTGGCAGAGGTCTGTTGTGAATGCTGGTCTTATATGCTGGTGACTTGATTGGAACCAGGTGTGGAAGCTGATTGGAGTCTCTGCCTGAAGGTGGAGCCCAGCGGAGTGGAAAAACCCCGTACTCACCCGGACCAAGACACCATTGCTATCAAGTTTCTCCTCTTAGCTGCTGCTATAAGGATATGTAGTAAACAACAAATGAAGATTTAAGTTTTAACAGTCTTACATGACTGTCATGAATTGATACCTTATGTCTGTACTTGTTGTGTAAGTAGGTTTCATTTAATAATAATAATAATGGATTGGATTTATATAGCGCTTTTCAAGGCACCCAAAGCGCTTTACAATGCCACTATTCATTCACTCTCACATTCAAACACTGGTGGAGGCAGCTACAGTTGTAGCCACAGCTGCCCTGGGGCAGACTGACAGAAGCGAGGCTGCCATATCGCGCCATCAGCCCCTCTGGCCAACACCAGTAGGGTGAAGTGTCTTGCCCAAGGACACAACGACCAGGACAGAGAGCCCGGGGATCGAACCGGCAACCTTCCGGTTACAGATACGCTTCCCAACCCCCTGAGCCACGGTCGCCCTCGGCAACAGTCAGCTGTCAACACTTTACTCCACATCATTTTTGGTTGTTTTACTCATATTTCACTCTCTGCCTGTCTCCACAGAATACACTATACAGGAAAGAGGGTGCTCTAAATAGGTCTTGCAGACTCAAATATATGCATCCACTGTACAGGCAATTTTGTTGAGCACTACATGCATGCTATATGGTGTTGTGTGCCTGTGCAGAGGTTTTGGCAGAGGATTTCTTTTTTTTTGTGTGTCCCGTTTGGATCTTCAGCCATCAGAATTGTTGTCTGAAGGCCAAGAAAGATGCCAAACAGTTTACAGTTTACTTCACCAAGTGGATCATCATGGCCTTGCCATATTGGTCCATTTGATTGACCTTTATTATTATTATGTATTTATTTTATTTTATTTTTGGTTGTTACAGACGGGATAGACTAGTGCATAGGTGTCAAACTCTGGCCCGCGGGCCAAATTTGGCCCGCAGACTAATTACATTTGGCCCGCCATACCAAATTACTTTTAGAGCTGGCCTACTGGTATTATACAGCTAATATATATATATTGTTTAGTATTAAGCTTTGCTTGTTCCATATTCAGTTTTTCAGCAAAACGTATTTGAGTCCATAAGAATAGAATAGAATAGAATAGAATTCAACTTTATTGTCATTGCACATGCACAGGTACAGGGCAACGAAATGCAGTTTGCATCCATCCAGAAGTGCTTTAGTGATATAGATATATTACAATATATATTAGCAAGAAAAGATTCATTCTTATATCTGAAGGAATAAATATATTTCAATAAATATTAACGTTAGCCCACGACTTTGTTCCAGTTTTGAATTTTGGCCCACTGTGTATTTGAGTTTGACACCCCTGGACTAGGGGATAGGACAGGGAGAAAGAAAGAATGAAAGAAAGAGGGAGAGAAAGAAAAACACAGGGGAGAAGAGATAGTGAGAAAGGGGGAAGAAAGAAAAATCCCCCCTTCCGGGGGGCGCCCGGAGGGAGCCCAGAGGGATTGATCAAATGTGGTGGCAGATGCTGTATCAAGACTAATGTGATCTATTAGGTGGTTTTTATATTGGTTAGAATTAAGATTATTTTTTATTTTTCCAGTTAATGAGGACCATTTTCTTGGCAATGCATAGGGCCGTAAAAACAACGTGGGCTGTGTTTATTTCTGCAGTGACCTCATCCAAGCTGCCCAGCAAGCACACTAAAGGGGAGGCTGGAATGTTACATTTCAGACACTTTGATAAGTCTTCACATATCTCGCCCCAAAACCTCTGAACTGGTGGACAGAACCAAAGAGCGTGGATGTAATTGTCCGGTGTATTTGCTTGACAGTGTGAGCAGTTGTTAGAAAACAGCCCATCTGGAACATCCTATTACCTGTATAGTGGGCTCTATGTAATATTTTGTATTGTATTAATCGCAAACTGGGATTTCTGATACATTGAAAGGTTTGCAAGCATATCTGATACCAAAAGTTTTGGTCTAAGCTGATCCATAAATCCGCTTCCCATTTTGCAATAGGAAGGGATATTGATTCATCTATTTTAGAAAGTGTTCTGTATGTTTTAGACAATAATTTGGGGGTTTTAGAGTAAAGAATTGTACCACACTTGGTGGTGTTTGTAATTCAGCTTGACTGGGCTTAAATTTATTTTTTACTATGGATTTAATCTTTTGATATTCTAAAAATCTTTTCTTGTTGATCCCATATTGTGTAATTAGTCTGTCAAATGAAATAAAGTCTGTTCCTTCTGATATATGTTCCAAGTATTTAATTCCTTTATAACTCCAATCTGGCAAGTTGATCATATTATTGTTTTGTAAGATGTCCGAATTGTTCAAGATAGGTTTACGTTTGCATGGGATTAATGAAGACTCTGTTATTTTTAGAAACTCCCACCATGCTGTCAGAGAAGAGCTGATGTTGATGCTTTTAAAGCATTCATGTCGTTGGATGTTTGAGCTGATAAATGGTCCGAAATTTCTAGATTATTACACAGTGCCTGTTCTACATCTAGCCAAGGTTCATCTAAGAAGGTATGTTTTAACCATCTAGAGATAAACTGAAGCCTGTTGGATGAAAAGTAGTGATTAAAGTTTGGCAGATCTAGTCCTCCTTTATCTTTGGTCCTTTGTAATGTTTTTAAGCTTATACGTAGGGGTTTATCTTTCCAAAGGAATTTAGAAATATACGAGTCTAGAGATCTAAACCAATCTTATGATGACTTACTTGGGATCATTGAAAATAAATAGTTTATCTTTGGTAAGACCATCATTTTTATAGCGGAAATCCGTCCCATGAGTGATATGGGTAGACATTTCCATCTAGCCAGATCGCCGCCTACTGTCTTTAAAAGTGGGATATGGTTTAATGTAGTTAGATCTGCAAGCTTAGGAAAAATATTGATACCTAAATATTTTATATTTCCAGATTGCAGTCAGGTAGATGAAGAATTATGGAAGGAGCAATTAATTGGAAGAGCTGTAGATTTTGACCAGTTAATTGAATAATCTTAGACTCTTGAGAAAGAGTTTATCAATTCAATCACAGAGATATTGGTTTGTGAATTTGGAGAAAAAGTTACACGTCATCCGGATAAAGGCTGATTTTATATTCTACATTCTTGCATTTTATGCCCTTAATTACTGAATTCTGTCTAAATGCTGCTGCTAGTGGTTCAATAAAAATTGCAAACAGTGAAGGGGAGAGTGGGCATCCCTGCCTGGTGCCCCTCAGGAGACAGAAGCTGGAGGATGTTTGGTCATTTGTTCTGACACAAGCTGTTGGGGAATTATATAATATTTTTAACCAGTTAATGAAAGAGGATCCAAAACCAAATTTGTGTAAAGTTGCAAATAAAAATTTCCAGTTAACTCTGTCAAACGCTTTTTCTTGCCCACAACTGGTCATGGCAGATGGCCGCCCCTCTCTGAGCTTGGTCCGGCTGAAGGTTTCTTTCTGTTGAAAAGGTTTTCCTTCCCACAGTAGCCAAAGCGCTCGCTCCTAGGCTTCAAATCTGTTGTTTTTTTTCTTTGTTTTCTTTATATTATCATATGGAATTTACCTTAAAACATAAGGCAAGGCAAATATATTTGTATAGCACAATTCAACAAAAAGGTGATTCAAAGTGCTTTACAGAGACATTAGAAACAAAAACAAATAAAAAGCATGATTTAAAATTGATTAAAACAAGCAAACAAACAAACTAATTAACAAACAAACAAACAAAACCGTATATAAAATAAAAATCAAAACCGATAAAATCAGTAGTTAAATGTAAGTTTTGAAATTTAAGCTTAAGTGTGGATTTGGTGCTTTATTCAAATGCAGCTGAGAACAGGTGAGTCTTCAACCTGGATTTAAATAAACTGAGTGTTTCAGCTGATCTGAGGCTTTCTGGGAGTTTGTTCCAGATATAAGGAGCATAAAAGCTGAATGCAGCTTCTCCGTCTCTGGTTCTGACTCTGGGAACTGATAAAAGACCGGATCCAGATGACCTGAGGGATCTGGAAGGTTCATACTGGGTCAGGAGGTCACTGATGTATTTTGGTCCTAAACCATTCAGAGCTTTATAGACCAGCATCAGGACTTTAAAGTCTATCTTCTGACGGACAGGCATCCAGTGTAAAGACCTCAGAGCTGGACTGATGTGGTCCACTTTTTTGTTCTTAGTGAGGACTCGAGCAGCAGAGTTCTGAATGAGCTGTAGTTGTCTGACTGATTTTTTAGGCAGACCTGTAAAGATGCTGTTACAGTAATCAAGCCTACTAAAGATGAATGCATGGACTAGTTTTTCCAGGTCCTGTTGAGACATCAGATCTTTGATCACAGTGGTGTTTCTGAGTAGCTTATTTGCTTAGCAATTTAATTAACAACTTTTAAATACATTCTTTTTTTCTTTTTTTTTTTCTTTTTTTCTTTGCCTGTCCCGTTTGGCTCTTTTGCCATCAGAATTGTTGTCTAAAGGCAAAGAAAGATGCCCAACGGATTTACTTTACCAAATTGACCATCCCAGCCTTGCCGTAATGGTCCATTTGATTCACCTTTTATTGTTCATTTTATTTTCACTTACTGAATACGGGACAGACTTGACTGGGGGAAAGAAGGGGAGAAAGAAAGAGGGAAAGAGAAACAGCTGAGAAGAGGGACGGGGGAGAAGGGCAAAAGACAAAAACCAACAGAATGAGCAGAAAAAAAAAAGAAGAAAAAAAAATGCATCCATCAATCACCTGGATCACCTGCTGAGAAAGAAAAAAGAAAACAAGCAGAAGAGAACAAGAGTAATAGAATAAACAACATCACAATGATATATGGGAATATGACAGTAAATACTAAATGTTAAACATTATTGTGCAGCACATAAGATCAACAGAACACAGTGTGCTTTGAGGTAGGAGCCAAAAAGGGTGTAGTTTGTGGGTGTGATCACCCGTGTGTACACCTGTGAGCATGGACGCGCTTGTTTTTTGTTTTTTAAAAGGTTCCTTCATGTAATGATCTGCTAGAGGGTGTGGGATTGGCCACAGCCCCGTCCTCCAGGGCATGAAGCAGGTATGGAGGAGATCAAAACTCCAGACATCCAGAGGCCCCCAGAACACAAGAGACCAAGGAAGACCAACAGAGGGGCAGCCGCGCCACTGTCCCAGAAAGAGCTGAGGAGAGTCCCAGATGAGGGCTCACTCAGCAGCCGCGGAGCAGAAGCCAGGGGGAGTTGCAGTGATGCGCCCGTGAGCTCTGCCGGCAGCCAGCTGTGCCTGAGTGACCGAGCCCCAGGCCGAGAGGCCGGGGGCACCCCACCTCCGAAGTGGCCCGAGTGAGCCCCAGGCTCCAGGCCCCGATATGCGGCCGCCAAGGAGTGAGCCGGTGTGTACCTGGACGCCCATCCCCGGACACAAAGAACCACCAACGCACCGATGTCTGAGGGAGTCCGCCACTGGCAGGGGAAGTGGTGGTAGGGGGAGATAGGCCTCCAAACCTTGGAGGGCCTAAGATGTCCCCAGAGAGGTGGCGTCTGATACCCAACCTGACATATAGACACAGACATACAGGCACACACAGACACAAACATCCATTCCCACCCTCATGCTCTCATATACACTTACTCCACACTCAACCAACGTGGAGACAGACATAAAGAGACGCTGTACACACGATCACACTCCCCAAGCGTACTCTAAGCCCCGGGTCTAGGTACCCTTGCCCCTGGAGGGGGGAACTGCACCCAGACCAAGGTGGTGTTACCCTTTTCCCTGCGGTGGGGGGAGGCAGACCGCCCCGACTCCGCAGCAGCAGGAAGGCTCCACACTCCAGACCGCAGTCTGACGGCCAACTCCTCCTAGCCCCCCCGCTCCAGCAGGTCGCAGAGAATGGGGGTGAGAGAAGACTCCAAACCTCCCTCCACCCGCTCATTTTAGTGTTGATGCATGTGTGTTCTAAGGTGCATTTAAAACCCAGGAGGGCATGGAGCTACCTGCCAGAGAGCAGCAGGTAAGCGCATGGTCCCTCCTGCTAGCCCTCAATGTCTACGTGTATTTAACATTGAGAGGTGGGCAACGACGCCAGGGGTGGGGTGTACACCCTGATGGTACTTTGGATTCCGTGTATCGTGCCCACCCCCAAGATCCTATATGTATGTGTAATGAGAGTGTGAGTAATGTGAATGTCTAAGTTGTGGGATAAAATTGAGGCAGAGGCAGCCAGAAGGGGACGGGGGGGGTGGCCTCCTCTGCACCCTGGTGACATGTGTGGGTGGTTGTGGTGGAGCGGGAAGAGGGAGGCAGCTGGAGATGGGGAGGGAAGGAAGGGAGGGGCAAGTGACCCCTCCCTGGGGCCAGCTCCCCCGCTGACCCCAGTAGGCACCCCATACTCCGCGACCCGCCAGGGAAAGGGGGCCCAGGCCCATCCAGACCGGGGCCCAGCGCAGCAGCGCCTCCCGGCCCCACAGAGCCCGGGACAGTCCACCCAACCCCACCACGGAGAAAACTGCACCCACCCCACCATCCACTCTTCTTCCAGACTACATAAGACAATAAACACCCAGGCTGAGATCTTCCTCCACCTCTCCTTTATCTCCCCCTCCTGCAGAGGCAGCTCCTGAGGAGAGGAAAGCTCCTGCAAGATGTGACAATCTCCCCCACCAGTTGAAGAGCCCCCCAGGTGGCTCGATGCACCGGTGGCACCCTGCTCCAGGGCTGGGCCCCCATGCACCCACCCGCCCACAACCCCGGCAACACACCAACCAGGACCCGAGCCCCCGAGGCCCGGCCCGGGCCCCAGCCCAGAGACGGAGCGCCCCCAGAACCTCACGCCCATCCCGGACCCACCCAGGGGCAGCCAGGCTACCAGGTCAGTAACCCACGTCCGTCAGCACAGACCCTCCCCTAGCCCCGCTGCACGCAGCCACGAGGAAACAGTCACCTGAAAGCCAACAGAGCCCCTAACCGGACATGACCGCTACCCCGGGTTGAGCCCCCCAAGGAAGATGCCTCCGGGGAACCCCCTGACGCCCTAAGCCTGTCCCTACCCCCACACCAACCACAACAGTGAAGGCGGGACCAAACTATGACCCCCCCACCCCCACTAGGTGATGGAGCTGATCAAAGGAGCCCAGAGCAATTGATCTGATGTGGTGGCAGAGGCTGTATCAAGACTAATGTAATCTAATAGATAATTTCTATATTGGTTAGAATTAAGATTATTTTTATTTTTCCAGTTCATGAGGACAGTTTTCTTGGCTATGCATAGGGCAGTGAAAACCATATGGGCGATATTCTTTTCTGAAGTGACATTATCTAAGCTGCCCAACAAACACACTAAGGGGGAAGTTGGAATGTTACATTTCAGACACTTTGATAAGTCTTCACATATCTCGCGCCAAAACTTCTGAACTGGTGGACAGAACCAAAGAGCGTGGATGTAATTGTCCGGTGAATTGGTTTGGCAGTGTGAGCAGTTGTTGGTAGACGTAAAGCCCATCTTGAACATCCGATGACCTGTATAGTGCACTCTATGTAATATTTTGCATTGAATTAATTGAAGACTGGGATTTCTAATTAGATGAAAGGTTTTTAAGCAAATCTGAGACCAGAAGTTTAGGTCTAAGTTAACTGATAAATCCGCTTCCCATTTTGCAATAGGAAGTGATATTGATTCATCTGTTTTAGAAAGCATTCTGTATATTTTGGATAGTAATTTGGGGGTTTTAAGAGTAAGAAATTGAACCACACTTGGTGGTGTTTGTAGTTCAACTTGACCCGGTTTAAATTTCTTTTTTACTATGGATTTAATTTGTTGATATTCTAAAAATCTTTTCTTGTTGATCCCATATTGTGTAACTAGTCCGTCAAATGAAATAAATTCTGTTCCTTCTAGTATATGTTCTAAATATTTGATTCCTTTACCACTCCAATCTGAAAAGTTTATCATATTATTGTTTTGTAATATGTCAGGGTTGTTCCAGATAGGTGTACGTTTGCATGGGATCAATGAAGACTCCGTCAATTTTAGAAACTCCCATCATGCTGTCAGAGAAGAGCTGATGTTGATGCTTTTAAAGCATTCATGTCGTTGGATGTTTGAGCTGATAAATGGTAGGTCTGAGATCTCTAGATTATTGCAAAGTGCTTGTTCTACATCTAGCCAAGGTTCATCTAAGAGGGTATGTTTTAGCCATCCTGAGATAAACTGAAGCCTGTTGGTTAAGAAGTAGTGCTGAAAGTTAGGCAGTTCTAGTCCTCCTTTATCCTTGGTCTTTTGTAGTGTTTTTAAGCTTATACGTGGGGGTTTATTTTTCCAAAGGAATTTGGACATACATGAATCTAGAGATCTGAACCAATCTTGTGGCGGTTTAGTTGGGATCATTGAGAATAAATAATTTATTTTTGGTAAGACCATCATTTTTATAGCGGCAACCCTTCCCATGAGTGATATGGGTAGACATTTCCATCTAGCCAGATCGCCGCCTACTGTCTTTAAAAGTGGGATATGGTTTAATTTAGTTAGATCTGCAAGCTTGGGAGAAACATTAATACCTAAATATTTTATATTTCCCCGATTGCAGTGGTGTAGAAGAGGAATTATGGAAGGAGCAATTAATCGGTAGAACTGTAGATTTTGACCAGTTAATTGAGTAATCTGATATTCTTGCAAAAGAGTTTATCAATTCAATCACCCCAGAGATATTGGTTTGTGAATTTTGGAGAAAGAGTAACACATCATCCGCATAAAGGCTGATTTTATGTTCCACGTTCTTGCATTTTATGCCCTTAATTACTGAATTCTGTCTAATTGCTGCCGCTAGTGGTTCAATAAAAATTGCAAACAGTGAAGGGGAGAGTGGGCATCCTTGCCTGGTGCCCCTCAAGAGACAGAAGCTGGAGGATGTCTGGTCATTTGTTCTGACACAAGCTGTTGGGGAATTATATAATATTTTTAACCAGTTTATGAAAGAGGATCCAAAACCAAATTTGTGTAAAGTTGCAAATAGAAATTTCCAGTTAACTCTGTCAAATGCTTTTTCTGCATCTAAAGAGAATATTGTAGTTTCTAGGTTTTAAATACATTCTCTTTCATAGTATAATCTTCACGTGCTTCATCCGAAGCACACTTTCTGTGTACTCACTACCTAATTTAGAGCCAAAGTATTCACTCACTGTCTCTGTACTGTTTCGCTAGCTTAGCTTAGCTCGTAGCCGACTCGTTAGCACCACGGCTACTTCACCTGTCCCTCCTGCACTTTCTTGCTCATTGTGTCAGATGTTTAGTTACTCCTCGGCCTCCTTTAGCAGTAATGATATCTGTAACAAATGTAGCATATTTGCAGCTCTGGAGGCCAGGATTACTGAATTGGAGACTCGGCTTCGCACCCTTCATTCACCCATAGCTAGCCAGCCCCCTGTAGCTGGTGCAGCCGAAGATAGCGTAGGCCCCACTAGCTGTTCCCTGGCAGACCCCAAGCAGCTGGGGAAAGAGGGCGGCTGGGTGACGGTGAGGAGGAAGCATAGTCCTAAACAGAAGCCCCAGGTACACCACCAACCCATTCATGTGTCTAACCGTTTTTCCCCACTCGGCGACACACCCGCCGGGGATCAAACTCTGGTAATTGGTGATTCTGTTCTCAGACATGTGAAGCTAGAGACACCGGCAACCATAGTCAGTTGTCTTCCAGGGGCCAGAGCAGGCGACATTGAAGGAAATTTAAAACTGCTGGCTAAGGGTAAACGTAAATTCAGTAAGATCATAATTCACGTCGGCAGTAATGACACCCGGTTACGCCAATCAGAGGTCACTAAAATCAATATTGAATCGGTGTGCAACTTTGCCAAAACAATGTCGGACTCTGTAGTTTTCTCTGGTCCCCTCCCCAATCAGATCAGATAATTGGCAAACCTTCTGGAGGAAACCTGGTCTTGTTAGGAGAGACGGCATCCATCCCACTTTGGATGGAGCAGCTCTCATTTCTAGAAACATGGACAAATTTATTAAACCCCCCAAAATATTAGGTCTCTCTCCTCCAAGTCTCTGTTAGTACATGACTTAATAATTGATCAACAAATTGATTTACTCTGCCTTACAGAAACCTGGTTGCAGCAGGATGATTATGTTAGTTTAAATGAATCAACACCCCCGAGTCATTCTAACTACCAGAAACCTCGAAGCACAGGCCGGGGGGGCGGTGTGGTAGCAATTTTTCACACCAGCCTATTAATTAATGAAAGACCAAGACAGACTTTTAATTCATTTGAAAGCCTGATGCTTAGCCTCGTCCACCCCAGCTGTAAAACTCAGAAACCAGTCTTACTTGGAGTGACATGTTTAGCCGCATGTTCTCCTTAAATTGCTGGCTGTCTGAGTGGTGTCCCAGAAATGATGTGGGGTTCATAGATAATTGGCAAACCTTCTGGAGGAAACCTGGTCTTGTTAGGAGAGACGGCATCCATCCCACTTTGGATGGAGCAGCTCTCATTTCTGGAAATATGGACAAATTTATTAAACCCCCCAAAATATGACTATCCAGAGTTGGGACCAGGAAGCAGAGTTGCAGTCTTACACGCCTCTCTGCAGCTTCTCTCCTCCTGCTACCCCCCCCAAAAACCCATCTCCATAGAGACTGTGTCAGCTCCCAAACAGACAAAAAACAAACTAAAAACCATCAACAAACAACTTAAACATAAACAATTACAAAGAAAGAACAATACAGTATCCACATCTGAATCAGAATCAGAATCAGAATCAGAAAGGGTTTTATTGCCAAATGTTGAGCGGGTTTACAACATTAGGAAATTGCTGCGGTGCTTCAGTGCAAACATACTGTTATAAATACTGTTATAAATTAAGCTTAAATAGACATGAAAATAAAAATGAGAATAAGAATTAAAAGTGCTAAGTAGATAGATAGATATATACATGATATATACATGAGTGCAGGTGGTGATCAGTGCCAAACATGGAATGATGCAGTGAACACAGCATAGGGTCATGTGTTAGTGGTGGGAACAGTCATACAGTTATTGTTCATGTGTCCAACAGCAGAGGGGAAGAAACTGTTCTTATGGCGAGAGGTTCTGGTGCGAATGGACCAGAGCCTCCTGCCTGAGGGGAGCAGGTCAAACAGATTGTGTCCAGGGTGAGAAGGGTCAGCTGAGATCCGAGCTGCACGCCCCAGTGTCCTGGAGGTGTACAGATCCTGCAGAGATGGGAGTCTGCAGCTAACGAGGATGGACTCGATGATTGCAGTGTAGAATTGCATCATCGTCCGTGTTGGCAGGTTGAATTTCTTCAGCTGCCTCAGGAAGTACATCCTCTGCTGGGCTTTCTTAATGACGGAGGTGATGGTGGGCTCCCACTTCAGGTCCTGGGTGATGGTGGTACCCAGGAAGCGGAATGAGTCCACAGAGGTGATGGGGGTGTCAGTCAGGATGATGGGGGGGAGTGGGGCTGTGTGCTTCCTGAAGTCCTGAAGTCTTCCTGAACCAAAGAGTAAAACAGTGAAATGTGGATTATTAAATATTAGGTCTCTCTCCTCCAAGTCTCTGTTAGTACATGACTTAATAATTGATCAACAAATTGATTTACTCTGCCTTACAGAAACCTGGTTGCAGCAGGATGATTATGTTAGTTTAAATGAATCAACACCCCCGAGTCATTCTAACTACCAGAAATCTCGAAGCACAGGCCAAGGGGGCGGTGTGGCAGCAATTTTTCACACCAACCTATTAATCAACCAAAGACCCAGACAGACTTTTAATTCATTTGAAAGCCTGATGCTTAACATTGTCCACCCCAGCTGTGAAACTCAGAAACCAGTCTTACTTGTTATCATCTATCGTCCACCTGGGCTTTACACAGAGTTTCTGTCTGATTTCTCAGACTTTATATCTAATTTAGTTCTGAGCTCAGATAAAATAATTATTGTGGGTGATTTTAACATCCACGTAGATGCTAAAAATGACAGCCTCAACATGGCATTTAATCTGTTATTAGACTCAATTGGTTTCTCTCAAAATGTAAAAGAACCCACCCACCACTTTAATCACACTCTAGATCTTGTTTTAACATATGGCATAGAAACTGAACATTTTGAACAGTGTTTCCTGAAAACCCTCTCCTGTCTGATCATTTCCTGATAACATTTACATTTACAATAATTGATTACACAGCAGTGGAGAGTAGACTTTATCACAGTAGATGTCTTTCTGAAAGCGCTGTAACTAAGTTTAAGAATATAATCCACCCACTGTTATCATCTCCAATGCCCTGTACCAACACAGAGCAGAGCAGCTATCTGAACGCTACCCCAACAGAGGTCGATCATCTTGTTAATAATTTCACCTCCTCACTACGTACGACTCTGGATACTGTAGCTCCAGTGAAAACTAAGGTCTCTAATCAGAAGTACCTGACTCCGTGGTATAATTCTCAAACACGTAGCCTAAAGCAGATGACTCGTAATCTGGAGAGGAAATGGTCTGTCACAAATTTAGAGGATCATCATTTAGCCTGGAGAAATAGTTTGCTGCTTTATAAGAAAGCCCTCCGCAAAGCCAGAACATCTTACTATTCATCACTGATTGAAGAAAATAAGAACAACCCCAGGTTTCTCTTCAGCACTGTAGCCAGGCTGACAAAAAGTCAGAGCTCTTGTGAGCCAACAATCCCTTTAACGTTAACTAGTAATGACTTCATGAACTTCTTCACAAATAAAATTTTTATCATTAGAGAAAAAATTACCAGTAATCATCCCACAGATGTAATATTATCTACAGCTACTCTTAGTACCATTGATGTTAAGTTAGACTCTTTTTCTCTAATTGATCTTTCTGAGTTAACTTCAATAATTACTTCCTCCAAGCCATCAACGTGTCTTTTAGACCCCATTCCTACAAAACTGCTCAAAGAAGTCCTGCCATTAATTAATTCTTCGATCTTAAATATGATCAACCTATCTCTAATGATCGGCTATGTACCTCGGGCCTTCAAGCTAGCTGTAGTTAAACCTTTACTCAAAAAGCCATCTCTAGACCCAGCAGTCTTAGCTAATTATAGGCCAATCTCCAACCTTCCTTTCATATCAAAAATCCTTGAAAGAGTAGTTGTCAAACAGCTAACAGATCATCTGCAGAGGAATGGTTTATTTGAAGAGTTTCAGTCAGGTTTCAGAGCTCATCACAACACAGAAACAGCTTTAGTGAATGTTACAAATGATCTTCTTATGGCCTCTGACAGTGGACTCATCTCTGTGCTTGTCCTGCTAGACCTTAGTGCAGCATTCGATACTGTCGACCATAATATCCTATTAGAGCGATTAGAACATGCTGTAGGTATTACAGGTACTGCACTGCAGTGGTTTGTATCATATCTATCTAATAGACTCCAGTTTGTGCATGTAAATGGAGAGTCCTCTTCACACACTGAGGTTAATTATGGAGTTGCACAGGGTTCAGTGCTAGGACCAATTCTGTTTACATTATACATGCTTCCCTTAGGCAATATCATTAGAAGACATAGCATACATTTACACTGCTATGCAGATGACACCCAGCTCTATCTGTCCATGAAGCCAGATAACACACACCAATGAGTTAAACTGCAGGAATGTCTTAAAGACATAAAGACCTGGATGGCCGCTAACTTTCTGCTTCTTCATTCAGATAAAACTGAGGTTATTGTACTCGGCCCTGAAAAGCTTAGAAATATGGTATCTAAGCAGATTCTTACTCTGGATGGCATTACCTTGGCCTCCAGTAACACTGTGAGGAACCTTGGAGTCATTTTTGACCAGGACATGTCCTTCAATGCACATATTAAACAAATATGTAAGACTGCGTTCTTCCATTTGCGCAACATCTCTAAAATTAGAAATATCCTGTCTCAGAGTGACGCTGAAAAACTAGTTCATGCATTTATTACTTCCAGGCTGGACTACTGTAATTCATTATTATCAGGAAGTCCTAAAAACTCCCTGAAAAGCCTTCAGCTAATCCAAAATGCTGCAGCAAGAGTCCTGACAGGGACTAGAAAGAGAGCAGATTTCTCCTGTTTTGGCTTCCTGTTAAATCCAGGATTCAAAATCCTGCTCCTCACATACAAGGTCTTAAATAATCAGGCCCCTTCTTATCTTAATGACCTTGTAGTACCATATCACCCTATTAGAGCACTTCGCTCTCGCTCTGCAGGCCTACTTGTTGTTCCTAGAGTATTTAAAAGTAGAATGGGAGGCAGAGCCTTCAGTTTTCAGGCCCCTCTTCTGTGGAACCAGCTTCCAGTTTGGATTCAGGAGACAAACACTATCTCTACTTTTAAGATTAGGCTTAAAACTTTCCTTTTTGCTAAAGCATATAGTTAGGGCTGGATCAGGTGACCCTGAATCCTCCCTTAGTTATGCTGCAATAGACATAGGCTGCCGGGGGATTCCCATGATGCATTGAGTTTTTCCTTCCAGTCACCTTTCTCACTCACTATGTATTAACAGACCTCTCTGCATTGAATCATATCTGTTATTAACCTCTGTCTCTCTTCCACAGCATGTCTTTTATCCTGTCTTCCTTCTCTCACCCCAACCGGTCGCAGCAGATGGCCGCCCCTCCCTGAGCCTGGTTCTGCCGGAGGTTTCTTCCTGTTAAAAGGGAGTTTTTCCTTCCCACTGTTGCCAAAGTGCTTGCTCATAGGGGGTCATATGATTGTTGGGTTTTTCTCTGTATCTATGAAGCGCCTTGAGGCGACTTATGTTGTGATTTGGCGCTATATAAGTAAAATTGAATTGAATTGAATTGATCCTTGATATATTCTTGAGGTGATAGTAAGCTGATTTTGTTATAGTCTTAATGTGTTTTTCTAAGTTTAGGTCTGCATCCATCACTACACCCAAATTTCTCTCCTGGTTTGTGGTTTTTAGGTGTATAGATTGAAGTTCTCTGGTGACCTGTAATCGTTTTTCTTTGGCACCAAAGACTATTACCTCAGTTTTGTTTTTGTTTAGCTGGAGAAAATTGTGGCACAACCAGTCATTAATTTCCTCAATGCATTTACCAAGAGCCTGTACAGGGCCTTGGTCTCCTGGTGACATTGTGATATATATTTGTGTGTCATCTGCATAGCTGTGGTAGTTTATTTTGTTGTTCTTTATAATCTGTGCCAGTGGGAGCATGTAAATGTTAAACAGAAGGGATCCCAAGATGGAACCTTGGGGAACTCCACATGTGATACTTGTCTGCTCAGATGTGAAGTTACCTATTGATACAAAGTATTTCCTGTTTTCTAAGTATGTTTTGAACCAGTTTAGTACAGTTCCTGAAAGACCTGCCCAGTTCTCCAGTCATTTGAGTAATATGTTGTGGTCAACTGTATCAAATGCTGCACTGAGATCCAGTAAAACTAAGACTGACATTTTTCCACTGTCTGTATTCAGACATATGTCATTGAACACTTTGGTCAGAGCGGTTTCAGTGCTGTGGTTCTGTCTAAAACCTGACTGGAAGGCATCATAGCAGTTATTCTGTTTTAAGAAGTAATTGAGCTGTTGAGAAACTGCTTTTTGTTTTGTGATCCTGTTTTCTCCTGTTTATGTATTGTTAGGTAGGTTATGGTTATTTGTTGTATATTTTGTTTTCTTTGGAGTTAGGCAAGTTCCTTTTATTTTCGTATTAGGGATGTTTTGCTTGTTATGTTGGCCTTGGCTCTCCCTGAAGCTGATTGTCAGTCTGAACTCAACCTTTACAGCTGAAGATAAACCTTTTAAAAGCTACCATCTTGACTCCTTCACTATTTTAACTTTATGTTAGCCCCTTCTATAGCCAAGGGACATAACATCAGCCATCCAGGAGGGGCTCAGATTAGAGCCGCTGCTTTTTCATATCGAAAGGAGCCAGTTGAGGTGGTTCAGGGATGCCATAACAGGGATGCCTTCTGGGTAGGTATTCTGGGTTTGTCCCACTGGGGCAGACCCAGGACACGCTGGAGAGATTAGATCTCTCCAGCGTGTCCTGGGAACGCCTTGGTGTTTCCTGGACAAACTGGAGGGGGTTGCCGGGGAGAGGGAGGTCTGGACTTCTCTGCTTAGGCTGCTGCCCCTGCGACCTGACCCCGGATAAGTGGAATAACATGGAAGGACATTTGAAATGCGTGCAGAAAAATTTACTATTTGCCTTCAGACTTGTGTACACTTCAGGGCCCTGTGCTTCGTACGTCGCTTACTACATCCAAGATCAAATGAAACATCCAAGACCAAATCATCGCGCTAACTCTGAGCTCGCTATTCCGGTTCCCCGAACACACCTGTTGTTGACGATTAGTATAGCTGGATGAAGTAATGTGAGATCACTGGGTGGCCCAACAGGGGCTGCGCATCGATAGTAGAAACATTGATCGGCAACCCTTTGATTGGTCGGCGAAAATGTCGAAGGAGCGCGCTCGGTATTTTTCGGCAGCAGAGCAAGAACTCTTGAGTGAGGGATTTCAGGAGTTTCAGAGTTTAATTAAAACGCAAGGGAACACTGCAAAGGCTGCAAAAGCAAGGAGAGAGGGCTGGCAGAAAGTTGCTGACAAATCAAACTCGTAAGTAATTCAATAATAACAATAATAATGGAGTGGATTTATATAGCGCTTTTCAAGGCACCCAAAGCGCTTTACAATGCCACTATTCATTCACTCTCACATTCACACACTGGTGGAGGCAGCTACAGGTGTAGCCACAGCTGCCCTGGGGCAGACTGACAGAAGCCAGGCTGCCATATCGTGCCATCGGCCCCTCTGGCCAACACCAGTAGGCAGTAGGGTAGATTTATCATATCACACCATATTATCCAATATTATATTACATTATATTATATTATAATATGTTATATTATATCCCCTTTCACATTAGAGCCACAACAGGACCCACTAGAACATGGGAACAAGTAAAAGTGAAATATAAGAATATTCTACAGAATGGTAATATTTATCACTTATATTGCTTGTCGTCTCTTGGAAAGAGACCCTGGAATAATCTGTTTGTTTATAACAGCAACCAAGAAAAGGGCAGAGCAAAAAAAGACAGGTGGTGGTCCTGCACCCCCTCGTCAACAAGTTGGTTAAGTGAATAATACCCTCACGGGAAAATCGATAGCTCTCTATGAGCACACTGTCGCGCTGAGCTAAAGGATCCTGTCTGTCCCGCAATATACGCTGAATTCTGAGGACTCTCCTTATCAATCTTGCACCTTCCGCAATGGGTTGCTCGCGTAAACGGACAGGATATGACTGCGACAGACTTCCCAAATCCACCTTCGCTTTTATAGCCGTGGTCTCTCATCTTGATTACACGAAGTAATTTGCAATTACTACTCTGAAATATGAATTACATCTGTAATAATCACATACATGTAATAGAATGTTAATAGTACATTTCCCTTTTTTAGGGAATGACCTGTATGTATCTGTGTGAAATCAATAAAAGGATCAAGTGCTGCATTATCTTTGGTTACAGTGATGTTATTTATTTATGGTGAAACAGTGGTGGAATATCGCTGTTGCTTTCGTATGAATGACGCGGGCATACCTGCGTGGCCGCGATCTAATCCTGTTTACATAAAGTAAACCTGCTCCCCAGCAGGTTTACGCTTACGGCTCTGTTGCTATGACAGCAAGTCCCGGATGGGCTTCGGGGAACCGAACGATCCAGGATCACGCGAAATCGTCAACAATCTAATCCAGCTAACTCACTTAGCGCGGTACGAAGCACAGGCCCCAGACCTTTAGAAGAGGACAATAAACCTAATCATAGAGATCAGGTATACCAAATGGTTTGTTTCCCTGTGAAATTTCTGGTTAAATTTGGAAAGATAAACATTCTGGCTAGAAATGGAAAGAGATTCAAACTAAAAATATATAAGAAATATTCCAGGGAGTGTAAAAGACTCATGGAGTGACTGAGATCTAAAAAAAGCAGCACTCCACTGTGACCACTCTCTTGAAGAGCGCCTCAAGGCGCCTCGTTGTGTGCCTCAACTTTCGGTCTTTTATCACAAGCTAATCTGCCATTTTTTTTTCTTGGTTAGGTTTAGGGATTAGAGATCTGTATGGTATGCTAGCTCCCTACTGCCTCCCAGAAAACGGAAGAAGAGCAGAATATTTTCTTTTCTCTCACGGTTAGCTTACTGCCTTAGCTGCCCAAGTGATGTCAGCCCTTTTTAGCCATAGCCAGTGACTGGTCCTCTCAGCAGTGTTAGCTAGTTCTCTTAGAGCCTGCCATTGCGCCTGTCCTCTGATCCCAATCTCTCTAAGCAGTTTTGCTGTTGTACTGGCAACAAAGCCCCTGCACCCACTTCCACCTGGTTGTGGAGGCTGGAGCCGCTATGGTTAAGGTGAATGTGGCGCTGGAAGCAGCCACCGGTTGCAGCAAGGAAAATGCAGCACGTGTCTGCTGCATGTGGTCAGGTCGTTATATCACAGCACACTGTATGAATTTGCAAAGAGCACCCAAAATGCAGACAAAGAATGTGGAAGAAAACGTGAATATTAACAAAAACATTAACCTACAGGGAGTGCAGAATTATTAGGCAAGTTGTATTTTTGAGGAATAATTTTATTATTGAACAACAACCATGTTCTCAATGAACCCAAAAAACTCATTAATATCAAAGCTGAATGTTTTTGGAAGTAGTTTTTAGTTTGTTTTTAGTTTTAGCTATTTTAGGGGGATATCTGTGTGTGCAGGTGACTATTACTGTGCATAATTATTAGGCAACTTAACAAAAAACAAATATATACCCATTTCTTTTTTTTTCTTTTTTTTTTTTTTTTCTTTTCTTTTTCTTTTTTTGGAAGTGACATCAGAAACAGCAGCATGTGACATCACGTGATGGCGGAGCTTCAGTTCATCCTTTTTTTTTTTTTTTTTTTTTTTTTTTTTAATAGGACAGGGGGAAAGAATGAAAGAAAGAGGGGGAGAGGAAGAAAGAAAACCAAAGGGGAGAAGAGACGGTGAGAAGGGGGGGAAGAGAGAAAAAAAACAAAAAAAAAACAAAAAAAAAAAACTCCTGGGTCACCTGTATGGAGAGAAAGAAAAACAAAAAAAACAGGGGAGACAGCAAACAACAAAGAGCAACATAATAATAAAAAAAAAAAAAAGCACCATCACAATAAACTAGCTAGTCATAGATATCAATAGTTACTAAATAATAAACGATATTGTGCAGCACGCAAGATAGACAGCGCACAGTGTGCTTTGAGGCAGCAGCCAAGAAAGCTGTAGTCCGCATCTGTGAATACCCGTGTGTACACCTGTGTGCATACCTGTGTGGATCAGCATGCTTGCATTCCAAAGGTTTCTCCATGTAATGATCTGCTAGAGAGTGTGGGGAGCCACAGCCCTGTCCTCTATGGTATCAAGCAGGTATGGAGGAGATCAAAACTCCAGACATCCAGAGGCACCCAGAACACAAGAGACCAAGGAAGACCCACAGAGGGGCAGCCGCGCCACTGTCCCAGTAAGAGCTAAGGAGAGTCCCAGATGAGAGCTCATTCAGCAGCCGCGGAGCAGAAGCCAGGGGGAGTTGCAGTGACGCGCCCGTGAGCTCCGCCGGCAGCCAGCTGCGCCTGAGTGACCGAACCCCAGGCCGAGAGGCCGGGGGCACCCCACCTCCAAAGTGGCCCGAGCGAGCGAGGCCCAATAAGCGGCCGCCAAGGAGTGAGCCGGTGTGTACCCGGACACCCACCCCCAGATACAAAGAACCACCAACGCACCGATACCTGAGGGAGTCCGCCACCGGCAGGGGAAGTGGTGGTGGGTGGAAATAGGCCTCCAAACCTTGGAGGGCCCGAGATGTCCCCAGAGAGGTGGCGTCTGATACCCAACCTGACATATAGACACAGACATACAGGCACACACAGACACAAACATCCATTCCCACCCTCATGCTCTCATATGTACTTCACACTCAACCGACGTGGAGACAGACATAAAGGGACGCTGTATACACGATCACACTCCCCAAGCGTACTCTACTAACCGGGTCTAGGTACCCTTGCCCCTGGAGGGGGGAACTGCACCCAGACCCAGGTGGTGTTTCCCTTTTCCCTGCGGCGGGGAGAGGCAGACCGCCCCGACTCCGCAGCAGCAGGGAGGCCCCAGACCGCAGTCGGATGGCCCACTCCTCCTAGCCCCCCCGCTCCAGTAGGCCGCAGAGAATGGGGGTGAGAGAAGACTCCAAACCTCCCTCCACCCGCTCATTGTAGTGTTGATGCATGTGTGTTCTAAGGTGCAATTAAAACCCAGGAGGGCATGGAGCTACCTGCCAGAGAGCAGCAGGTAAGCGCATAGTCCCTCCTGCTAGCCCTCAATGTCTACGTGTATTTAAAATTGAGAGGTGGGCAACGACGCCAGGGGTGAGGCGTACACCCTGATGGTAACTTGGACTCCGTGTATCGTGCCCACCCCCAAGATCCTATATGTATGTGTAATGAGGGTGTGAGTAATGTGAATGTCTAAGTTGTGGGATAAAATTGAGGCAGAGGCAGCCAGAAGGGGACAGAGGGGGGGGGGGGGGGGGGGGGGGTAGCCTCCTCTGCATCCTGGTGACATACCCCTACTCCAAGGCCCTGCATGTGTGGGTGGTTGTGGTGGAGCAGGAGGAGGGAGGCAGCTGGAGATGGGGAGGGAAGGAAGGGAGGGGCAGGTGACCCCTCCCTGGGGCCAGCTCCCCCGCTGACCCCAGTAGGCACTCCCACACTCCGCGACCCGCCAGGTTTCAATTATTTATTTTTACCAGTGACACCAATATAACATCTCCACATTCACAAATATACATTTCTGACATTCAAAAACAAAACAAAAACAAATCAGCGACCAATATAGCCACCTTTCTTTGCAAGGACACTCAAAAGCCTGCCATCCATGGATTCTGTCAGTGTTTTGATCTGTTCACCATCAACATTGCGTGCAGCAGCAACCACAGCCTTCCAGACACTGTTCAGAGAGGTGTACTGTTTTCCCTCCTTGTAAATCTCACATTTGATGATGGACCACAGGTTCTCAATAGGGTTCAGATCAGGTGAACAAGGAGGCCATGTCATTAGTTTTTCTTCTTTTATACCCTTTCTTGCCCGCCACGCTGTGGAGTACTTGGACGCGTGTGATGGAGCATTGTCCTGCATGAAAATCATGTTTTTCTTGAAGGATGCAGACTTCTTCCTGTACCACTGCTTGAAGAAGGTGTCTTCCAGAAACTGGCAGTAGGACTGGGAGTTGAGCTTGACTCCATCCTCAACCCGAAAAGGCCCCACAAGCTCATCTTTGATGATACCAGCCCAAACCAGTACTCCACCTCCACCTTGCTGGCGTCTGAGTCGGACTGGTGCTCTCTGCCCTTTACCAATCCAGCCACGGGCCCATCCATCTGGCCCATCAAGACTCACTCTCATTTCATCAGTCCATAAAACCTTAGAAAAACCAGTCCTGAGATATTTCTTGGCCCAGTCTTGACGTTTCAGCTTGTGTGTCTTGTTCAGTGGTGGTCGTCTTTCAGCCTTTCTTACCTTGGCCATGTCTCTGAGTATTGCACACCTTGTGCTTTTGGGCACTCCAGTGATGTTGCAGCTCTGAAATATGGCCAAACTGGTGGCAAGTGGCATCTTGGCAGCGGCACGCTTGACTTTTCTTAGTTCATGGGCAGTTATTTTGCGCCTTGGTTTTTCCACACGCTTCTTGCGACCCTGTTGACTATTTTGAATGAAACGCTTGATTGTTCGATGATCACGCTTCAGAAGCTTTGCAATTTTGAGACTGCTGCATCCCTCTGCAAGATATCTCACTATTTTTGACTTTTCTGAGCCTGTCAAGTCCTTCTTTGGACCCATTTTGCCAAAGGAAAGGACGTTGCCTAATAATTATGCACACCTGATATAGGGTGTTGATGTCATTAGACCACACCCCTTCTCATTACAGAGATGCACATTACCTAATATGCTTAATTGGTAGTAGGCTTTCGAGCCTATACAGCTTGGAGTAAGACAACATGCATGAAGAGGATGATGTGGACAAAATACTCATTTGCCTAATAATTCTGCACTCCCTGTAAACTTGGTGAACAAAACAAACAACATGAAAAACCTGGGCATGAAACTTGATGTGAACAACAGACAACCTGACAAAGAATGGAAAAGATGGAAGGAAGATGGCGCCGGTGAAGTCGGCTGCTGTCACGACTGCTCCGACCACTTTTTCTTTGTCTTTGTTTTTTAAGTTAGTTTTCAGCGTTTCTAAATCGGCAAAACTATCACCATTGGGTACATTAGGTATGACAGTGACACTCTTGTTTCTATTGGTATAAAATGTACTCCCAATTCGAAGTTTTTAACTCCGGATCCGAGCTGGCCGAGTGAGATCTTGAGGGAGAACAAAAGGAAGCGGCGGCGGCCTAGAGGGAAGCGAGCCGGCGTCAGGAACAGGCTGAGAGCTCGTGCACACCGCACACCTCTGCCTAGCATCCTGCTCGCCAACGTCCAGTCACTGGAGAACAAGCTTGATGACCTCAGGGCCAGGATAAAGTTCCAGAGAGACATTCGGGACTGCAATCTCCTCTGCTTCACCGAGACATGGCTAAACCCAGCGGTGCCGGACCATGCCATCCAGCCGGCCGAGTTCTTCTCGGTTCACCGCATGGACAGGACACGGGACTCGGGGAAGTCAAGGGGAGGCGGCGTGTGTTTAATGGTGAACAAAAACTGGTGCAACAGTGCGAACGTTGTTCCTCTCACATGCTCCTGCACACCAAATCTGGAACTACTGTCCATCATGTGTCTGTCACGGGGTGAAACGGGACAAGTTATTTAGAGTTTTTACTGTGCATGTTTTGCGATGTTTTATCTGTTTAATATTTTAATATTGTATATTGGGTTTGTTTGTATGAATTCTATTGCATGTTTTTATCTTATTTAATTGAACACCTGTCCTGTAAAGACTCCACCCCTATCTGATTACTAACTTGATTTCACCTGAGAGGTACCAGAGAGGCCAATAAGAGGGCTGGGTAGACGACAGAAAGGAGCGCTTTTTGAGGACGAGTGAGGAAGGAAAGCTTTGCTTTGAGGAGTTGCGCTCGAAGGCTAGAGGCTGAGCGCCTCGGCTTCAGGCTGGAGGCTCGAAGCGGAAGAGACGAAAGAGATTGACCGGAGTGACTGAGAAGCTGAGCCAGAGATATGGAGAGAAGGCTTGGGCTATAGAGCTGTGACGGACGGCTGCGCTTGAAGGCTGGAGGCTGAGGGCCTCGGCTGAGGGCTGGAGGCTCGAGACGGATGAGACTGCAGAGAGCACCAGCGCGAAGGGCACCAGTGCACAGAGGACCAGCGCACAGATCGCCAGCGGGGATTGACAACACCAGCGGGGAGAGCGGAGACAGCACCAGCGGAAGGCACGAGACGGCTGTGCCGATTTGCAGTTTTAAAGAAGCGGCGGGCGGAGTTGAGAGCTCTGCCCACCCGGGCATACCGGGACGCGGAATGCGGGGAGGAAGGCGAGGACTCCGCTGGGTTTCCCTTTTACACCATTTCGCTGGATTTCTTAGTTCTTTGTGACTTTTATACCGTGGCGGATGCCACTGGACTTTTAATGTTGTGTTTTATTGATTTTTATTGTGTTACCCCTTGGCCAGGGTTGTTTTAATTCATTTTACATTTTTAACTATTTAAATATAATAAATTATATTTTAATTATACAGTTTTTTCAATCGTGTGCTTTCCCTTGGCGGCTCCACTGCTCAATCCGGTTGGAGGAAGATTTTCTTCCTTCGCACAAAACCCACTGTGGAAGTAAAACCAGCCTTCCGCCTCCGTTACATGTCGTCCTTTTTATCTACCTCGAGAATTTACATCGGTCATTATAAGTGCCGTTTATATTCCACCACAAGCGGACACGGTCACATGAGTCTCAGACATGTCTCAGCCTCCACCACTCTCAGCACTGGAGCCCCCCAGGGGTGTGTTCTGAGCCCCCTGCTGTACTCTTTGTACACATATGACTGTGTGGCCACTACCAGCTCCACCACCATCATCAAGTTTGCTGACGACACCGTCGTGGTGGGCCTGATCTCTGATAACAACGAGACGGCCTACCTGAAGGAGATTAGGAATCTGGAGAACTGGTGCCAGAGGAACAACCTCCTTCTAAACGTCAGTAAGACCCCTGTCATCAACGAGTGCCCAGTGGAGAAAGTGGACAGCTTCAAATACCTCGGAGTTCACATCACGCAGGACCTGTCATGGTCCTGTCACATCAACACCGTGGTGAAAAAGGCCCGTCAGCGTCTCTACCACCTCAGACGCTTGAGAGACTTCCAACTGCCCTCCAAGGTGCTCAGGAACTTTTACTCGTGCACCATAGAGAGCATCCTGACGGGAAACATCTTAACCTGGTTCGGGAACAGCACCATGCAGGACAGACGAGCTCTACAGAGGGTTGTGCGGTCAGCTGAGCGCACCATCCGCTCCGAGCTCCCTGACCTGCACTCAATCTACAGCAGGCGGTGCTGGACCAAGGCCAGGAAGATCGTGAAGGACCTCAGCCATCCCAACAACAGACTGTTCTCTCTGCTGAGGTCAGGAAAGCGATTCCGCTCCCTGAAGACCAACACAGAGAGACTGAGGAGGAGCTTCTTCCCGCAGGCGATACGGTCTCTCAATCACACCACCACACAGTACTGACCCACACATACAGTTCTTACACACACTGGACATTCTGGACATTGTGTCACGGCCCAGCGGCACGAGGGAACAAAGATGGACACAGGTGCAGAAACCAACCCGGAAGCGAGACGGTAGGGAACAAATGATTTATTTCCGCCCACAGGCAAACAAAAGCAAAAGCAAAGCGGCGCCACCACACTCGTGGCGCGTAGGATTATTTACGATAAAGAGGGCGACCTAGACACCTCTAGGAGACGGCTGAACAGCAGAGGCAGCGGGGAGGTAGAAACAGGACTAGGCAGGGGCCGGGGCATTGGTTTCAGGTGGAGGTGACAGGTGGGGCGGAAGCCCGGAAGCAGTCGAAGCGTGGGGAGGCAGGCAAGTGAGTGGTGGGCCGGCAGGCCACGTCGTGTTAGCAGCAGGCGGCCCAGGTCCAGGAAGGCGGGAGTGAGGGAGACAAGATCTCCACTCCAGGTGCTACCTCTGAGGACAAGAAAGACAAGTAAGACATCACACAGCGTCTGACAGAGTTATGATGCTCTTTGAATTTGAATGAACAGAAACATGGTGGCACGGTGGTTAGCACTGTTGCCGCACAGCAAGAAGGTCCTGAGTTCAATTCCACCATCAGGCCGGGGTCTTCCTGTGTGGAGTTTGCATGTTCTCCCCGTGTTTGCGTGGGTTCTCTCCGGGTACTCCGGCTTCCTCCCACCGTCCAAAGACATGCAGCTTGTGGGGATAGGTTAATTGGATAATCCAAATTGCCACTAGGTGTAAATGTGAGTGTGAATGGTTGTCTTTCCCTATGTGTTAACCCTGTGACAGACTGGCGACCTGTCCAGGGTGTACCCCGCCTTTCGCCCTATGACAGCTGGGATAGGCTCCAGCGCCCCCCGCGACCCTGAAAAGGATAAGCGGAAGCGAATGGATGGATGGATGGGGTCTGGGGGCCGCCCACGACGGCGATGACGCCCGACCAGCAGCCAGGAAAGCGGCCGGCAGAGACGAGGTGGAACAGGACGAGCTGGAACTGATGACGGTGTGGCAACCACAGGACCAGACAAGGCAGGACCAGACGAGGCAGGACCGGATGCTGAAGCCGGACCTGGCGTGGAAGAAGCCACTGTGGCTGGACCAGACGAGGATGAGGCGGCTGAAGCCAGAGCTGGACCATGCGAGGGCGGAGCTGAAGCTGGACCAGGCGACGGCGTGGGTGGAGCTGAAGCTGAACCAGTAATAACACCTTTTTTAAATGATCTCACTTCCTTTTTAATTAAATTTTCCATCTCAGCCTTGTGGTCTTTTTTCTGTGAACTGAATGGTTTTTCAAAGGTCATTTGATGACTGAATAAAGCGATGAAACTAAATCGTATCAAATATCTCAAAAACTCTTACGTGGTATCTAAGGAACTTCATTTGTTCTTTATTTAAATTCCTTTCTGGATTCTAAAGACGTTTTTTCTGCAGTGTGGACGATATGACCCTGATTGCTCCAGATATTTCTTCATCTCTGACCAGTGAAGGCTCCTTATTTCATGACATCATCAGTCATCTGACTCTGGTAGGTCATCTGGATGTTTATACACGTGACAGACAAACAGCTGACCACATGAAATGATGCCAAAAGTTTTCTTTCACTAATTCAAAACGGCGCTGTCCCATTTTTAATTACAATGAGAGTGAAATTTAACTTTGAAACAAATCTCAAACGTATCGTTTTTTTGTCTCTCATTTATTTAGCGGTTTATCTTGTTCATTTTAGGATCTGTGATGTTTGCAGTCCTGAAACAGGACGTTGTGTCTTCAGCTTGTCGGCCATGTTTTCTTTCGTTCTTTCCTGGATGTTTTCTGTGTTTTGTTTTGTTTTTTTAATTGACCCAGATGTTTTGATCTTGGTGTAATGATTAATTATTTGTGTTCTGCATGATGTGCTAAAAAATGTCAGTGGGTCATTTGTGTTTAGGGTGGAGCTTCATCCTGTCATTAATGAGTGACCCTCTTAATTATTGATCGAGTAAAGTTTCATTATCACCTGAAGTCTGGAATAAATAAAAACAAAACAGTTTGAACCTGCATTTTATTCGACAGGATGAGATATTTAATTCATCTGGTGTTGGTGTTTACATTTATTATTAATAATGTGATTAAAAATATTCTTCTGTTTACTACGAATTGAAATGAAAAATCAAACAATAATCTGCAGTTCTGCTCTGAACTCCATGATTAAGATCTTCAGATTTTTCCGATGTCACAGTTTCATCTTGCTTTGTGAAATCCGTGGCTTGACTATCCCGACCACGTTTGTGATAAGTCACATGTTGTAGACTTGTCCTCGTTTACGCGAACACGCTCACAGTTGGATTAAATAAATTCTGGGTTGATTTATGACAACCCCCGTCTGATGGTGTTACAGAAGCCAGTTAGGGAAAGAAATCTCAGCTATGCTGAACTTGCTTCTTGGTTCAGGGAAGAAAAGAAAATTCAACATCAGTAATGACTCAGATATTTCCTCGTTATCTGTGCTGTTGTTCTGCTCCGTTATCATGTTTCCATTATTTGCACAGAAACAAAGTCCATTGCACTGACTGATATCAGAGGTTAAAGGTCAATGGGCTCTGAAGAAGTGATTCTGCTGAAGGTGCAGAAAAAGGAGAGACAAATGAACAAAGGAGAAGAGATAGAAAAGAGGATTTGAAAAAACGTGACAAAAAAGAGGAAGAAAGATTTCACAACAGACTGGCGACCAAAGCTACAGATGAGAAAAACAGACCAAAACCGAGCAAAGTGAGATAAAAGGTTGGTTTTACTGGTTCACACAGCAGGAAGAAAAAGCGGCTGAACGTTATCAATACATCCAGGAATCAGTGAAAGAATATCTGGCTACACTCGAGGTAAAGCCCTTCAGCTGGTTTGTTTCCTGTCAGAGAAATGCGTCATTTAGACTTTCTGCTGATTTTTCTGAACTTCATCTTTTTTCATTAATGTACTGGCTGGTGCCAAATTAAAGGAAAAGCCTGAACCTTTGGTCTTCCAGTAGTGAGGTGTAGCTGGCAGGGCTCCAGTCCACAGCGGGAGAAATCTCACTTTTATGGAAGGAGCAGAAAACCTGTGATGCAGCACAGCCTGCATTTATATCTGAGTTTGTCTTCTTTTCTGCTGTTTAAAGCACCAACGTCCTGGATCTCTGTTGGGATTTCCTTATTATTCTGCCTCATGTTTCTACTGATATTTTTGTTTTGGCGTCACCATGTTTTTACTGACAAGTTCAGCTAAAACTCTGACTTTGTGAATCCTGAGATAAAAGTGATCTTTTTATCCTCTGCAAACAGAGTTGACGTCAACTCTGGGATGGTTACCATGGTAGCATGCTCTGTGAATTTAGCCTGTTCGGTGGGCTGAGTTGAATTGAACTGACAGTAATTCCATCAGTGACTGATTATCAGCTCAGAGTGAGGTTGAGGCTGAGATGACTTTAACGCTCTAAATGAATTTAAAGTGACTTAAAAAGCAGCTGCAGCGAGTCAGGTTGTAATCGATTACATCCCCCAGCAGCCTACACCTACTGCAGCATAACTAAGGGAGGATTCAGGGTCCCCTGGTCCAGCCCTAACTATATGCTTTAGCAAAAAGGAAAGTTTGAATCTTGACAGTAGAGATAGTGTCTGTCTCCTGAATCCAAACTGGAAGCTGGTTCCACAGAAGAGGGGCCTGAAAACTGAAGGCTCTGCCTCCCATTCTACTTTTAAATACTCTAGGAACAACAAGTAGGCCTGCAGAGCGAGAGCGAAGTGCTCTAATAGGGTGATATGGTACTACAAGGTCATTAAGATAAGATGGGGCCTGATTATTTAAGACCTTGTATGTGAGGAGCAGGATTTTGAAATCTGGATTTCTGAACAGGGAGCCAATGAAGAGAAGCCAAAACAGGAGAATGGCCTGTATTTGTATAGCGCTTTACTTATCCAGTCATCCACCCATGCACACACATTAACACACTGGTGATGGCAAGCTACATTGTAGCCACCCTGGGGCGCACTGACAGAGGCAAGACACTGGCGCCACCGGGCCCTCTGACCACCACCAGCAGGCAACGGGTGAAGTGTCTTGCCCAAGGACACAACGACCGAGACAGCTCTCTCTTTCTAGTCCCTGTCAGGACTCTTGCTGCAGCATTTTGGATTAACTGAAGGCTTTTCAGGGAGTTTTTAGGACTTCCTGATAATAATGAATTACAGTCGTCCAGCCTGGAAGTAATAAATGCATGAACTAGTTTTTCAGCGTCACTCTGAGACAGGATATTTCTAACTTTAGAGATGTTGCACAAATGGAAGAACGCAGTCTTACATATTTGTTTAATATGTGCGTTGAAGGACATGTCCTGGTCAAAAATGACTCCAAGGTTCCTCACGGCATTACTGGAGGCCAAGGTAATGCCATCCAGAGTAAGAATCTGCTTAGATACCATATTTCTAAGATTAATAATAACTAACTATTGAATGCAGAGAGGTCTATTAACACATAGTGAATGAAGAGGAAACAGCCAATACATCATGGGAATCCCCCAGCAGCCTACACTTATTGTAGCATAAGCAAGGGAGGATTCAGGGTCACCTGATCCAGCCCTAACTATCAGGATCAGGAAGAAAAAAAAGTGGACAGTGACCGCACAGAGAGGACGCCAATGTTCACATGGTGGAGAGGAGTGAAAGAAGCATCTATGTCCACGTCTTCAAGCTTCAAGCTAAAGAAGCTCAGACACTTTTCTTTCCAAGCTCCTTAGAATAACATAACATGACCTCCTCAGCACCTACCTGTTATAAAAGTCCATCAGCTGGACCTGAGACCTCCATGAAATCTGACCAGCAACTTTAACCAGGTTAGCAAGTCTGGTCTCATTGGTTAAAGACAAATTACCGTAACCAAGCAATTAGGGCTGTGCGATATGACCAAAATCTCATATCCCGATATAAGACGTCTATCGTCCCGATAACGATATAAATCACACAAATGTAACTTTTTCTGTAAAGTCTGTGAATCTCGGGCAGCTCAACTTGCGTGAAGTGTTTCCAGCTGGGCGTCGTGTAGCTGGAGTCGAGTGTTTTAACCGATGCATGAAACGATGCATTTTTAGACATAAGTTGTAATGGCGCCGTTTTCTTTCTGAGTATTTATTACACGGCGTGCTGCGGGGAAAAGCCTGTTCTAACGTTTGAGTCTACGGTTTATTTTTTAGCACCTGACGGCTCTTTTTTTCTTCTCATTCAGTTTATTTTGAAAAGTCTCAATGGGATCTTGAGCTTTATTGTGAAAGGTTTATGTGGAACATAAACAAGCGGACACGCGATGGTCTTATCATCATTGTTGCTAACAACAACGCATAAAAACAGGCGCTTGTCCGTCCGTGGTGGTTATATTAAATATAAGAGAAAGAGAACTTTAAGAAATGAATAATAACTATAGTGACATCAGAACATGAAAAAATATTGTTGTAAACAGTCTATTTTGCGACACCACAAAACAAACGATAGCGTAAAATGAAACGATAGACGTTTTTATATCGTCATCCGATATATATCGTTATATCAAACAGCCCTACAAGCAATGATACAAAACATTAAAACTGATTCAACAAAACTTTATAAAAAAGGGTCATCATTTCACATGAAATGTTCAACACTCCTTAAAAAGTACAGCTTTGTTGGACTTTTTTTCACTGTGGAATCAAAATGTGACTCAAAGAACAGAGCCTTATCAAGGACAACCCCCAAATTCTTACAACTATCCACCAGTTCAATGGCAGCAGTCTCAGTGCAGGATGGGGGATGGCTTCCTGAAGTCAATAACCATGTCCTTAGTTTCAAAGGTGTTGATCTTTAAGAATAACTGATCACACCAAGAACCAAACTCATCCACAACATCGTACGTCGTAGTCTAAGGAGCTCGGAAAGAAAAGCATCCAGACTGCTATCTTTTATGGTGTGGTCTGCTGGGGCGGCAGCATCTCTGCTGGGGACAGGAAGAGACTGAACAGGGTGATCCGAAGGGCCAGCTCTGTTCTAGGATGCCCTCTGGACCCAGTGGAGGTGGTGAGTGACAGGAGAACGGCGGCTAAGCTGTCATCCCTGATGGACAACATCTCCCACCCCATGCAGCAGACTGTGACAGCACTGAGCAGCTCCTTCAGTGGGAGACTGCGGCACCCACGGTGTGGGACGGAGAGATTTCGCAGGTCTTTCCTCCCCACTGCTGTCAGACTCCATAATAAAGACTTTAACTGATCAAGCACACACATCCATACATATGCAATAATACTAAGTGCAATAATCCTTTCTGTCATCGTTGTATTTTTACTCAGTTGTATATAGTATTTGTATTTGTATTCTATTTTTATCTTATTGTATATTTATTTTATTTTATTCTACTGTATATAGTATTTTATTTTATTCTATTCTGTACAGTTGTGTACTGTATTTATTCTTATTGTATTCTAATTTTTGCCTCATAACTTTTGCACTGTCCACTTCCTGCTGTGACAAAACAAATTTCCCACGTGTGGGACTAATAAAGGTTATCTTATCTTATCTTATCTTATCTTTACATTTCCTTGAAGACGTTTCACATCCGAGAAGCTTCTTCAGTTCTAAGAGCAACTGGTGGAGAGTCCCAGGTATTTAAGTGTTATGGGAGTGTCCCCATAAGAGGGTCGTGGACCCCCTATTGATCCTCTACCTAATCACACGAGCCAAGGTGTGAAAACGAGTGTAGGTCACAATCAGCAAGGGCTGGATATTACACCAAAAAAAATACACAAATCCAACCAAAGCTGTAAGACGCAGAAGGTGGTTTGAGAATAGGTGAGAAGAATCAGAGCGATAAAAGATGGGAGCAAAACTAACACAGGACACAAAAAAGACTAACTTTCAAAGTAAAAAAGGAAGTGACCGAAAGATAATACACACATAGAAGATGACAGAAATACCACCAAAGGTCAAATAAAGAAACAATAAAGAGTAAAACACCGAAACACAAGGCAACGAAACCAAAGCAGGAACAACAATGCCCTAATGACTCAACATATTCAAAGACACCAAACGAGCTGTGAGAAATAACACGAACGTGAGCAAGACATGTTCACAGTGCATCTGTTTTCAGACTCCTGATAGTGTTTCAACCAATCAGTATTCAGTTTGCTGCTTTGCATCACGATGATTCTCTCAGTTTGTACCAAACTGTGTTTGAAAGTCTTGGATTAATTTCTTTTCTTTTGAAAGGCTCTGGGTCAGCAACATCACAGCTTCAGGAATTTAAAGGGATGTTTCAAACAAACTATTTAGTAAAGCTAACAGATACTCTTTAACCCTAACTCTGGAACTCTTATCTGTGTCACACACAGCTCCACCTCCTGCTCCTCCTCCAGACCGTCCGACGGGGTGCACCTTAGACCTTCAAGTCATCGCTCCATCAGCTGATGAGTTTATTTGTTCACTTGACTGATTCCTAAGAGAAAAATGGCTGCCAACTCACCGAAAGACAAGTGAGTAAAACAAAGAAGTGAGAATATTTTCACATTCATGCATAAAAAAGACAAAACAATCAGCAGTGACTATGTTCAGAAGTTCTTAGAAGTAGACATCACTGCTGATGACGAGTTATTATATATAATCAATATAACAAATGTGACAGATGATCAGATGTTAAAGTTTTGTTGTATCAGAAAACCAAAACTTGTAATCAAATAAATCAACAGGGACGGATTTTAATGTGATAAAGCTGCTGTTAGTTCAGGTCAGTTCGGGTTAGTTTTTAGTTTCTGATCTTTAAACATTTTCATAAAGTTTCAAGTGGTTTGTTGACGTTTGTGAACTGAGTGAAAAGTGGCTGCAGGGTGACGATAAGCAGTGACTGCAGCACAGAGATAAACTGATTATCAATAACACACCCTACACACACGCGCGCACACAAGTAACATATTTAGCAGTGTATATGAATATGGATGTTGCACACAGACGGATGTTTGGAACATGTGTGAATGTATTACTATAAAAGACTGCATTGTAAAGATGGCAGCTGGGATCAAGGAGCATCCTGACACTGCATCATGCAGAGAGTGGGAGGGGTTCACCAGCATGGGTGAGGATTTAGCAGATATCCTAACACGTGAAAAGGTCCTCACGTGTTAGGATATCCTCACTGTCAGCTGTACAGAAAACAGAAAGGGCACCCATCGAAGCTTTGGCAACTTCAAAGAGTACCTTCCTGCAGGGAGT
The DNA here is from genome assembly GCF_057382095.1 of Aulonocara sp. 'chitande type north' Nkhata Bay. NCBI lineage: Eukaryota > Metazoa > Chordata > Actinopteri > Cichliformes > Cichlidae > Aulonocara > Aulonocara sp. 'chitande type north' Nkhata Bay. The sequence continues at coordinate 45,120,964 of NC_141349.1, read as the reverse complement.
GGTTGTGCTAGCAGAAAACACCAGGAAAGGCCAAAGAAACTCGGTCAAGGCCAGCATCCCCTAAAGACAAGGACAGACAAGATAGACTAAAATGGGCAAAATCGCTCATACTGGCATACTGGCAATGAATCTTCAAGATGGCGGCGCGCACGGGTGCAGCGGCTCTTAGCTCTCTTGTGTTCTAAGGTCAGTGAATCCCAGGAAGGCGGCAGGTCCTGATGGAATACATGGAAAGGTTCTCAGAGCATGTGCTGACGAACTGACCGGAGTCTTCACTAAAATCTTCAACCTTTCCTTGTCATCAAACACCGTCCCGCCCTGCCTCAAAACCTCCACCATCATCCCCATCGCCAAGAAGACAGCTGTGGCCAGCCCAAATGACTACAGGCCTGTTGCACTTACGTCTGTAGTGATGAAGTGCTTTGAGAGACTGGTCTGTCAGCACATCAGGGCCGGTCTGCCTCCCACTCTGGACCCCCACCAATTTGCCTACAGGACAAATCGTTCCACCGAGGACGCTATCACCATAGCGCTCCACACTGCGCTGAGTCACCTGGAGCACCGAGGAAGCTATGTGAGAATGCTCTTTCTGGACTTCAGCTCAGCATTCAATCATATCATCCCAGAGATCCTGGTCCAAAAACTGTCTCACCTGGGACTCTCTACCCCCATCTGCCTCTGGATCAAGGACTTCCTGACAAATAGACCACAGTCTGTCAGACTCGGCCCCCACCGGTCCAGCACCATCACACTCAGCACCGGGTCTCCACAAGGATGTGTTTTGAGTCCCCTCCTGTTTACGCTCTACACATCCGACTGCTCCCCTACCCATCTCTCAAACACCATCATAAAGTTCGCGGATGACACCACAGTGGTTGGACTCATCTCAAGGGGGGAGGAGTCGGACTACAGAGATGAGGTCAACAGACTGACTGAGTGGTGTTCAGTTAACAACCTCCAACTGAACACCACGAAAACTAAAGAACTTATCTTGGACTTCAGGAAGGGCAGAGCAGACCCGGCCCCACTTTACATTCACGGGAGCTGTGTGGAGAGGGTACAGTCCATGAGGTTTCTGGGCGTGCAGATCTCTGATGACCTCTCCTGGACTGCAAATACTACAGCGGTGGTTAAAAAGGCCCAGCAGCGTCTCCACTTTCTGAGAGTGCTCAGGAGGAACAACCTGGAGGAGAGGCTGCTGGTGACATTTTACAGAGCCACCATAGAGAGCATCCTAACGTACGGCATAACAACATGGTATGCAGGGTGCTCAGCTGCGGACAGGAAAGTACTGCAGAGGGTCATCAACACAGTCCAGAAGATCACTGGCTGCTCTCTGCCCAGCCTGGAGGTCACTGCAAACTCTCGGTACCTCAGCAGAGCTGGCAATATCATCAAGGACCACTCTCACCCCAGCAACCAACTGTTTGAACTATTACCGTCAGGCCGACGGTACAGGTCACATAAAACCAGGACAAACAGATTCAGGGATAGCTTCTTTCCCAGAGCTATCACCGTAGTAAATAAGCACAAAAACAATTGAACCTGCTTAGCTATACCATACTGTCATTATATTATGCTGCTATCCTGTATATATTGTTCATTCTATTGTTTGAGTACTTACGATTGTTTTTTTGTACTTTTTATATTTTACATTTATATTTATTATTGAAACTTGCACTCCAATTTCGTTGTACTCTGTACAATGACAATGAAGGCTATTCTATTCTATTCTATGCCAGACTCCAAAAGCTCCCACCAGAGGTGGCAAAAGAACAGACATCCCTTACTTAAGACGTACACATACTACTGTTGAAAAATACTCCAAGTAATAGCTGAAGTACTGATTCAACTTTACTCTGATACTCTGATTCTTTACTGAAGTAAGAGTGAATATGTATTTAGCTGAGTAAGAAAACAAAGGTTACTCTTTGGAGGGCGTTCCTCTCAGGTGTTGGTATGAAGGTGGAGTTCAGTGAACGAGTCTCTGCTCCACTTGATGTAAGCTAACTGTGACCATGAACCCAAAGCCACTGTGCAGCAGTCACACACTGTTCTTTACTATAAACCCATCACAGTGCAGTAAACTAAGTTTCAGGAAGCATTTGAATTTTCGCTCTGTAGCCCAAAAGATTTGAGATTTGAAACGTGACAAGCACAACGAAGGCAGGACTGATTTTTCTGTCTGTTCAGACAGCAGCTGTTTGTGAATGGACCGGTTTTACTCAAGCACTTTATACAACATACCTCATTCATACAAGCACCTCTTTCTAGACCTACATGCTTTCTGTCTAACATGCACATGCCAATGAGTGTATCAGTGTCTTGGCCAAGACACATACAGACTGCAGACTGGAGCAGCTAGCAACCAACAACCTTATAATTAGTAGATGACCTGCTCTACCTCCTGAGCTACAACCAAATCCAATGCTAGGCCCTTTGCGCTACCATTGTACAGAGACTGTAAATAAATGATGTAAGATAAGGGTTAAAACAGACACACCTGAGTATTAGCTGACACTTAGCTGATCCACCTGCAGAAAACCTTACAGAAACAGATCTGATGAGTTTAGTAAAATATTTATACCTGGTTTTAATCCTTTACCACTTCTCATTATTCTGCGACTCTTTCACAGTGAAAGCATCAGAATAACATTTTATTTTAAAAATCTCTGCAGGTATTTTGGAGTATGGCTGATTTTCTTCATGCTTGGTTTGGGAACGTTGCTGCCGTGGAACTTTTTCATGACTGCTACCAAGGTGTGACATTGCTTCCTGTTTTCACTTACATACTATTTTGTCCTCAAAATAAATTTTTATTTTGAAAGATATTGCATTATATTTGAAACAGTAGTTTGTTTGTAGACAAACAACAGCTGTGATGAAGTGAGTAACTGTGTTTATCAGAGGTGTTTTGCAGGTATTTCATGACCAGCTGCAGGTAAACTGAGTCATTAAAGGTATTTGTGGAGTTAGTGTCACTGCAGCTTTATGCTCTGTCTGCCTGTCTGTCAGTACTTCACCAGCCGTCTGAAGGACACCTCAGTGGTAATTTCTTCAGCCAATCAGACAGAGGTATCCAGTGATGATCGCACTGTCCTCGAGGCCATATTCAACAACGTCATGACGCTCTGTGCAATGTTACCACTGCTCATCTGCACGTGTCTCAACTCCTTCCTGCTCTCACTGTGAGTAAAGCGCCACACTGCTGACATCAGCGAATGTATTAGTGAATGTGTTAGTACTTATATTTTTACTACAAACCTCAGTCACTCAATTACACACACATTCATACGAGCTGTAAACAGTATTTTCTATACTTTATTGTCTCTTCTAAAATTCACACACACACACTGATGGATGCATCAGGGTTATGGCCACTTCAGCATGCAGACTGCAGCAGCCAGGGTCCAAATAACTAATCGGGTCATTCGACTGGTAAATGACCCGCTCTATCGCCTGAGCCAAAACCGCACAATATCCCTTTAAAGAGCATCTGCTCACCTTGAGCTCCAAGCCTGTCCTTGAGCTTCCTCTTTTCCTTCTCCTGTCAGAATCTCGCAGCGTCTGCGTGTCATGGGCAGTCTCTTTGTCATCATGCTTGTTTTCATCATCACCGCTGTCCTTGTGAAAGTTCCTCTAGAGCCCTTCCACTTCTTCCTCAGTACCATGGTGAAGATCGTCATCATCAACTGTGAGTCTTTTTTTTCTTTGTTTTGTTTGTTTGTCCGTATGTTCAGCCTTTGGGCCATACTACAGGGCAGTCTGTTAATCTGTTCGTTCATTCGTTCTGGGATCTTACAGATCAGTTTTTAACCAGGTCTGTAAGATCCCGGATTTTTTATGCAGCCAGACTGAGGAACTGAGCTCATGGTTTTATTCCACCTGTCGGACTGCTTTGGTCACTGTGGCTCATTTAAAAACCAGACTACCTAAAACTAAATCCGAGCTGTCAGACGCGACTGCTGTCGAGCTGAGTGGAAAAAGGACAAACTACAAGTGATGTTCCAGATGCCAAAGAACTGTTGGCATCAATATAAAAAAAAACTGTAAAAGATGCCAAAAGAAAACACTTTTTATTTAAAACTATTAACTCTGTTCTTAGTGCACCACATACTGACTGTATCGAGCCCTCGCCCGAAGGCTGTGAAATTTTTTTACACTTTTTTATTGAGGTCTCGTCCACAAGGGCCCAGATCTCTCCTTGTGCTCATAAATAAATAATAAGAAATAACATTTTATTTATATAGCACCTTTCTACACAGAATCACAAAGTGCTGCACATAAGATAATAAATTATAAAAGGTAAAACAGACAATATGAAACAGGCAGAAATTTAACCAAAAACAGTTTTAAAAAGGTGAGTTTTGAGTTGTTTTTTAAAAACAACTATTGAGTCCACAGTTCTTAATGTATGAGGGAGAGAGTCCACAGTCTCGGGGCCACAGAGGCAAAAGCTCTGTCACCCTTAGTTCTCATCTTAGTCTGTTTTATAGCAAGTAAGCCCTGATCAGATGACCTCCGGGACCTGCTGGGGACATCGGGCTGTAGCAGATCGGAGATGTAGGCTGGTGCCAGTCCATGCAAGGCTCTAAATGTCAAGACCAGGATCTTAAAATGTACTCTAAATTCCACAGGAAGCCAGTGTAGCTGAAATAGCAACGGTGTCACATGAGAATACTTGGAGGATTTTGTCAACAGCCTCGCTGCAGCGTTTTGCACAACCTGCAGACGATCCAGAGAACCTTTGCTTAGACACATAAACAAAGAGTTACAATAGTCCAAGCGTGAGGAAATAAATGCATGTATCTCCAGTTCAGGGCGAGATTGTGTATTTTGTTGTACAGTTATTTTATTTTCAACTTTAATTTATATATTTTATCTTATTCTTTCCCAGTTAAATTTACCCTTCATTCAAATTTGTGTTGTACAGTTATTTCATTTTTAACTTTAACTTTTATATTTTATTTTATTTTATTCCTTCCTAGTTAAATTTACCCTTTTTAATTTTCATATTTATTTCTTATCTTGTTCATAGCCTTTTTTTCTTTAGGTCACGAGCAGTTGTGTAAGCATTTCACTGCATATCGTACTGTGTATGACTGTATACGTGACAAATAAAATTTGAATTTGAATTTGAAAAAGGGCTGTTTCCATGGAGTGAGCTCTACAAAAGCCAGACTGAAACTTATCGCAAATGTTATGTTTGTCCAGAGCTGCTATAAGATGCTTAGCCACAACCTTTTCTGAAAGCTTAGCAATTAACGGTAATTTAGAGATAGGTCTGTAGCTCCTCCAAAGAGAGGGGTCTAGCTGAGTTTTTTCAAAAAGTGGGAGAATAGCAGCATTTTTAAAATAAACCGGAACTATACTAGACGCCAGTGAAGACTTGATTAGAGTGAGCACAGATGGACCAATAACCAGGAAGTGTCATGGATCGCTGTGTGGCAAGCAGGAGGAGGACCCAAATGCAAAACTCACAGACACGGGGATGAACTCGAGAAACACAGCTTTAATGCTGGTACGGCAGAACACAGGAAATACAAAACTAAACTGGGGAAAAGTAAACTAACACTCACAGGTAGACACAGGAAGATCCACACAACATGAGGGAGAACGCGACGCCGAACAGAGGGAGACGCAGACAGAAATACACAGAGGGTTAACGAGGAAAGTGGGAACACACGGGGAACACACGGGGAACACAGCTGACACAGATAACCATAACGAGACAGGGCGGGGTGAACATAACACTGACGGGAGACAGGCAGAGTCAAACAGGAGGAGAGAGAGCACGGGGAAAACACAGACATAACGGGCTGAGGAAGACATGGAATAAAACACGAGGGCTCACAGTTACACAGGGGCACACAGGAGGTAACCAAATAAGGAACATCTTAACAGAAGAACCTAGGAACCAAGGCATGACTAGGGGATGAAATACAAAACATACAAAAACTGAGAATACCGGGCCCACATGGCCCGGCTCCATGACAGGAAGACATTTTTGAATAATGATGCAGGTAAAATGTCAAGTGGACAAGAGGATGCTTTCGCTGAATTCACTAGTTTTACCAGCTCAGGTAGTGAAACAGGAGAGAAAGTATCCTAAATGACAGGGCGTGATGAGGTGGAGATAGACATAAGGTTCAAGGTCTTCAAGGTTCTTTATTATTTGTCACATGCATAGTTATAAGTATAACACACAGTGAAATGTAACCTGACACGCTCCTCGACATGTGCAAAGAAATTGGGGGGGGGGGGGTGTAGAGGAAGAACATTATATATATATATATATATATATATACATATAGTATATACACTGGGTGAATGTGCAGTAGTAGCAGCAGCAAGCAGGTGAATTCTGTACATTAATATGAATAGACATCTGACTATTTTACAGGATAGACAATATAAACATATTTAAAATTAAAGGAATTGAAATGTACATTGTGCCTTGGTTTAGTGTCTGGAAGAGTCCTGACTCAGTCAATTATAGATGATGTGAGAGGGCGGGTGTGTGTGTTTAGGGCACGGATGGCTTGGGGATAGAAGCTCCTCTTGAGTCTCTCTGTCTTTGCCCGGAAGATGCGGAACCTTCTACCAGATTGCAGAAGTTGGAACAGTTTGTTGCCAGGATGGGACGGGTCCTTCAGTATCTGCTCTAGTCCGGCATCTCCTGGTGTAGGTGTCCTGAAGCGGGGGGAGAGCAATCCTGCAGCAGCGTTCTGCTGTACGGATCACTCTCTGGAGAGCTTTTTGGTCCTTCACACAGCTGTTCCCAAACCACGATGTCATGTTCTGTGTGAGGATGCTCTCCACAGCGCCTGTATAGAAAATCCTGAGGATCTTTGGAGAGACCCTGAACTTCCTCAGTTGTCATAGGTGATACAGGCGCTGCCTAGCCTTTTTGGTCTGGACCTGAATGTGGGCAGCCCATGTCAGGTCTGAGGAGATGTGGACACCAAGATACTTGAAGGACTGCACCCTCTCCACTGGAGCTCCATTGATGATGATGGGCTTGTAGTCTCTGTGCTGACTCCTTCTGAAGTCCACCACCAGCTCCTTGGTCTTGCTGACGTTCAGCTGGAGGTGGTTGTCCTGGCACCACGATGCCAGATTCTTCACTTCATCCATGTAGGCCGCCTCATCGTTGTTGGAGATGGCACCCAACACCACTGTGTCGTCAGCAAACTTCACAATGGTGTTGGAGCCGTGGGTGGCCACACAGTCTGAAGTGTAGAGGGAGTAGAGCAGTGGCGAGAGGACACATCCCTGAGGTGCTCCTGTGTTGATGGTGATGCTGTTGGAGAAGCACCTGCCCACCCTCACCACCTGAGTTCTGCCAGTGAGGAAGTCCAACACCCATGCACACAGACGGCTGTTAAGTCCCAGATCCCTCAGCTTTGTGAACAGTCTGCAGGGCACTATTGTGTTAAACGCTGAACTGTAATCAACAAACAGCATTCGCACATAGTTACCCTGTTTCTTGTCCACGTGGCTGAGAGTGGTGTGTAGGACGTGGGCGATGGCATCCTCTGTGGATCTGTTGGATCTGTAGGCGAACTGCAGTGGATCTGTGGTGTCTGGGATGGAGGAGGAGATGATGTTCTTCAGCAGCCTCTCAAACACCTTCATTACTACCGAGGTCAGTGCAACTGGCCGGTAATCGTTCAGGGATGAGGGTTTGCTGTTCTTGGGCACAGGGATGATGGTGGATCTTTTGAAGCATGTGGGGACCACAGACTTCGCCAGGGACTCGTTGAAGATGTAAGTGAACACACCTGCTAGCTGGTCAGCACAGCAGCGCAGCAGACGGCCGGTGATGCCGTCTGGCCCCGCCGCTTTCCTTGTGTTCACTCTCCTCAGTGCTGCTCGGACGTCATGCTCCGCGATGCTGGTCACCGGTCTCTCGCTGATGACGTCACTGTCCTCGGTAGACAGGCGGTAGATAGCATTAACAGGTGCTGAATGAGAAAAATTCATTCTTATGTTATTAATCTTTGCAAGAAGAAAAGAAAGAAAACTGTCACAGTCCTCATTAGATGAAATAGGGGCTGCGGAAAGAGCAGGAGTAACAATGCCACTAATGTCTTGATGCATGCTCAATCATCCAGGTAAGTAAATCCCCAAAAGTTGATTCTGTTCATCTGGACGTAGCGTTTCCTGAAGGAACAATGGGCTGGGATAATTGCATAATTAAGATTAAGGAACTGACCTCCCAGCCCATCGTTCCTTCAGTGGGCTGGTTTCAGTCATTATGCAAATGTCCTGTTTATAAGATTGAAACCTGCAGTCAGCTGAGACTGAAGACGTCACCTGGATGATGATGAAACATCATGTCATCAGATGAACAGAATCAACTTTTGGAGAATGCCACTAATGGTGTTAAATAGCACCTAAGGATTACCTCTGCTCTTTGCAACCAAGTGTGAGAAATAGGCAGCCCTTGCATCTCTGATAGCATTATTAAAAGAACTTAAAAGGTCCTTTAGGTACAGGAAATGAACATTTAGGTGAGGGAGTTTTCCTCCCTCACGTTTTAGACAACTAATACTGTCATTTAGCCAAGGAGGAAATTTGCAAGCAGAAACTCTACTCATTTTATCTGGACAAATTTCATCTAACATAAAAAGGCTATAATTATTCAAAAGATTGGTTGAATAGTCAACATCATTATGAGGAGATAGCTGTAGGTTAAAAGCATCCGCAAATTTCTCCGCTGTGGAGGAATCTAAGGTACGAGAGCTAACCTTCCATTGAACAGGGGACAAAAGCTCATTAAGAGACAGTTTAAAAACAATAACATCGTGATCAGAAATAAAAAATGTCCTCAGAGCAAATAAAATCAATATTTAAACCCAAAGTAAAAACAAGGTCCAGTGTGTGACCTTTGCTGTGCGTAGGACCGGACACATGCTGAGCAAAATGAGTCCATAACATTCATAAAATCTCTGGTGAAAGGGTCAGAGTCATCATCAATGTGTGTATTAAAGTCCCCAACTACGAGCAACCTAGACAGCTTTAAATTCGAGGATAAGATAAGAAGTCACTGAGCTCCGACAAAAATAACCTATTTGAGCCAGGTGGACGATACAACACAGCACAGTAAAACGGATCCTTGTTTCCAATTTTAAGCAGCTGCAGCTCAAATGAAAGAAATTGTCCAATTTTCATGGAGCGGGAGGAGAAACGTTCCTGGAAAGCCACAGCGAGACCACCACCCCGACCAGAAACCCGAGGCTGGGTAATAAAAGTACAGCCATCCGGGCAGAGTTCAACAAATGACGAATGGTCTACATCCCGCTGCCCGGTCTCAGTCAGGAATAAAAAATCCAGTTTTTTAGATGATATAAAATCATTCAACAAGAATCATTTATTTGACAGAGATTGAGCATTAAAAACCGCCATATTCAGTGAAGTAGAAGCCTCCGTATTTGCGGAGGCTCGAGTTAAAGGATGTAGAAACTCAGGGTTTGAACCATCACGCTCGTAGAATCTGCTCACCGTGGGAAGAAAAAGCTAGCCGGCAGAAGAGTCTGGATAAACCCTCCTCAGGCAGGCCGGTCTCAAAGAGCCGGCGTATCCAAACAGGGACGTGGAAAACAAGTCCCCCTCCATGGAGCTTTTCTGAGCACAGGAGATAAGGCACACTCGGCGTCGCTTAACAGCCAATCAGAATCAGAATCAATACTTTATTGATCCCTGGGGGAAATTACTTTTCGTTACAGTGCTCCATTACAAACAAGCATTAACAGAGACAGACAAGACACTAACTAAGAATAGCACCATATATACAACCATATATATACATAAAAGTCACTTATTAATAAATAGCTGAAAAAGAACATGTGCAAGAAGGGTGTAGCTGTTGCAGTAAACAGTGTGTTAGGTGGAGGAGTTGTACAGGGAGCCACAGGCAGGAAAGATTTCCTGTGTCGTTCAGTGGTGCATCATGGGTAATCTCAGTCTCTCACTGAACGAGCTCCTGTGACTGACCAGCATGTCATGGAGTGGGTGGGAGGTGTTATCCAACATTGTCTTTATCTTGGACAGCATCCGCCTCTCCGACACCACCTTGAGGGAGTCCAGCTCCATCCCCACAACATTGCTGGCCTTACGGATCAGTTTATTAAGTCTGTTGGCATCTGCGACCCTCAGCCTGCTCCCCCAGCATGCAACAGCATAGAGGATCGCACTGGCCACAACAGACTCATAGAAGATCCTGAGCATTTTCTGGCAGATGCTGAAGGACCTCAGTCGCCTCAAAAAATAGAGACGACTCTATTCCTGTAAAGTGCTGTGGTGTTTTTAGCCCAGTCCAGTTTATTGTCAATGTGAACTCCAAGGTATTTATAGTCCTCCACAATGTCAACACTGACCCCCTGGATTGAAACAGGGGTCAAGTGTTTCCTGGTCTTCCTGAAGTCCACGATCAGTTCCTTGGTCTTTGCCACGTTGAGCTGCAGATGATTCTGCTCACACCACGTGACAAAGGAGTCGACCACAGCCCGGTACTCTGTCTCATCATCCCTGCTGATGCATCCAACCACCGCAGAGTCATCAGAAAACTTCTGAAGATGGCAGGTCTCTGTGCAGTGGCTGAAGTCTGTGGTGTAGAGGGTGAAGAGGAAGGGGGAGAGGACAGTCCCCTGTGGTGCCCCTGTGTTGCTGATCACCTTGTCAGACACACACTGTGGGAGACGTACATATTGTGGTCTTCCTGTCAAGTAATCAACAATCCAGGACACCAGAGAAGCATCCACCTGCATCGCTGCTAACTTATCACCCAGGAGGGTCGGCCTGATGGTATTTAAAGCACTAGAAAAGTCAAAAAACATGACCCTCACAGTGCTCGCCGGCTGGTCCAGATGGGTGTAGACACGATTGAGCAGGTAGATGATGGCGTCCTCAGTTCTGAGACGAGGCTGATAAGCGAACTGAAGGGGATCCAGATGTGGTCTTACTATGGGTCGCAGCTGGTCCAGGATGAGCCTTTCCAGGGTCTTCATGATGTAGGAGGTCAGTGCCACAGGCCTGTAATCCTGGGGGCCACTGGGACGTGGCGTCTTTGGTACAGGGACGAGGCATGATGTCTTCCACATCACCGGGACCCTCTGCAGACTCAGACTCAGCATAAACAGTTTATGAAAGACTCCACACAGCTGGGGGGCACAGGTCTTGAGGACAAGGGGACTCACTCCGTCTGGTCCAGCAGACTTGCCTGAGTGAAGTCTCCTCATTTGCATCTCAACCTGGTATTGAGTGAAGGTGATGGGTGGGGGAGGGGTGTCAGGAATCTCACAGGAGGCAACAGCGCCATGTGAAGAGAGGCTGACACAGTGGTGTGGCTCTGGATTCCAGGCTGACTGCAGGTGAGGTTGTGGGGGTGTGAGCAGACACTGTGGTGTCGAATCTATTGAAAAACAGATTCAACTCGTCGGCTCTATTCTCACCTCCCTCAGCTCCCCTGCTGTTGGTTGGCCTGAATCCAGTGATGGTCTTCATGCCCCTCCACACCTCTCTCATGCTGTTCTGCTGGAGTTTCCACTCCAGCTTCCTCCTGTAATTGTCCTTAGCCTCTCTGATCTTGTCCTTTAGTAACACCTGGACCTTCCTCACCTCCTCTTTATTGCCCCCTCTGAAAGCCCTCTTCTTGTTGTTGAGGAGGGCTTTGATGTCAAACCCCGCTGCCAGTAAAGCCTGAGCTTTACCTGAATACCTCCCCTTCTCCCTCTTCTTCTCTGTGGTCTAGAGGATCCGCCGAATGGTGATGGAGGAGGGTGGAAAATGCCGAAGGAGGATGAAGAGACATCGTAAGGCATCATAGAGGATTGGATGGATAGCAAAGACAGATGATCATACACCAAGGCAGCCAATACATCATTAAAACTAAATGAGAACAGCAGAGTGGAAAAAAATAATATAAAAGTAGTGGAGCGCGACAAACTGCACCCGGCCGCGGCAGAGCCAAACACAGGCGGCATCACACCGGAAGCAGCAAAAAAAAAAAGACCTCTCAGTCTCTGCTTCCTGCTCTGCTGTCTTTGACAGGTTTGAGCCTGTGACTCTGTCCTTTTTAAAGGAAACTGTTGGTCGTTTTAAGACTGCAGGGTCTCCAATTCCCAATGCTTCCTCCAACTACTCGCTCAACCACCACGTCATCTAGGTAAACAGCACAGCCTTTCGGCGCATTAACAACCAAACTCATGAGTCGCTGAAATGTGGCTGGAGCATTGTGTAAACGCCAGATGGCGTGATGAAAGCATTGGCACCTGCCAATATCCCTTCAACAGATCGAAATTTCTCACATTTTCTGCTGCACCAACTTGGTCAATACAGTCGTCACTATGAGGCAAAGGATAAGAATCAGGTTTGGTCACTGCATTTACTGTTACAATGGCCACAGGCCGATAGCTAAACTGGACTCAAACACACAAAAAAACCTTAGAGCCGATACCAACGTGAGGTCATTGATGAACTGGGAAAGCAAAATGTTTTAGAGGTTTTCCAATCTGGTTTTAAATCCTTTCATACCACTGAATCAGCCCTGTTCAAAGTTTTTAATGACATATTTTTAGCTAATGGCGCTGGGGACTGTGTTGTTCTGGTGCTTTTGGATTTGACAGCTGTGTTTGATACAGCGGATCACGCCATTTTACTCTCTCGTTTGGAGTAGTGGGTGGGCATTAGGGGCACAGCACTGGAGTGGTTCAGGTCCTACTTGGTGGGGCGAACTGTGACCATGTGTCGTCCTCCGCCCCTCTTTTGTGTGGTGTCCAACAGGGCTCAGTTCTAGCCCCCTCCTCTTTTCTTTAGATCTGCTTCCTCTTGGTTCTGTACTGAGAAAGCACGGCATTGCATTCCACTTTTATGCTGATGACTGTCAGATCTATGTCCCTCTAAAGAAAAAAAGGCAGATACCTTACACAGCCATTACTTCAGTGTCTCGATGACATTAAGGCTTGGATGTCTGTTAACTTTTTAAAATTCAACGATAAAAAGACTGAGGTGATGGTCTTTGGTAGCCGCACTGAGACGCCTAATGTGTATAAAAAAATAAAGCCAAGTATTTCACGGCAGCACTTTGAGACAGTGATCCACGCCTTTGTTAGCACTCGGCTGCATTGCTGTAATGCACTTTATATAGGGGTCAGTGCATCATATATTACTCATCTACAGAGGGTGCAAAATGCCGCAGCTCGTCTTTTAACTGGCACTCGAAAGTTTGAGCACATTTCCCCTATTTCAGCTTCACTTCACTGGCTGCCCATTTCTTTTAGGATTCATTTTAAAATTCTTTTATTTGCTTCTAAAGCTCTTTTGTTGTAGCAGCTCCCAAACTGTGGAACGAGCTTCCTTTAGAGATTAGACAGGCCTCTTCACTGCCTGTTTTTAAGTCACTCCTGAAACCCTCCTCTTTACCCTGACCTTTGACACCACGTGAGATGTTGGTTTTTATTTTATTTTTTTATTTTAGTTGATTCCATGCTGTTTTATCTTGTTTTGTTTTTTAACATGGGGCTGTTTTAATTTTTATGTATTATGTGTTTTATTTATTTATTTTTGCTGTTTTCTGTTGTTCTATTGTTTTTAACTTTCTTTCTGTACAGCATTTTGGTCCTGTGCTGGATATTTTAAAGTGCTTTATAAATAAAATTGGATTGGATTGGTTCGTTCGTTCGTTCGTCTGTCTGTCTGTTCAGCCTTTGGGCATGCCACAGGCCATTCTGTTAATCTGGTTGTTTGTTTGTTTGTTCAGCCTTCGGGGCAGTGCTACAGGGGAGCCTTTTCGGGATGGCTGGATTGCTCCCAGCTTCATACACAACTCCCATCATGAGTGGTCAGGGACTCGCTGGGACCTTTGCCGCCTTCGCCATGATCTGCGCCATAGCAAGTCTGATCAATAACTCATTGGATTCAGTTTTATGACACTTTGCAGGAACTTGAATGTCAGTACACAGAGATTATAAAAGGTTGATTTTCTGTCTTTTTCGGGTACAGGCGGTTCGGAGCTTCAGGATGCAGCGTTTGGGTATTTCATCACAGCCTGTGTGGTTATTTTTTTGTCCATTCTCTCCTACATCCTGCTGCCCAAACTGGTACGTTGTCCTTTTATTCCATCTCCAAGACCTGAGATACAAAATATGGAACACAAACACATCATGCATCATTGCAGTACTAGCCCCTCCCACAGCCGCCAGCTCAGTGCATCCTTAAGAAATCAGATCTCACAGACTCTGTTCCATCCTCAGCTTGCCCCTTTCAAGGCATCATGAGTGAGTGCTAATAGACTTTTGTTTTGTTTGTGTTTTCAGGAGTTTTTCCACTTTTATCAGGAGAGAAACACGAAACAGATCTCTCTGGAGCAGAATTCGATCAGCCTGATGAACAGAGGTACAAAAAATATTTTTTAAAAACCTTTTGCTTATCACCTCAAACCGGCTTAAGGTCTTCATGAAAAGTTTATGCTTTAATACATATACAGTGGGGCAAAAAAGTATTTAGTCAGCCACCGATTGTGCAAGTTCCCCCACTTAAAATGATGACAGAGGTCAGTAATTTGCACCAGAGGTACACTTCAACTGTGAGAGACAGAATGTGAAAAAAAAATCCATGAATCCACATGGTAGGATTTGTAAAGAATTTATTGGTAAATCAGGGTGGAAAATAAGTATTTGGTCACCTCAAACAAGGAAAATCTCTGGCTCTCACAGACCTGTAACGTCTTCTGTAAGAAGCTTTTCTGTCCCCCACTCGTTACCTGTATGAATGGCACCTGTTTGAACTCATCATCTGTATAAAAGACACCTGTCCACAGCCTCAAACAGTCAGACTCCAAACTCCGCCATGGCCAAGACCAAAGAGCTTTGGAAGGACACCAGGAAAAGTATTGTAGACCTGCACCAGACTGGGAAGAGTGAATCTACAATAGGCAAGCAGCTTGGTGTGAAAAAATCAACTGTGGGAGCAATCATCAGAAAATGGAAGACATACAAGACCACTGATAATCTCCCTCGATCTGGGGCTCCACGCAAGATCTCATCCCGTGGGGTCAAAATGATCATGAGAACGGTGAGCAAAGATCCCAGAACCACACGGGGGGACCTGGTGAATGACCTGCAGAGAGCTGGGACCAAAGTAACAAAGGTCACCATCAGTAACACACTACAACGGCAGGGAATCAAATCCCGCAGTGCCAGACGTGTCCCGCTGCTGAAGCCAGTGCATGTCCAGGCCCGTCTGAAGTTTGCCAGAGAGCACATGGATGATACAGCAGAGGATTGGGAGAATGTCATGTGGTCAGATGAAACCAAAGTAGAACTTTTTGGTATAAACTCAACTCGTCGTGTTTGGAGGAAGAAGAATACTGAGTTGCATCCCAAGAACACCATACCTACTGTGAAGCATGGGGGTGGAAACATCATGCTATGGGGCTGTTTTTCTGCCAAGGGGACAGGACGACTGATCCGTGTTAAGGACAGAATGAATGGGGCCATGTATCGTGAGATTTTGAGCCAAAACCTCCTTCCATCAGTGAGAACTTTGAAGATGAAACGAGGCTGGGTCTTCCAACATGACAATGATCCAAAACACACCGCCCGGGCAACAAAGGAGTGGCTCCGTAAGAAGCATTTGAAAGTCCTGGAGTGGCCTAGCCAGTCTCCAGACCTCAACCCCATAGAAAATCTGTGGCGGGAGTTGAAAGTCCGTGTTGCTCGGCGACAGCCCCAAAACATCACTGCTCTCGAGAAGATCTGCATGGAGGAATGGGCCAAAATACCAGCTACTGTGTGTGCAAACCTGGTAAAGACCTATAGTAAACGTTTGACCTCTGTTATTGCCAACAAAGGTTATGTTACAAAGTATTGAGTTGTATTTTTGTTATTGACCAAATACTTATTTTCCACCCTAATTTACGAATAAATTCTTTACAAATCCTACCATGTGGATTCATGGATTTTTTTTTCACATTCTGTCTCTCACAGTTGAAGTGTACCTCTGGTGCAAATTACTGACCTCTGTCATCATTTTAGGTGGGGGAACTTGCACAATCGGTGGCTGACTAAATACTTTTTTGCCCCACTGTATCTCTCCTTGCTACTTTTTATATTTTCCACACAGGTTATTTACTTGAAACTGAACATTGTTCATTCAGCTGCTAGTTCCAGTCATTATACAAATGTACTGTTTATAAGGTTAGGAAAATCTGCAGTCAGCTGAGACTGAAGAAGTCACCTGGATGAGTGACGAAATGTTACTCTCACTATGTCCAGATGAACAGATTTAACTTTTTGGGATAAACTGAAATAAGAACATTCATGCTTCCATCCATCCATTATCTCCCACTTTTCCATGACTCGGTTCTGGGGACAGCAGTCTAAGCAGAAAAGCCTCGACCTCCCTCTCCCAGCCACCTCCTCCAGCTTGGAACACCAAGAGGTTCCTAGACCAGCTGAGAGATATAATCTCTCCAGGGTGTCCTGGGTCTGCCAACGGCCCTCCACCTGGTGAGACAGTCCAATCGTACAATCTGTCCAGTCCTCCATATCTATCTGTCAATCTCCTATTCCCCTTTCATCTCGCTCATGAACAAAACTCAAAGATACTTACTCCTACATTGAGGGCAGCAACTTCTTTCTGACCTGGACTAGGCACCATGGCCTCACACTTGGAGGTGCTGATTTTCATTCCCGTTGCTTCACATTCAGCTGTGAACTGCTTCAGTGTGAGCTAGAGGCCACCACCTGATGAAGCAAACAGAACCACGTTATCTGCAAAAAGCAGAGGTGAGTTTCTGAAATCACCAAAGTTGAAGCCTTCTGCTGCTTTACTACGCCGAGAAATTCTGTCCATAAAAATGAACTGAATTGGTGACAAAGGCCAGCTCTGGCAGAGTCCAACACACACTGGGAAGGAGTCCAACTTATTGCCTGCCAAGCTCTTCCAACGGTTGTATAAGTACTGAATAGCTCTTAACAACAGGCTACACACCCCGTACTCCCCAAGCACCTCCCAAACACTCTGATGCATGCAGGTCTTATGTCCAAAAAACATACGAAGTGGTCAGACAAACTCCCATGCACCCTCAAATATCCCCAAGAGCATGAGGAGTTGGTCCAGAATCACTTCTGGCAAACTGGAAAAAATCAAGTCTTTTTCCATGGTTTTTGCTTAAGCCACTGCCTGATCTGCATTCTGCTTGGTCTGCTGGTACCAGTCGAGTGCCACAGGCTAAACAGGCCAACCCGATAGGGCTCCTTCTTCAGGCTAATGACACCAACCACCTTGCAGCCACAGCTCAGTTCAGCAGCCTCAGCAATGGAGGACACAGATAGACTGAACACAGCCCATTCAGACCTCATGTCCCCAGTCTCCCTCAGAATGCTGTCAAAGCTCTGCAGCAGGTGGGAGTTGAAGATTTAGCAGACCAGAGCTTCTGCTAGGTATTCCCAGTGCACCATCACTATACGTTTAGGTGTGCAGGGTTTGTCTAGCGTTATCCCCCATCCACCTGATCCAACTCACCACCAGGTGTTGATCAGTTGACAGCTCATTGCATTGAGGTTAGACCGATTATATCTAGCTGGTATCTCTCAATCTCACACACTAGCTCAGGTTCCTTCCCCACCAGAGAGGTGATGTTCCATGTCCCAATTGCCAGGCTCGGTAGCCATGGATCACCAGGGTCTCTGCCATGGCCACCACCAGGCACACAATTCATCAGACCGCTACAGCACCTCCTGCAGGTGGCCCCATGTCCCTTCCCCAGGTGTGCCTGGCCGTGCTACATGGGCTATCCCAGCCACCAAGTGCTTTCCCTTCGGCACCTTCCTCAGGCCTGGCTCCAGGCGTGGCCCCTCTAGCTCTATCCCGGGCAGGAAGAACTGTTCCCTTGATCATGTACACATAAGAGTCTTTTGAATCACTCTTTGTCTGGTCACTCACCCAGGACCGATTTGCTATGGGTGACCCTACCAAGGAGCAAAAGCCCCCCAACAACATAGCCCCTGGGATCTCTGGGACACACAAACTCCTCCACCACTATAAGACAGCGCTTCACAGAGGGGTAAAACAAATTGAAACATACAAAACATAATAAATCTGCATGTCACTCTTCTTTCACACAAAACTATTCCTGTGAGCACCCGCTTTCTCCAGTCAAAGAAATAGTAAGGTCTGGAGCATGGAACTCCAGTCAGTCTGAGCTGCTGGAGCTTTCCAGCAGGGCTTCATTCACTGTTTTCTGGAAAAAGCTGCAGATAGAAAACCTCCATCATACTAAAAACATAAAAGAGTCTGTGAAATGCTTTCACTGGCTCTGAACATAACCCACTACTCTGTTACCGTGGTTACTCATCAGGTGAAAAGAGAACCACACAGAAAAATCTCACTTTGAGATTGACGCAGATTGCTAAATCATTAATCTGGCATCACAGTTACAGCGCTCTGTTGTCATGTGTTTTATTTATCCTATCATTTACGTTGTTTTGTTGTTTATTCTGTTGTTTATGTAAAGATGCAGTAGCTGATCAGACAAAGCCTCAGGACGTCTCCATGCTGAAAATCTTTAAGAAGGTCAGCTACACATTACTTAACTGATCAAGAAACAATCTATAATCAATATTAACTGTAGTTTGTTCTTTAAAGGGAATGTCTGACCTCTGACCTTTGGCCCTCAGATCTGGATCTTGGCCCTGTCAGTCTGTTTTACCTTCACTGTAACCATTGGCACATTTCCCGCCGTCACTGCCGACACCAAATCCACGCTCAGTGACGGAGGTTCCTGGGGTCGGTCAATACCTCGTTTTCTGTTGAAATGACGGCTAATGTTAACCTTTCTTCTTCTGTGGTGTTTTGTTCCATGTTTATCTGCGTGAATTTGCCCCCCGTTTCCTTTTCCTTGTTCTACTGATACACGCAAACATTCAAATAATTGTTTGATTTACAGACCAGTACTTCATTCCTGTCAGCTGCTTCCTGCTCTTTAACCTGTGTGACTGGGGTGGGCGGAGCTTAACAGCCATCTTGATGTGGGTGAGTTTGAGTTCTGTCATCAAGCAAAGTGTGGGGCCCGCCCCCTAGGGGAGGCGCAGAGCCATTGCAGGGGGGGCGCGGTATGAAAAGGGGGGGGGAAAGAAAACACTTGGACACTGCTAGCATGGGGCGCCCACACAAACGCAAAGCAGGAGATGAAGCATCGCTGAATATGTTTCCAAACCAACTTCATTCTAAGCCAAAGACTAGAAAATATGGTGAAGCAAATCTTCCCTATGGCTTCACCTGCACAAGTGCCGAGGTAGGTCTCCCTGCAGGATTGGTTTTCCCTGTGTCTGGAGCAGCGCTGGGCTGTTTAAATTACGGACAAACAGGATCCCACATTCTTGAGTTTTAGTTCACAAACACTTCTTATAATGACTAACTACTCCTGACATTTTGGAGATGTTAGCTCTTTATACAGTAAAGTTACAGCAGGATACAAATAAATGAATATTATTACACAGGAAATAAAAAACAACTACACGTAAAATAATCACATCGTGACGCCTCTGCCTTTTTAAATGGAGGGACAGTAACTGCGTGTGTATGTAAGCCTGTAAAAACTGACTCTGACTCACTCACTGTCGATAACTCCACAGTTTTCCCTTCTCCTCAGGTTAAGAGCCTTGGTGTCATCCTAGACAGTTCACTTTCCTATAAATCTCACATCAATAATCTCACCCGTTCTGCCTACTTCCATCTACGTAACATTAACAGATTGCTTCCTTCTCTTTCCACCCAGTCTACGTCCATAAAGGGTCTCATAAAGTGCTATATAAATGCAATCTATTATCTGGTTCTTTATTTGTAGACCTCGAAAATTATACAAACCGTTATACTGGTATTAAGATGCAAGACAAATTTTATTGCAAATTTAGTTTTAATATTTATATTGTTAAATGATCAAAAGGCTATTAGTGCAGCAAAAACGAAATATTTCTCTAAGATCGTGTCTGATAACAGTCACAGACTTCGTATTAATCACTAACTTAGTTCTTAATCCCCCTACTGCTGCTCCCCACATAGCATCAAAAGCAACATGTGAAAACTTATTGAAATTCTTTATTAACGGGATCACAGATATCAGGTCTCATATTATCCTTCCGACCCATCTGTTTATATGCCAACTTGGTTGCTTGTGACCACTTTGAGCCTGTTGTCAGTGGTTGCAGTGTGGGTGAGGAAAGGAGGACCCAAACGCTGGACTCACAGGTGAAGGCTGGTGTTTATTGCTGACCGAAATGAACGAACAGAACTGAAGCAGGAAATGGCTCGCTGGCTGGCTGAAGGAACTACCAGCGACAACATCAATGACACGACGGTGAACGAGTGGAAACAGAAGACTTCCCCACCCGAGGAACTGAAACAGGTGCAGAGAAAAGCCATCGTTCCCTCGAAGCTGGACAGGAAACTGCAGGATCTAGGACTGAGCAGCTCCCTCTGCAACTGGATCCTTAGCTTCCTGTCTGACAGACGCCAAGTGGTCAGACTGGGCAGCATCACCTCATCCCCCATCACACTGAACACTGGTGCTCCACAGGGGTGTGTACTGAGCCCTCTCCTCTACACCTACAACTGCACAGCCACTAACAACTCCAACATCATTGTGAAGTTTGCGGACGACACTACAGTGGTGGGTCTTATCACCAACGGTGATGAGACGGCTTACAGGGAGGAGGTCAGCGCCCTGACCCACTGGTGTCAAGACAACCATCTCACCCTCAACGTCGCAAAGACAAAGGAGTTGATAGTGGACTTCCGGAGGTGCAGAGACGTACACACCCCCATCACCATCAACGGCGCTGCTGTGGAGAGAGTGAGCAGCTTCCGCTTCCTTGGTGTACATCTGGCTGAGGATCTTACGTGGTCAGTACACACAAACAAAACAGTGAAGAAGGCGCAGCAGCGCCTCTTCTTTCTCAGGAGACTGAAAAGATTCGGCATGAGCCCCCGCATCCTCAGGACCTTCTATCACTGTGCCATTGAGAGCATCCTCACTGGATGCATCACCACCTGGTATGGCAACAGCACCGCCTACAACTGCAAAGCTCTCCAGCGAGTAGTGCGGTGCTCTGAACGGATAATTGGAGGTGAGCTTCCCTCCCTCCAAGACATCTACAGGAAGCGCTGCCTGAGGAAAGCGGGGAGGATCATCAAGGACTCCAGTCACCCCAGCCATAAACTGTTCAGACTACTTCCATCAGGAAGGAGGTTCTGCAGCATCCGGTCCCGTACCAGCAGACTGAGAGACAGCTTCTTCCACCAGGCCATCAGACTGCTGAACACTTCATAGACACCTCAGCTTCACTACTGGAACTTTAACATTATGCACTCCATACTGTACAGTAATGCCACTGTTTTGCACATGTCTCAACTCTGTATATTTTTTATATATTTATTTTATTTTTACTCTATTTAATTTGTAAAATATGTGTATATACACACACCCACATGTAGAAAAACATATTTAGTATACACATCCAGTAATGCATATACTATTATATATTGTACATATATTTATTAGTCTCAGATTTAGCCATTCTAATATTTTTCTTGTTTTACATTATTGTATTTTTGCACAACTCTGTTGCTTGTGAAGCTTGCACACAAGAATTTCACTCACATGTGCTGTACCAGTGTACCTGCACATGTGATGTGACAATAAAAGTGATTTGATTT
Organism: Aulonocara sp. 'chitande type north' Nkhata Bay; assembly: GCF_057382095.1. NCBI lineage: Eukaryota > Metazoa > Chordata > Actinopteri > Cichliformes > Cichlidae > Aulonocara > Aulonocara sp. 'chitande type north' Nkhata Bay. Next base: position 45,099,244 of record NC_141349.1, on the reverse strand, counting down.
GATTTGATTTGATTTAAAATAGTTTAGTAATTTAGGGTAAATTTGTAGTTTATCATTAACAGGAACACAGTGGAAAGAAACTATATCATTCGGATTGTCAACATTGGAAGGAATTACTTCCTCTTCTGCCTTTCATAGTCATGTGCAAAATACAGCTGTATAACTGTGTCCAGCCCCTGGCGTGCGCACTCACAACAATGGCTGAGTGTAATTGGAGTTATGTACAGATGTATTTTACCTCCACAAACAGCCGAGATGTGGTTTGCAATACATGTGGAAAGACAGTGAGGTGTTGTGGCAACACCACTAACCTCGTGAAACACCTCACAGTAAATCAGATCACAGAATATGACGAGCTTATGTTGAGGCGAACTGAAGAGGAGGACAGGGACAGGTGCTGCTAGGGCGAGACAGACGTCTCTCACTGAATCCTTTAGTGCTGCAGGCAGGCAACATGTTCAAATAGGCACAACTTCAGATTCTTTATTTCTATATGATGAATTCTGCATTATTAAGTGATAAGAACAAGTAATATGATGTCCTGTAATCATGATGACGCTATATTTTGAGATACAATAAATAAAGTAAGTTTTTGTACAAAGTATCGGTATCGGATCAGTATCGTCGATACCACCCTGAATACTTGGAATCGGATCAGAAAGGAAATCAGTGGTATCGCACATCACTAGGACCCAAACGCTGGACTCACTGGTAGGTGAAGGCTGGTGTTTATTGCTGACCGAAATGAACGAACAGAACTGAAGCAGGAAATGGCTGGCTGGCTGGCTGAAGGAACTGAACATACAACAACCTAACAGCGACAACATCAATGACACGACGGTGAACGAGTGGAAACAGAAGACTTAAATACACAGACTGATGAGGATGCTAATGAGAGACCGGTGGGTACACAGCTGAACATAATCTGGCTAACGACACATGAGACGAGCTGACAGGAAAAACAGGAAGTGAGAACAACATGTGGCAAAATAAACTGAACATGACAAAACTGAGAACACTGGGTCAATGACGCAGGAAACCTGACACCTGTGTCCTTTTCATTACTGAGTGAAGCAGTCAACCACCTGAAACCCACAGATGTACTCTGGATATTGTTCCATCTCGTTTACTGAAAGATGTTTTTGACATCTGTGGGTATGTGTTTGCTGTCAATAGCAGTCTTCAGTCTGGGTGTGTCCCTGCTGACTTCAAACATGCTGTGGTGGAACCTATGCTTAGGGTTAGGGTTTTAAATGACCTTTTAACTTTTACTGACTTGGGAGATTCTGCCATTTTAATACCAGTAATAATAGTACACAATGTACACAGTGGGTCATGGACGCTGCAACCTCATCCCGCCTCAGAGCCGCTGTCTCCATCGGGTGGGAAGTAAGTATGGGAGGAGGCGTTGGATCGGGGGGAAGGGAGGGAGGGTGGTGAGTGCGTATCAGTATCAGTGTGCATGTGTGCATGTCGGGATGTGTGTCCTGAGTTCAGCCTGAGAAAGTGTCCTTTCGCCTGTTAGGCAAAGATCAACAGTGCGCAGCCTACGCAGGTGACCTTGAGGAATAGGGCAGAGAGTCTGTTCATTCTCGTGTCTCTTGGAAGAATATTGTTGTTCCTCTTGGCGTCAACCTTCAAGCAGTTGGTGCCGTCGGGGGTGGGGGTATAGCCGCATGAGAGATGTTAGTATGTGGTCTAGGGAGAACAAACTGCATCGATTTTTCAGTCATTCTAATGTCCATCACTGGTCTCCAGGTGTATCTCTCTTTTAAGAGCCATGAGCTCCTCTAAACGAATGTTTCCCAGATGAAATCTGGGAAACATTCGTTTAGAGAACAAGAGCAAGAATGAGATGCTCTCTCAGATTTAAAGTCAGACGAGACGAGACAAGGACATAGAAGCATAGAAGGGAAGCTAAGGGAGGGAGAGGGTGGAAGACGCATCCAACTCCTCCGAGAGCCAAGAGGAGGAGTAACAGAATAGTTTGAGCCTAAACATGTCATGGTCCTGGGTCATTTTGGCCCAGCGTTTTGTGTTTCCTTGAAGTTCATTTTTGTGCTTTGTGTTTATTCTGATTTTGTATTGGTTTAGGGTTGAACCTGTAGTTTGGTGTGTGTATTCAGCCCTACCTGTGTCTGTCCTTGGTGCTCTGTTCATGTCCCCGTGTTGTGTTGTAAATCAGTCTGTGTGTTCCTGCTTTACTTTGAAGGCTCATGTTCTGGATTTCCTATTCTATTTTGAAGGTCTGTGTCTGTTGTCATTGTGTTCAGCTTGTGTCCTCCGGTCCTCATGTGTATTAGGTTCAGCTGTTCTTCCCTCCTGTGTGTGATTACCTGATTACCTTGTGTGTGTATATTTAGTGGGTGTCGGTCTGTGTTCATTGTCGGCTCGTCTGCGTTCTATGGTGTTCCTGTCTCTGCGTCTCTCTGCCCCGCACCCCTTTTGTATGGTCTCAGGTTTGTCATTTAGTTCTCCCAGTTTAGGTTTCTTCAGTTGTTTTGTCATGCCTCACTGCTTGTTTCTGCCATTGTCACTTTGTAAATAAACATCACTCGTATCATCAGTCACTGCTGCATTTTGGGTCCTCCCTTTCCTCCACACCACACGGCTCACTCCGCCAGCCGTGACAAAACAGTTAAAAGTCAAAGCTTTAACAGAATCAGTAAAATAGCTATTAAATCTTGTTTCCACTATACTTGATTCTTTAATCAGATTTGCTCACATATATAACATGTGATGATCAGTTACATTGGAATTCCTTATTAAGATCTTTAAATTATGCTACATTTCTTTAGTGTTTCCTTTGCTAATAACATCAGTTACCACATTATTTCTCAGTGTAATAAACAAACACCTGTCATGTTGTGCTTGTTACATGTTTCCCTGACCTCAGAACAGTCTCTGCCCATATTTACATAGTTGGTCCTTTGTTAACCCGTTGAAACTCAAAGTCATGTGTTACCATTTTCAAGTCTTCCCTTTTTACTTTATGATTCCAGTCTATATTCAAATAATGTCATTATTGGTACCAGTCTTTAATGAGAGTATTCAGTTTATCATAAAGCACTTTGTTGTAGATGGTGCTCTATATATTCCAGTTAAACTGAAAGACATGTGAGCTGATAGTATTCTTTTTTTTCCAGCCAGGAAAAGACAGTGTGATACTTCCTGCATCCATCGGGTGTCGCCTGGTCTTCATCCCTCTCTTCATGCTGTGCAATGTTCACCCTCGTGCCCACCTGCCAGTCGTTTTCTATCACGACTGCTTCTTTATCCTCTTCATGATCCTCTTTGCCTTCAGTAACGGGTACCTGGCAAGCCTCTGCATGTGTTATGGTCCAAGGTAAGAAACCTGCACACAGCAAACACCCCATCATGTTAATGTTAGCCTTGATTTTCTCTGTGGAGCTCATTTTAAGTATTAAGTATATTACAGTTGAGTCCAACACAGCTTCCTGTGCACCCACTAGCAGCAAGAGTGGTCCAGTGCTTTATGACCATAATATCCTATTAGAGCAATTAGAGCACGCTGTAGGTATTACAGGTACTGTGCTGCAGTGGTTTGTATCATATCTATCTAATAGACTCCAGTTTGTGCATGTAAATGGAGAGTCCTCTTCACACACTGAGGTTAATTATGGAGTTCCACAGGGTTCAGTGCTAGGACCAATTCTGTTTACATTATCCTCCTAAGACCCGAACTCATTAATGGCATGCATTCTTAATTTCTCTTTGCTATTTGGGCTGATTGCAACCTGATGAATATAAAAACAAAGAATTATCTTTTTACCTGATGTAGTTTCTGAGCAGAGGATATCAGGCCCTTGTAGAGCAAAATCTAGTATTTTGATCTAGACAACTCAAAATGGGATTTCCAAATATGTAGACGCCAGGTCCTCGGTGGTTAAACATGCTTCCCTTAGGCAGTATGATCAGAAGACATAGCATAGCATACATTAACAGTTCATGCATTTATGGAGTGTTTATAACAAGGTGCAAATTACTGGATACGTTCAGAAACAGGAAGGTCAGACTACACCTACAACAGAGCCCGCACAGCTTTGAAGCAGATTTTTGGCCAGATGAAACAAAGATGGAGGGGCAACAGAATGATGAGAGAAGCATTAAAAGCTTTCCAGAGAACTGTTTTCATCTCAGCAGTCACTTATTATTCAGCACCTCCCAGAACAGCGTTGTTCTCTGTACTTCATACACGTATACATGTGTATATGTGCCTGCTGCAGAGTGTAAATGCTCCTTTGTCCTCTCTCAGAATTTATTATTGGAGCTTCTAAAACAATTTTATAAAGTTCACATGTTCACAGAGATTATCCGAATCTGAACACCGGCTGGTCTTGTAAGGTTCCTTTGCCATCCTTCATCCATTACAGACTATAAATGGTACATTTTACTCCCTGGCTATTCAAAAAAAGTTTTCCCCTCCACACTGTATCCTCGTAAAATGTCCCATAATCAACAACAGCTGATTTTAAAGTTAACTGCAGTACAGAGTGCCTGCCTGCACCTTTGTTTCTCTTCAAAACCAAAATCTGAACCAAAAAGGTTCCTTAATTAATCTTTTTACTGCTTATTGATATTTTTATAGTAAACTTAAGTTATATTTCAACATTTATAGTCTAACAAACTTCTTTTTTAAGTTATAATTAAAATAACATAAAATAATACTAAGTATATTTTTAGTAATGCAAGACTAAAATTTCACAGGCATTTAATATTTATTTCATATTTCAAGCAGCACGGTCTCTTTGGCACAGTCCCCGCCTCTTGCCCTGTGGTAGCTGGGATAAGCCCCGCCCCTAGATTTGTGGGAATCTTAAAAATAATATAGATTATTCATTTCTATTTGTATTTTTTTCTGTAATTTTACCAGTTAGGGTTATAAAAGATACACCATCTGGGAAATTACCTTCTGCCCATTTACCAATACAGATGTTGTATGCTCATAAAGAAAATACATTTCAGACTGTTTTTGTAATTTTATTGATATTTCAAACAACAAGAGTATTCTTGTATTTAAAAATTAAATTTAAATTACTTTTTTTCCCATTATTGAACAGACACTGAAATTAAAAACAGTGTTAAAATCAATCTTTAAATGTAAAATTATGTTAATTTTTCTAATTATTTTATGGTTTCTGAAAACGGGGCCTTTGTCTAAAACTAGCTGCGATGTAAAACATACAGACTTAAAAGTTGAAAAGCGTTGTGGGTCCACTCAGGATTAGGGAGGAGGTGCCGTGAGTAGTGACGTGGAGAATACAAGCAATAGAAATGATATTCCTCTGAAGGTGTCTGGGCTCAGCCTCAGAGATGGGGTGAGAGCTGCACCTCCATAAGGAGAGTCAGCTGAGGAGTCCCTATGGGAGGAGACGCCGAGGCAGACCTCAGACACGCTGAAGAGACAGTACCTCTCAGCTGGTTTGGAAACATCTCGGATTCAATTCAGTTTATCTATACAGCGCCAAATCACACAGTCACCTCAAGGTGCTTTACATTGTAAGGTAGACCCGACAATAAAAGATACAGAGAAAAACCCAACAATCATATGAGCCCCTATGAGCAGCACTTTGGCGACAGTGGGAAGGAAAAACTCCCTTTTAACAGGAAGAAACCTCCGGCAGAACCAGGCTCAGGGAGGGGCGGGGCCATCTCCTGTGATTGGTTGGGGTGAGAGAAGGAAGACAGGATAAAAGACATGCTGTGGATGCAGAGAGGTCGATTAACACATAGTGAGTGAAGAAGAAACACCCAGTGCATCATGGGAATCCCCGGCAGCCTACGTCTATTGCAGCATAACTAAGGGAGGATTCAGGGTCACCTGGTCCAGCCCTAACTATATGCTTTAGCAAAAAGGAAAGTTTGAAGCTTAAAAGTAGAGATAGTGTCTGTCTCCTGAATCCAAACTGGAAGCTGGTTCCACAGAAGAGGGGCCTGAAAACTGAAGGCTCTGCCTCCCATTTAAATACTCGAGGAACAACAAGTAGGCCTGCAGAGCGAGAGCGAAGTGCTCTAATAGGGTGATATGGTACTACAAGGTCATTAACTTTGGTGGCTGTGGCTCAGGAGGTAGAGCAGGTCACCTACTGAGGTTGGTGGTTTGATCCCTGGCTCCTCCAGTCTGCATGCCAAGTGTCCTTGGGCAAGATACTAACCCCAAGTTGCCTTCAGATGCATCCATCGGAGTGTGAATGTGTGTAAATGTCGTTAGAAAAGCACTCAGTTTAGAGTCAGTGCTTGTGAGAATGGGTGTGATTGAGTGAATGTGGTATGTTGTATACAGTGCTTTGAGTACTATGGGAGAGTAGAAAAGTGCTATATAAGAATCAGTCCATTTACCATTAAGATAAGATGGGGCCTGATTATTTAAGACCTTGTATGTGAGGAGCAGGATTTTGGATTCTGGATTTAACAGGAAGCCAATGAAGGAGAAATCTGCTCTCTTTCTAGTCCCTGTCAGGACTCTTGCTGCAGCATTTTCCTGTCTTGCACAGTATTCCAGTCTTGCTCCCCACTTTGTGACCTTTAACACATTTTATGACTGAAAAGTGGCCTCTTTAATATACTAGCCTACATAAAAAATAGAAACAGAAAATAGGCACTAAGAATATATATTTTACCTTAACAATTTTGGATTAACTGAAGGCTTTTCAGGGAGTTTTTAGGACTTCCTGATAATAATTAATTACAGTACTCCAATATATAATATAATATAATATAATATAATATAATATGTCAATATTCTGGTTTTTAACAGGAACGTTCTTCCTCATGAAGCAGAAACAGCTGGAGCCATCATGGCGTTCTTCCTCTCTCTGGGTTTGGCGTTAGGAGCTGCTCTCTCCTTTCTCATTAGAATACTGGTTTAACTGGAAATGTCGTCTTTCTCTTGGACTAACTGTGAAACTATCAGTGAACTCTTTTGTGCAGTTCTGGTCTGAGTGGCAGAAAAGCTTCAGTCAGACTGAAACTCCACAGCTCTTCAACTTTGTCTTAATTATTTTCTCTTTTGTCCTGATGGAGGTGCTGCAGGATTACTTTCAGTATTTATTTCTTAAACATGAATCTGTACAATGAATATTCTTTGTATGTATTCATTAGAGACATTAAAAAAAGTTTAACAGGTTAAAAGATCTTTGATATTCACATTGATCGTCTTCATAGAGTCCTCAGAGCGTCACCATCTGTGATTTCCAGATAAATTATTTGACTAAACTCCAGATTTAAGAGTTTTATTGAAAGAAATGTGGTGACTTGATTAGAATTAAAGTTTAAAGGGTTCACATCCTGACATACATTATGAGAAATGACTTGAGTTACACGTTTGGTAAGCAATGAAATGACATTGAAGTAATACTACTAATATTACAATAATAAAAGTTAAGCAGTATAAACTGCACAGTAATAATTTGACAGTATTAAATTGAAGCACTGAGTTAGTGAAGTTATTGATGAAGTCTGATCTTCATCTCTGTTCATCTCATGTTAATATTTGTCAAGAGATATTGTAATATCAATATTGTAATGAGAAAAAAACTGTGTATTTAACGTGGATCCAAATAAATTAAAACTGCAGTGTGTGACGTTTTTATCAAATCGTCTTCATGCATGCTCGATCATCCAGGTTAGGAATCCCCAAAAGGTTTACAACCTTTGAAAGCCGCCCGCAGAACGAACAGTGGGCTATTTCACTTTATTTATTTTCAGCTCAATGAAAGACAGACAAGTGAAGAAAATTCCCACGTTTATTAACGTCCTCTGAAGGCATCAGCCGGGCTGGCTGTAAAGAATCCGAGCATCACTTAAACGCATCGCCAGCCTGGCTGAGCTGAAGCGTCCGACCAGACACAGCTGAGAGTTTAACGAGACCGAACCAAGACCAGGACCCGCACAAGAGGTCCGTGTCGTCCGTGTCAGTGTGACTGGACCGGGAAACAAACCGGAACCGACTGACACGACGTCCGGGTCTGATCCGAGAGTCAGAACACTGGAAGAGCCCTGGATCCTCGGTCCTCGAGAAGGTAAAATTTCCCTCTCCGAAACAAAGTACTGCTGAGCAGTGAGGTAACGAAGTACTGCTGAGCAGTGAGGTGATTTATAAAGTACAGAAGTAGAGAAGTTGAAAATAAGAACAAGAGGTATAAAAATAAACTAACTAGTATTTTGAGGTCATGTAAAATTGAGAAATTATTAAATATGAATAAAAATAACAGTAAAGGGATTTGGAAAACATGAAATATTGTTATTAAAATAGTTCTAGGCAGTTACATTATCCTTCATATTTGACTAATAATGATGAGCGATGTGGTTAATGAGTTCAACAAATTCTTTGTAAGTGTTGGGCCAGACTTGGCTGACAGAACACAAGAAACTGTGCAGAGAAAGAAACTAAGCTCATTGAACGTAATCCTCAACTAGGGCTGGGCCATATCAAACGTTCACGGTAACACCGGTGTAATGTTAGGCAATGGTTAGAAAATGAAATATGGCGATAGAATATGGGTAAAAATTTTAAATAACTTTAATGCACATAAAAAACAGCTGCTTGTTTAAGTGAAAATACATTGATGGGTTTTTTGCACTAATAAAGTTGTGGAGTGGTAAAGTATTTTGTCTCGCGTCAGTTATATCGTTATCGCACATTTTCAAATATATATTGTGATAAATATTTCTGGCCATATTCCCCCGGCCTAATCCTCAGTCAGTGTTTTTAACGGTGGTGGAAAAAAAGGAAATCATGTTGTTGGGAAATCACAAACTGAAAACTCTACAGACTTTGATCGATGCTCCAAACCCTTAACATACATTTGCAATTTGCCTCTACAAACTGGTGCGTTCCCAACACAAATGAAAACTGCTAAAGTAATACCACTGTTTAAAAATGGAGATTGACACCAATTCACATTACAGGCCTGTTTCTCTACTCTCACAATTCTCACAAATACTGGAAAAGGTTTTATTAATAGACTTGACAAATTAATAGATAAACATAAAATAATAATGGAAAGTCAGTATGGTTTCAGACCAAATAGATCAACATCCATGGCATTAATGGAACTAACTGAACATATCACTAATAAAACAGATCAAAGACAATGCACAGTCTGAGTTTTCATTGACCTACAAGAAGCTTTTGACACAATCAATCATGAAATATTACCTTATAAACTGGAGCACTACAGCATTAGAGGAGTGGGTCAGGAGTTATTTGAGAGACAGGCAACAATTTGTGAGGCTTGGTGAATATCAGAGTGCCTGGACATTGTTTGTGGAGTTCCACAGGGGTCAGCATTGGGTCCAAAGCTTATTTAACCTGTGCATCAATGATATATAAAAACATCTGATATATTACAGTTTATTTTATTTGCAGATGATTCAAAGATTTTTTTGTGCTGGAGATAATTCACATCAGCTTTTGGAACACAAAACTGAAAACAAGGTTTGACAGAAACAAGTTTTCACTAAATTTGAATAAAACTACATTTATGTTATTTGGAAATTGTAAAAAAGATGCTGGAGCAGAATTGCTGATAAATAATGTTGAAGTAGTAAGTTTCTGATACAACATTTCTGGGTGTGGTAACAGATAACAGAATTCAATTCTGTTATGTTCAGTTTTTCAGCGTCACTCTGAGACAGGATATTTCTAACTTTAGAGATGTTGCGCAAATGGAAGAACGCAGTCTTACATATTTGTTTAATATGTGCGTTGAAGGACATGTCCTGGTCAATGTGCTGGAAACCTCACACAAAGCATATACATGTCACAGGCGTGTTGCAGACAGTTGCAAACTTGATGACGAGCAGGACAGGCTTCTTGAAATCTGTGTCTTTGTCCTTAATTTGAAGATAAGATCACCCCCCACCCTCCCCACCTCACTCCACCCTCCGCCAACAGGAAGCAGATTCCTCAGAGACCTCTTTGCCCTATGAACAGGAAGTGATGTAATCCAGTAATCAGCTGAGATGACTGGGTCAGGAGACAGGAAGAGGCAATCACGCCGATGTTATAAACTCCTCAGACTCACTTTTCATGACCCAACTACGGCATTTCTGTCATCTGCAGATGGCCGACTGTTGACAACAGTTTTCCACAATGCACCACAGTCTGCTGCTCCTTATGACTGCAGCTTCTTCAACATCATTTCCCTTGAACGAAGATCCGCCTTTACAGATGTTCTCAGACAGAAACATCTGTAAAGATCCCACTTGGCCTCAGGAATTAGTACACTACTTTTCCTGCATTTAAACACATGATCGTCTCTCCTGTACTCTTGCTGGCTGCTTTGTTTCATAGTCTTATTTTTTACAGGCAAATGAAGCCAGGTCAATAAAAGGAGTTTCCTGAATGAATGTGAAACTTCAGCTGGGTGGTGGTGTCTTTGGAACTACAGCATTCACCTCCTGATTGCACTGATGATGATTCAGGGAGGGACCAGGGCACTGGCTGTGCCGTCCTGAGGGGTTCTGATGATTGTAGTCAGGAAACTAAGATTAAAGAAACACTTAAAAGCACCAAAATAGATCATCTAACCTTTCAATACAAAGCACCCTGAGACTTCTGTTGTCATGTGACATATCAATTGTACTATATATCTATTGTGTATACTATATTATTTTATCTTATTCTATTCTATTAGGGGTTTTTTTTGGGGGGGGGGGGGGGTTACTGCTCTAACTTGTATTTTAAGAAAAGATACGATAACCTTTATTAGTCCTACACGTGGGAAAATTGTTGTGTCACAGCAGAAAGTGGACAGTGCAAAGTTACAGTAGCAAAAATTAAGAAAAGCAATGAAATAGGATATGATAATAAGAATAAGATACTATATGACATGATTTCCCACGTGTGGGACTAATAAAGGTTTATCTCATCTTTATCTTATAAACTTAAAGCTGAACTGAATTCAGTTACAGTCAAACAGGATCACTTTTTAATATATTTCATGTTATGTTTTATTCTTCAGGTAAAACTTCCTAACACCAGGGTAGATGGATACTTGATCCCAAACTGACCAAAGTGAAAACTGCAGTTTGTATGACTGTCTGCAAAGCGTTTACTCTGCCGATGTGATCACACAGTGTTGGGACGTTTCACAGAACTCCACATCTGTTTGCATGTGCTCAAACATACAGGCATGCAGCATTGTTCCGTGTTTATTTTTCCAATGTCTGCTTTTAGCTTTATGTCAGAAATGTAATGTTCAAGGTTATGACCTGACGTCAGACCGGCTCCAAACACAGTACAGCGTATACAGTATGCAGTACACACAGAGCAGTGTATGCAGTTGAGAGTACATTTGTCCACATACAGATATCTGAAGCCTTCAGCTGTTACTGCTGAACATGACGGAGACAGCTGCTGGAAATACCACACACACACACACACACACACACACACACTGCCTTCTCATGGTAACGTGGTGGACTTCAGGTGTGTTTTGTTGCTTCTCGCATTAATAAAGTAATAACTGGGTTATAACATCTAGTTCACGTCTGGGCACAGGTTTGTCCTGTGGCTCTTCCCCATACCAGAGCTGGTCTGTCTGCCACGTTTGTGTTTTAAATTCTCAGGCATGACGCTTCATGTTTTTCAGCCGAACAGATGCGTCACACCTACAGGCGAATGAGCAGCTGGGATTGACTAGCGCATGTTCACACCTGTACTTGTAGCACAGGTAAACAGGTGATTCACCTCAACAGGAGTGCATGACAACCTTTTCTTGTTTCAGATCGCTGTGGATGGTGAGTCCAGGATGTACTTCCTGTCTCTGATCCTAATCAGACTGTGGACCTATTAGATCTCACAGGAGTCATGAACTTCGGGTCTGAGTCCTGGCAGTGGTTCAGGGTCCTTCTGGACTAGACTAACAGCAGTGTTTCTTAGACTTTCCAAGGATCGGGACTATGGGACCTCCGGTCGTTCAGGGAGCTCCTGTTGTACCAAAGATGGGGGTCAGGGCCCGAATGTCCGACTTGTCTCAGAGGAGGGATGCTCAGGAGGGTCTGAACTTGAGCTTTCTGAGTCAACCTCCCCATTCCAACAAGAGCCTGGACCCCCAGCCCAGGTCAGAGACTACATTCCCAGTTCGCCCGAGTCCTTCCACCAGCAGGAGTTTGGCAAGGATGAAGAGAAGCAACAGTGAGGTGACGATCAGTGATGTCGGAGCTGAAGACATGGACCCTGCTGCCATCAACCCAAACACAGACGCAAGTCTGAGGCGAAAGTGCTGCAGCACTTCGACACTGGACCGCCAAAGTTTGTCACAATCCACTGAGACTCCTTCCTGGAGGCTGAAGCAGCAGGTGCCCAGCGCACCGCCTCCGTTCCCAGAACCTGCACAGCTTCGTGCTGCACTGTCGCCCAGTCTGCAGACTGCCGCTCGCATTGCTCATGGGGATGTCATCTATGTACCCAACTATGTGAACGCTTCGGTTTATGTGTCGCATGTTCAGAAAACAAAGCCGGAGACATCGATCTTCAGCAGACTAAGGAATCAGAGGACAAACAGGGACACAAGACCCAGCGCAATCTCTTACAAATGCTTTTCTCATTATGATAGTCAGAGTGTCCTCTTCAACTTCAGCAGCGGCTTCGTCCCCCAAGCAGACCTCCAGCACAGAAGGAACGTCTCCACCTCTGGATGTGATGTGTTTGATGCTTTAAGCCCTGATGAACGTGACAAAAACAACTTTCTGGTGAGCAGCTGTCCGTTCTTTCATAATGAGATTGGAGGGGAGATGGAAAGGAGGCTGGGCCTGACTCGGGCCAACACCTCCACCTGCGGTGCTGCAGCAGACACATCCTTCAGCGATCCGCCGCTCAGCACCCACCGCACCAACGCGAGCATCTCAGTGTTGGAGTTTCGTGGAGGAACTCGGGCGTTCGACCAACATCTGATGAATAATCACGACATTGAACACATTGACCTGGGAGCCAGATACTACCTGAAATACTTCTACAACCAAGGTAAGGTCCAGTCGAGGGCCAGACTTCACCACGATGCAGAAGCTGGATGCTCTTGCTAAAAGTAAAGCAAGGACGCTTTTTAAAATAGTGCCACCAGTTTAATCTAGTTCCAACAAAAGATATTTATAACAGGAAGAGTTTGTAATAGATCTCAGTATCCATAGAGTTAAAAAATAAACAGTTCAATAACTTCCAACAGAAACATTCTGCCATAAGGATAGGCGACACGATCAACATGTGACTGTGTGCTAAAAACAAACCCTGAAGTGCAATAATATTTCTGACTGTAAATGAAAAGAAATGAACTGAATATGAAGATCTGAAGATCTAACACACAGGTGTCGAACTCCAGGCCTCGAGGGCCGGTGTCCTGCAGGGTTTAGATGTGTCCTTGATCCAACACAGCTGGTTTAAATGACTAAATGACCTCCTCAACATGTCTTGAAGTTTTCCAGAGGCCTGATAATGAAATAATTATGTGATTCAGGTGTTGACCCAGGGTGAGCTCTAAAACCTGCAGGACACCGGCTTTCGAGGCCTGGAGTTCGACACCCCTGATTAATTTAAGCACTGTTACTGCGTTCAGGTTTCTGTTTTCACTGATGTGAGTGACCTTCTGTGTTTTTTCTGTCAGATCACCAAAATTATTTTGGCATTGATGAGAACTTTGGTCCGGTGTCTCTGAGCCTCCGGCGAGAGAAACTGGAGGAGAGGAGTGATGAGACACAGTACAACTACAGGATGATCCTCAGGACTGGTCAGGTAACTAGTCATGTGACCGGTCACGTGACTGGTTAGGCGACCTGACCTGACCTGATCACAGTCTGGTTTGAGATCATTTTCGATTACTAATTTATAAAGTGACTGTTGGTGATGCTGTTAATCCCTGTTTGTCCTTTTAGTCTGATCCAATCACGCCCCCTCTTTCAGCTGTCTACCCTGAGAGGATCCATCACAGAGGACTCTATCCCATCTTCATCCAAACACGGGACCAGTCGACGTCTTCCTCTGAAGGATGTTCTCGAGTTTGTGGTTCCTCAACTTAGCATCCACAGTCTCAGACTGGCTGCAGATTCACCCAGAGTCCCTGAACTGCTGCTGCAGCTGGACCAGCAGGAGGTGAGCCAGTCCCAGTGTGCCACCCACCAGCTGACCATGAAATACCTGCCACTGCCATGGTTGGCCTTCCCATGTTTCTGACAGGATGGTCTGTGTTAAACTAGAATCCCGTTTCATAGCCATTTTGCTAAATCGGGCTTTTGATGCTGTGACGCTTTCACATAATGAAACAGTTGGCATAAGAATTCAGCTTCTCGTGCTACGTCCACCATGCTGATCAATGCTGAGTAGCGTATTCTTCAAAAACACCCAAACACACATCCTCAGAGAGGTTTTCACAGGCAGCAGCTACGAGTTCTCTGTCTGAAAGAAATGATTCACTATTATCTCATCCTTCTAGAGCTTTAGAGATCCTAATAAAGCTTCTGTGATTCTGTCCAGTTTAGAGACAAACTCAGACTTGATGGTATTAGCTGGAACAAGTAAGATGTACCTTTTTAATCAGCTACAGTTTTTGTCACGTTTTCCTTACTTTTTGGTGGCCCTCCCAGAGGTCAGTACAAAATAAAGAAAACCTTCTTGTTGTGCTCTCTCAGAAGTTTAGCAAAGTGATACAAAGCAGTTTTTTAAGTGGCCACTGGGAGCCTGAGCAGAAGAAGAGAGGTCTCTTTAAGCTCCAGTCAGACTGAAATCCCAGGAGACGACACAGACGGACATCAGCCTGAGAACACAGCAGGAAGATGATAAGTTTACTATCGCATTAATATGAGATATCCACATGAGCGGCAGGAGGGTGCTCCTGCCTTCAGGTGTCTCAGGTAAGAGACGAGGTAAAACACTGTGATAGGCTCATCTTTTTGTCCAGGTGCCCTAAAACGTCCACTGCAAGAGGGAGAAGTCAGCTGACCTTCCGATGTTGTGTGAAATGACCAAAGGTCTCCTGACACGGCATCATCAAGTCAATATAAACAATAAAACCAGTAAATCCAGTACAAACAGTGACACCAGCATTTTCTCCAATTTCTGAAGTACTCCTGTTTCAACTAACTATTATACAAATTATTATACAAATGATTTTCACTTGTGTGGGAAATCTAACCCCTCTTAGACCTTCACCGCAACTTTACACACGTTCAAGTTTCTCAGGCGCTTCATGTCTGGTTATGCAGAAGGTTACCGGGTAGGGTTAAAAGATTTCCCGCTGGAGCGTAATTCACGCATCAGTTCCAAACCTTCTGAATTGATCTTATAACCAGCACCTTCAGAGTCCCGATGGTCCACGCTGACCCTGCCTGCTTTTCTTTGTTTTACTGCAGCTGAAGTTCCAGCGCAAAGTGGGCGTGTTATTCTGTCGGGCTGGTCAGTCCACCGAGGAGGACAACAGTGACTCTGGCAGTCCCGCTCTAGATCAGTTCCTGGACCTTCTGGGCCACAGAGGTCCACTGAAAGATACCAGCGGTACCAGCACCATTTCTTTTTCTGAAACAAAACCGGGTCCTTGTTTGTCCTGGTTCTGCAATGATGTCAGAATGGTGTTTGGTAATTGTTGTTACTTTCTGTTTGCTTGTTTTTGTTTCCTGTCAGAAGACTCAACAGGGAGGCAGTCAGTTTTTACAACGTTCAGAGAATTCAAGCTGATGTTCCACGTGTCCACGGCAAGCAGCCCTCAGCAGGTGATTCTCCTGTTCCTAGTTTGACCTTGTGCTGTGTACTGCACAAGTACCACAACTAAAGTTTTCAAGTATCTGTACTTTATATCCGTATTTGTTTTTCTGACAGCTTTTTACTTTTATTCTCCACATTTCAACACAAATATTTCATCTTCCTACTTTATACATTTTCCAAGCGTGCTCCTTACTTTAGGTTTAACACTGACTCACATCGTAAGTTATTTCCCATCACTGCAACCCTTTAAACATCAAACCGATCTGAAAGTAAATGTAGGACCGATTACAGGTAAAATACAGTCCTATTGGTTTATCCATCATAAGGACGTATCAGATAAAGATAAAGAGGCAAAACCATATAATTTATGCATTGCTACTGTTAGTTAAAGGAGGTCATAACGGTGCTTTTTTATGTTCTGGTCACAGTACATCAGCTAACTACTGAAGTACTACAAAGGAAACAAATGAGAGATAAGATCATTTTGTTTAGAGATGGAGAAAGATGTAAGACATTGTGGGTGGCCCACTTCAGCTCAGGTCCTCTACCAAAGGCCTGGGAGCCTGAGGTTCCTGCACAGTATCTTTGCTGTTCCTAGTTCCACCCTCTTCTAGACAGAGATGTTGAATGTCACCCCACATTTTGCTGGAGCCACTAGGCCAGTTCAGAGGTTATGTATTATGATTACCATGGGAACCACTGTTACCTTCACTCTCCGCATCTTCTCGGGCTCCTCTCTCAGCCCTTGGTACTTCTGCTTATCATGTTACTTTTTCTTGATGTTGCTATCACTAGGTTCAGCTACATCACTATGGCCATCTTCCTCTGCTCGCCCACTAACGGTGGTAGATACCGTGCAGGGGCCTGTCCTTCTATGATGGTTCCTCTCCTTGCTTCTCGTCTTACTCAGGTTTCTGCTGCCTGAGGTATTCACTAAGGACATAATGAGTTGTGGCCAACTTTTTGATGTACTCATGGATGTTCGTTGTCTCATCCTGGACAGTGGTTCTGAAACTCACTAGTCTTCGGCCTCCTCCGTTCTGCTTAGTGTACAGCCTTGGGGTGCTGGATTTGGGGTAATACTCTGCATGCATGGTCAGGAGCTTTCTTGTCTTGATGCAAGTGGCTTCTGTCTCCTCCTTTGGCCAGCTTATTATCCCAACAGGGTACTTGATCATCGGCAGGGTGTAGGTGCTGATTGCCCGGATCTTATTCCTCCCATTCAGCTGACTCCTCTGGACTTGCCTTACTTTCTGCAGGTACTTGATGGTTGGGACTTCCCTAGCAGCTTCTTCATGATTCCCATTTGCCTGTAGGATTCCTGGGTACTTGTAGCTGTCCTCAATGTCTGCATTGTTGCTTCTGGTAGTGCAGTCCCCTCAGTTCTGACTAGCATCCCTCTTTTCGTTACCGTCCAACTACATTTCTCCAGTCTGAATGAAATTCCGATGTTATTGCTGTAGATTCTCGTGGTTTGAATCAGTGAATCGATGTCTTGTTCACTCCTGGCATACAGTGGCTGACGTTTGCCACGTTCTGTATTTAGTATCTGTAGCCAGTCTTGACAATGACCTCACTGAGAGGGTCCAGGCTAGGGGTGGTGTGGCGGAGCATTGTCTGTGGCACCGCTGCAGAGTCACACCTGAGCGGCATGAGAAATCAAGCCTTACTGGCTTAAAAGAAGAATGAACTGGGTCCTGTTGTTGTTGTTGTTGTTGGTGTCTGTGGCGACAGCTGAAAAGCTGCAACCGAGTGTTCAAAACAACAGCAGAGATAAAAGAAAAGTGAAAGAATGTGATCTGGTCTGCTGTGCATCCCGAAACCCAGGATCGTAGCATGGCAGAACCATGACCGGGACAGCCAAGGGAGGCGCTGGCCCAAATGGTGGCCAAACTCGCAGCTACAAAGAGGGAGCGGTGTTACCGCCAGCAGGAACAACTGCAGGATCGGTCCAAGCACCGGATGCAGTTGGTAGAGTTTGGCAGCTCGGATCGGGTCTTGGCGAAGACCCCGCCGACATCCCTTGACTGCATGGGAGTGACTGATGACCGGACTGCTTTGGCACCCGTACCGGTCCCAGGGAGAGGCCAGCCAGGGCACAGCCTACTTCCGCACGCATACCCACTCCGGGAGGGACCTGCCCAGGGTTAGAGTTGAGGTCTGCACGGCAGCTGGACCTGCCTGGCTTCCACCAGAGGCCAGCATGCGGTGGGGGCCTGTGCGCCGGCCACCTGCCGCCTGTGAGCCTTGACTCACATCCACGACTGCTGCGCCGCCACCACTTGTCACGCAGTCAGCCCCTAGTATAATTAACAGATAACTGCTAAGATGGAGAGGAAACTAATTTAGAAGATCATCATTTAGCCTGGAGAAATAGTTTGTTGCTCTAAAAAAAAAACTAAAAACATTTGTACTGTGCTATACTATACTAATGCTATTCATCACTGGTTGAAGAAAATAAGAACAACCCTAGATTTCTCTTCAGCACTGTAGCCAGGCTGAAAAACAGTCAGAGCACTGCTGAGCCAACCATCCCTTTAATGTTAACTAGTAATGACTTCATGAACGTCAGGCATTTGCAGCCGTGGCAGAGTGCTTTGGCCAACCCCTATTAAAAGGGAGTTGCAGTTATCTAAGCGTAAGGTTATAAAAGCATGGATGACAGTTTCCAAGTCACGCCTGGAAAGAAAAGGCTTGACCTTCAATAGACGTCTGAGGTGACAGAATGAGGATTTTACTACGCCATTTATGTGGCCATCAAAACTAAGTGCAGCCCAAGATTAGTAACCGAGCTCTTCAGGTGAGGAGCAAAGTCAACATCTGGTGTACCAGATTGGGACTGAATAAAAGTCCCTATGTTTTACATTCATTAAAATTAAAAAACTGCAGGGCCAGCCATGATTTAACTTTGCTAAGACAATCAAGCAGGAGTCCAATCGAGGCGCTATCACAGTGATTGAAAGGTAGGTAAAGCTGGCAATCGTCAGCATATAGATGAAATTAAATTTTGTGTTTTCAATTTCCCAGTGGCTCCCAGTGGCAGGAGATACAATGAAAACAGTAGTGGCCCAAAAATAGATCCTTGCAGTACACCTCATGGCAGAGGGGCCACAGAGGATGAGGCCGAACCCAACTTAACACAAACGTTCCTGTCAGAGAGATATGGTTTTATCCATGAAGCTGCCAAGCCAGAAATTCCTACACAATGCTGTAGTCGAGAGATCAGCAGGTCATGATCCGCTGTGTCAAATGCAGCAGTCAGATTCAACAAAACAACCAATACATTTTTACCACAGTCCGTCACTAACAAAATGTTATTCATAACCTTTATGAGAGGTGTCTCCATGCTGTGAAACAGCTTAGAGTCGGACTGAAGAGCTTCTGGAATTTGAAAATCACTTAGATGGTTCCTCAGCTGAGTGTGAACAATCTTTTCCAGGATCTTATTCAGAAAAGGAAGCTTTGAGATGGGTCTGAAGTTTGTCGTAATTGAAATGTCTGAGCCCAGTTTCTTAAGTAAAGGATGGATAACTGCATGCTTAAACTCACTTGGTACTTGACGTGGCAAGAGACTGGTATTAAGTTCGGCACAACAGCGTCCGCCAGGTGCAAGCCGTCTAACAGCAGGACGATTTTATTTTATTTAGAAAGAGGGGCAATACATATTAATGAACATTTTAACAAATGTAAATGTGCCAGATTATAGCCTTCAATTCAATTCAATTCAATTTTATTCATATAGCGCCAAATCACAACAAAAGTCGCCTCAAGGCGCTTCATAGATACAGAGAAAAACCCAACAATCATATGACCCCCTATGAGCAAGCACTTTGGTGACAGTGGGAAGGAAAAACTCCCTTTTAACAGGAAGAAACCTCCGGCAGAACCAGGCTCAGGGAGGGGCAGCCATCTGCTGCGACCGGTTGGGGTGAGAGAAGGAAGACAGGATAAAAGACATGCTGTGGAAGAGAGACAGAGGTTAATAACAGATATGATTCAATGCAGCCTTGGGCTAATTTCCATCTGCAGACCCTCTGGCAGGTTGGTTTTAAAAGAGGAACAATGTCAAATAAAATGGGCATATGGTCAGGGAATGTACAAATACATATGATGATGCCAAGTTCAACGTGTGACCACGTTCTTGAGTGGCACCCTTAACAGATTGAACAAAATTAAAAGGGTTCACAAAGTCCTTAGCCAGCGGCTTCCCTGGGCAACAGACATGAATATTAAAATCACCGAGCTGCAGTGGTTTGTATCATATCTATCTAATAGACTCCAAATTGTTCACGGGGCGATCGTGGCTCAAGAGTTGGCAGTTCGTCTTGTAATCGGAAGGTTGCTGGTTTGGGCCCCAACTCCGACAGTCTCAGTCGTTGTGTCCTTGGGCGAGACACTTCACCTACTGGTGATGGTCAGAGGACCCGGTGATGCCAGTGTCCGGCAGCCTCGCCTCTGTCAGTGCGCTCCAGGGTGGCTGTGGCTACAATGTAGCTGCCATCACCAGTGTGTGAATGTGTGTGAGTGTGTGGATGACTGAAGGTAGTGTAAAGTGCTTTGGGGTCCTTACGGACTAGTAAAAGCGCTATACAAATACAGGCCATTTACCATTTGCCATGTAAATGGAGAGTCCTCTTCACACACTGAGGTTAATTATGGAGTTCCACAGGGTTCAGTGCTAGGACCAATTCTGTTTACATTATACATGCTTCCCTTAGGCAGCATCATTAGAAGACATAGCATACATTTACACTGCTATGCAGATGACACCCAGCTCTATCTGTCCATGAAGCCAGATAACACACACCAATGAGTTAAACTGCAGGAATGTCTTAAAGACATAAAGACCTGGATGGCCGCTAACTTTCTGCTTCTTCATTCAGATCAAACTGAGGTTATTGTACTCGGCCCTGAAAATCGGATTGGATGGGATGAGATCTGAAACATCTTCACAAACTCAAAGAAGTCCAATTGGCTTTTTTCAAGCTCTTAAGATAAAATCGCTGTAAATCGTGTGTGTGTGTGTTTCAGCTGCTTCATAAGAGTCTTACTGGGAATGACTTCGTCACAGTAATCTTCCAGGAGCCGAACTCCCCGCCCTTCAGTCCGCAGAACATCTGCTCACATTCCCAACATGTCTTCATCATCGTTCGAGTCCACCGTCCCTGCAGCCAGCACACCTGTTACAGGTAGGATTGTAACTAGAGCAGGTGAGATTATAACGTGAGCAGGTAGAACAGTTGAGACCTGTTGATGTGTCATTTGTGTCCTGTTAGTATTGCAGTGTCCAGGCGTAGAGACATCCCGTTCTTTGGTCCCTTGATCCCACCAGGTTGGATGTTTTCAGCCTCACCTGAATTCAGAAATTTCCTGCTGACGAAGATCATTAATGCCGAAAATGCTGCGCACAGGTCAGAGACCTTTGTCACAATAAGAGCACTACGCAGACAGGAGCACCTGAAGGAGCTGGTGGAAAACTTTTCCACATCAGTGCTAGTGGACTCATCATCTTCCATCAAGTTCAGCTTTATCTCTCTGGTAGTAAAGAAAAAAGAGCGCAGCGCACCACGGCCTCATGCTTACCTGAACACTGCTGGGGCTCTCACCTGGAGTGTGACAGCAAAAGACTTCAGCTGCTCTTTTGATGTACCATGCCAGCTCGCCATCTCCAGTGAGTTTGTGGTGCTTGTAGAGGAAGCCAGCAGACAGGTAGTGTTTCACTGTTACTGCAGAGGCGTGATTGGCTGGAACGCCGGCCACAAAGGCATTAAACTTTTCTACGAACACGGAGACTGTGTGATGCTGTCGACACGAGAGAGAGGCTGGGAGGACAGCCGCGAGATTGCCCAGAGACTGCAGGTGACCAGAATCCTTTGTGAACCTGAATCTGAGCATGTGTCATACACAAGAATGATCTGATGTCATCTGTTTTCTGACCTCAGCTGGTGACTCATGGCGGTCCTGCTGTGGACATGATTCTGAGGAGGAACCGCCACGGTCAGTTTGGGTTTCACGTGAACTTTGAAGGAGTGGTGGCGGATGTTGAGACCAACAGTTTTGCGTGGAAGGAGGGTCTCCGGCCCGGCTGTAGGATAATGGAGATCTGCGCGGTCGCCATAGTAAAGCTATCACATAAGCAGATGATTGAGCTGCTGAGGACATCGATGACCGTGAGCGTGGTCGTTATTCTGCCGCACGAAGATGGGACACCTCGCAGGTCACATGATGGTTTATTTGAACTTTATTTTAATGGTTAGAAGAAAATATAAATATATGAAACGCAAATGCCGAATAGAAAATGTTTGAGAGATTTTTAGTGTTTCAATCTGTTTATAGTTCTGTTTCGCTTATGTGGTAAAAGTCAACTGGTAGGCTGCTGCTCACTGTGGCTGATAACATCGGTAAAAATAGGCTCGTTTAATCTTCATATCTCAGGATGTCAGGACTTCCTGTGCCATCATTAAATGTTTCCTGAGTTCTCTGCCACAGATGGAGGATGGATTATGAGCTGTAATCCTCTCACTGTGTGAGTTTGACTGCACACCTGTAAGTCAGATTTCAGGGTGAAACATAATCCGAGTGCCAGGGCCACGCCATCACGTGTCCAGAATCCCAGGAGATCTGAGCTTGAATCAGGTTTGCATGATCCTTTGGGCTCTGACTGACACCTAGCAGTGCATAAAGAGGCTTTGACCGTTGTGAGGACAAGCTCACATCACGCTGACCACATCGTGACATCCCTGCAGCAAGTTTGATGTGGCTTTAGACCAGAAATCAGTTAATCAGCTGTGCGTGGGAAAAAAAGATCCACCAGATGAATAATTTATTTTCTCTGAAAAACCGAACAGGCAAATTATATATAAGGCAAAATAAAAGAACTCAGCCGGCCTCCTTCAGTGCATTTACAGTCAGTAAACTCACTCAGGGATACAAAATGGCCTGAATTAGTAATAAGCTGCAGCTTTGAGGTCATTTCCTCAGAGTGAAGATTATCAGAGCAGAAAACCTGAGGATAACGCGTGGAGTACGCTGTTAACGGGAACACAGGAACCCGCCTCATAAACGCTCCTTACAGTTTGACTATAATAAGTAAAAATAAGGAGCAGATAAACTACACCAACCAATCAGCAGCCAGTAAATCTGAGGATAGCAGAGGGAAAGCCTGTGGAGGCATTTTTGTTGAGTTTTACATCAGCAGTGATTGGTTTAAAGTGACGGAGCACGAGGAGTGACATCAGTCGGTACAGACTTGGACTTTTTCTGTAAACGATCACTCACACACTCACTCACTCGCTCGCTCTCCTCTCTTTGTTCTTCGGTCTTCAGGAGTTTCTCAGAAATCTACCAAGTCCCGAGGTTTGAGTACAAACTGGACTCTGACATCACTTCCCACCCATTAAGAGTAACCCCACCCACCTGGCACAAGGTGTTAGAAGCTCCGCCTACTCAGACCATCCCAGGTGAACTGGAACAGCAACTGAGACCAATTAAACAATTGAATGAGGGATCCAGGTAACACACCTGTACCTGTCTGTGGGGGTCAGTTTGTGTCACAATAACCAGAGACAGTCAGAGTTGCCGAAGTCCAGCAAAACTTCCTTCCTTCCTTCCATCAGGAGCATTTTTCTCCACGTCGGAAGTTTATTTAGAATATTATTGAATCTGTTCTCGTCTTTGCAGTTCCTCGTGTCGAGTTTTGTTTGTGTTGTTACATCATAGAGGATTATTGGCCTGATATTCTTTCACTTGTTTCTGTGTTGAAGCAGTCATGTAAGGTTTTTAGGGCTGATGTGATGATTATTGATTGATATCAGTTAGGATCATTAATCCAGACCGTTTCTTTACCCAGAATCCCTCAGCACTCTGTCCTTCTGCAGGTCACCAAGCAAACACTCGACTTCCGTTGACCCCGGACCACCTTTGACCCCACAGAGCCATGCCCGATGGGGGTAATTATTGATCCATTAGCGATCTACGTTTTCTTTTAAACAAAGTAATCGGATTATCTGTTGATGTCAATCTTGCTTTCAGAGCTCGTCCTGATTGGGCAGTCAGCTCTGAAGAAGACTCACTTGAGAAGATCGGGAGATCTAAAGGTGGGTTTACCTGGATGTGACCTGGTTTGGCTCTGCAGCTCTGAGCTTTGACATTTAACCCTTTGAACTTTAACAACAACCTGGAACATCTTCATCTTCTCCTCCAGAGCCCAGTCACCTTTGTCATCACGATCATCCTCATCGTGTGACGAAGGCTCGGGGGGGGTTTCAGCCCAGTCTGATGGATGCCAACAACACGCTTTCCAGCAGCAGCGGCAGCGAGAGCAGATACTCCGACTGTCATCTCACTCACACTAAGGTGCCTTCAATGGACAGCGGAATTGACTCCGCCCCCTGCACATCATCAGCCCAACCAGCTGGGGCTGGGGCGACGCTGGTCCTGAGCGATATCCAGAGAGGCAAATGGACAATCTCGGCCGGTCACATGACCAACCTGAGTGAGACCTGCTCTCTGTCCTGGTGAGCTGCAAGTAAACAAATGATGTAATCTCTAACTGTGATTTTTACATTGTGTATTTATTTTTCCATTGAGCTCCACAGCCTGAGGGCAGTCAGCCAGTTGGAGTGTTCGGATTTAACATTTGAGTAAATGTTCAGCCCATTATTTCTGGGCGTAGCAGAGTGCCAAGGTTAGTGTTGTCCAACGTTGTCCTCAACACCTTTATCTTGACCAAACTTGGATTTATCCTTCTTATTCAGTAATACATTTCCATGTAGTCAAATTTCACATTGGATCAATCAGCTGGGCAAACAAAACAGCTGCATCAGAGTTTCTCTTGGGAGTCGATGGGATCCAAAATAACTAGAGTACTGCAAGACTATGGGCTCAAAATGTGGTCATAAATATTT
Source organism: Aulonocara sp. 'chitande type north' Nkhata Bay (assembly GCF_057382095.1). Classification (NCBI taxonomy): domain Eukaryota; kingdom Metazoa; phylum Chordata; class Actinopteri; order Cichliformes; family Cichlidae; genus Aulonocara; species Aulonocara sp. 'chitande type north' Nkhata Bay. The sequence continues at coordinate 45,074,623 of NC_141349.1, read as the reverse complement.
TGTACTTGTAAATCAGCTTTGTATGTGTAAAAAGAAGTACGAATTTTGACCCGATCTTCCTTTCATCTGATTGGTCAATGTCATGTCAATCACAAATGTAACAATCCAATCAGAGAACAGATGGGTTTGGCTGTCGGAGGGGTGCTTTTTTGAACTGCAGGTCTTTAAAGAGAATAAGGTGGCAGAGCAGGTCAGCCACTAATCAGAAGGTCGGTGGTTCGATCCCAGGCTGCCTCCTGGCTGCATGCCAAATATCCTTGGGCAAGATACTAACCCCGTGTTTGCCTACTGGTGGTGGTCAGAGGGCCCGGTGGCGCCAGTGTCCGGCAGCCTCGCCTCTGTCAGTGCGCCCCAGGGCAGCTGTGGCTACAATGTAGCTGCCATTGCCAGTGTGTGAATGTGTGTGTGAATGGGCGAATGACTGAATGTAGTGTAAAGCGCTTTGGGGTCCTGCGCAAGTAATGCGCTATACAAATGCAGGCCATTTACCATTTACATGCCAACCCAGCGTTTTCCTTCATCACCACGAAGGAAAACAGTCTGAGGTCGTCCGAGTTTGGTGATTTTTGTGTCACAGGTCTACGTGTTTAATACAGGGACTTCCACAGCCTTTTCAACAGCGCTGCGGACCGCGGGGGGCGGGCAGTGTTTTGAAATGACAGTCTTCATTACAAAGCTTTCCTTTGTTATGAATTAGCATACATGTTTTTATTGAACATTTGAAGAAACAATAAAAAAAACAGAAACTCTTGTAGAGGAGATAAAGTCAGAGATAGAAACGACAGGTGCATCTAGTGCAGGTAGAGCTGCTGCACACAGAGCTCAGCAGCCAGCGCAACAAATCCTGGATCCTTGGCTTTTAGTTAGCATTAGCAGCACATGCTGCCTCTGATGTGAAAGGACCTTCATGCTGCGCACTGTGACTCACAGCAATGGTCCCGGGTCAGCCCTGACTTTGTGTTAAACTAATCCTAAAGTAATAATGGTGTTTCTAACCACTGATATAGCACAACTTTATCCTTTCAACAGCTGCTGAAAGTTAGGGGACCTAGCTGCTATCGGATATTTATATAGAGATCCTCCAGCTTCAAACCCTTCAAGGAGTTCAAAAAAGCACCCCTCCGACAGCCAAACCCATCTGTTCTCTGATTGGATTGTTACATTTGTGATTGACATGACATTGACCAATCAGATGAAAGGAAGAAAAATAGGGTCAAAATTCGTACTTTTAACTTGCAGGGTTTTTTTTGGCTAAGTCCACACACAAATTCTTTTTACACATACGAAACTGATTTACAAGTACAAAATATTTATGACCACATTCTGAGCCCATACAAGACATTGATCTGGTTGACTTTGTGCTTGATTTTTTATGATTCCTTTTGTGGAAATGCTTCCACATTCAGTTTTCATATCATGGATTGCGTGGAAAACACTGAAGTCGGGTTTTTTCTGTTCACTGAAGTGGGTGATGGCTGAAACTTCCAACGATGGATGATGGCTCGATGAATAATAAAAGGAAGAATGGTTGATACGTCGATCAATGGACAAACTTATTTATGACTGTATGGCTAATAGTCAAGAGCAACATTTAATGGCAGCTCTAAATAATTTTGATTGGACTAGCATACTATCCTGTGATGACACTAATAAATGTTGTGATCTATTATACTCTGCTATTAAAGGGGTCTTGTCACAGTTTCAGAAAGAGAGCCATTTAAAGAAAAGAGTTTATTCCTTGCCTTGGATTAATATTGAATGTAAACAGCTTATGAGACTCAGAGACCAGTTACTTCAAAAATCGTTACAATCTGGATTAAATACTGATCGATTACATTTTATATCGGCAAGGAATAAAGTCACGCAAACTTTGAGAATGGCAAAAGCAAATTTTTTTCATGACTGTAATTAATAGTGCCAAAGGAAACTGTAACCTAATTTAAGATAAGATAAGATAAGATAACCTTTATTAGTCCCACACGTGGGAAATTTGTTTTGTCACAGCAGGAAGTGGACAGTGCAAAAGTTATGAGGCAAAAATTAGAATACAATAAGAATAAATACAGTACACAACTGTACAGAATAGAATAAAATAAAATACTATATACAGTAGAATAAAATAAAATAAATATACAATAAGATAAAAATAGAATACAAATACAAATACTATATACAACTGAGTAAAAATACAACGATGACAGAAAGGATTATTGCACTTAGTATTATTGCATATGTATGGATGTGTGTGCTTGATCAGTTAAAGTCTTTATTATGGAGTCTGACAGCAGTGGGGAGGAAAGACCTGCGAAATCTCTCCGTCCCACACCGTGGGTGCCGCAGTCTCCCACTGAAGGAGCTGCTCAGTGCTGTCACAGTCTGCTGCATGGGGTGGGAGATGTTGTCCAACAGGGATGACAGCTTAGCCGCCGTTCTCCTGTCACTCACCACCTCCACTGGGTCCAGAGAAAATATTTGGGAAAATATTAACAAACTCCTTGATAACAGTAAGCATAATGCTGATACAGACCTTGAACTTAAATTTGCCAATGAACTGGTATCAGAGCCTCTCAGCCTAGCTACTAATTTAAATGATTTTCCAAAGTACCATTAATGAAATTGCACAATTGTTTTCTAATTCTTGTGACCCTCAACAAAATATTGGGAATGCCGACACCAAAGAGGATGTTTCTTCTCCAGATTCAAAGTTCAATATTCAGAAAATTACAGAAAATGAAGTAGAAAATATAATCTCTAAATTAAGAAGTTCTAAAGCAAGGGATGAGTTTGGATTTGATACCAATTTCTTGAAGCATTATAAATCTTGTTTTTTGGTGCCTGTGACCCATCTTATTAATTTATCAATGACGCAGGCAGTCGTTCCTCTGAGTTGGAAGGTGGCAAAAGTTACACCAATTTATAAATCGGGTGATAAAACAGACCCTGCTAATTAGCATACTCCCTATCTTTTCAAAGATAGCAGAAACGTGGGTTGTTAACTCTATCATCAAACATCTTAATGACTCCAATCCGGGTTTGCACCCTATGCAATTCGGATTTCGCACTCTTCATTCAACTGAAACGGTTGTCTGTGTTTTTGTTGAGAGAGTGAAATCTTACTTAGACAAGAGCAGTTATGTTGCGGCTGTTTTTCTTGATTTCAAGCGTGCATTTGACACTGTGAATCATCTTAAGCTCTTGTCTAGACTGTCGACATTTTACTTTAGTAATCACACTGTTAAATGGATACAGTCTTATCTATCAGATAGAAAACAATGCGTGCAAATAAAGAATAGCAAGTCATCCTATCTTTACTGTACACAAGGTGTCCCCCAGGGTTCAATTCTAGGCCCCCTGTTATTTTCACTTTATGTAAATGCCTTGCCTAATGTGTGCAAAAATGTGGACACGATTATGTATGCCGATGATACGGTAATTTTTACACAAGCCAAAACTGCTGATGATGCAGCCCATCAGCTTTCACTGGAATTACATGATTTACAAAAATGGCTGAATGACTCATGCTTGTGCCTTAATTTTAAAAAGACTGTATCAATGTTTTTTAGTAAACCTAAAACAACCGTGGCTGCAGTAAAAGTCTGCTTGGGTGCACAAGAATTAATTAATGTTGAGGAATTTAAGTATTTGGGAGTGCTACTAGACTCTAAATTATCCTTTAAAAAACACATTAAAAAAGTAGTGAAAACTGTAAATGTTAATATAGAACTTTAGACATATCTGCACATCATTAACAGACACAGCAGCGATTACATTCCTGCTCTCTATGATACCGGCTCATATTGAATACTGTATTACAAGTTGGTCCTATACAAGCTCTGCTGCTATTGGGCCAATTGAAGTATGCTACAAAAGAGCATTGAAAATATTAGATAAAAAACCTTTTTCATATCACCATTGTCAAATTTTAGAAAAATACAAGTTTTTAAATTTTACTAATTTCAAATTATTTAAATCTGCCTGTCTAATATACAAAGTTATACATGGTCTGGCGCCTCGACCAATGAGTGATTTTATTAAACAAAAGTCTAGCAGTGTTGTCGGGTCTCGACTGACTCGAGCCACTGTTAGAGGTGATTGTGAACTGGCACTCAGACGGAGCACCTTTTCACAGATGCTCTGTCATATCAGGGAGTGAGCTTCTGGAATAGTCTTCCACTGTCAGTGAGGGAAAGTACAAGTCTACCCATCTTTATGAGTCACCTAAAAGGGCGGCTGAGGGACACACAAACATGTAATCATGTTTAATAATCATGTTTTATATTGGACGGGAAAAAGATTTAGTGTATTACAAAAAGGGAAACAACTGTTAGTGCAATGGGTGAACGCAATATCACGATGGTCAGGGCATGTACAATACTGGGGTTTGTGCAATATAATTGATGTGTTTCTGTTATTGTTATCTATACTGTCCTCTGTGTCCACTCTCCTTGTCATTGTTTGTTCTAGTATAATGTGATCACTGTTTTTGTCCTTGTCACATGACCTGTAAATAGTGTCTCTGTATGTTTTTACTAACTTGTGTTTAACACCAACCTGCCAGAGGGTCTGCAGATGGAAATTAGCCCAAGGCTATAATCTGGCATATTTACATTTGTTAAAATGTTCATTAATATGTATTGCCCCTTTTTCTAAAAAATAAATAAATAAAATAAAGGATCGACAAACGATAGATGGATGGCTGAAAGATAAATCAGAATCAGAGTTGCAGTGTTACACGCCTCTTTGCAGCTACTCTCCACCCCCAAAACTCCATTCCCTTTAAAACCGTGTCAGCTCCCAAACCACCAAAAAAAACAAAGTAAGAAAAAAAAACAATTTAAACCTAAAAATTGACAAAAGGCTATTCTATTCTATTCTATTCTATTCTATTCAGTTCTAGAAAGAACAATATAGTGTCCACAACTCCAATAAAACACTGAAATGCAGATTAATAAGCATTAGGTCTCTCTCTTCTAAGTCCTATTAGTACATGAACTAATACTTGTTATTAATCAATAAATTGATTTACTCTGCCTTACAGAAACCTGGTTACTGTGTGATGACTGAATCAACAGCCCTGTGTTATACTAACTGTCAGAGTCCTCAAAGCACAGGCTGAGTGGCGGTGTGGCAGCAACCTTCCACTCCAGCTTGTTAATCAACCAAAGACCCAGACAGAGACATTTAATCTGTTATTAGACTCAATTGGCTTCTCTCAAAATGTAAAAGAACCAATCAACCACTTTAATCACACTCTACTTCCTGTTCTGACATAATACATAGAAACTAAACATTTAACAGTGTTTCGTGAAAACTGTATTTTTAATCCTTAAATTCAAGTTATTGAATTGAGAAAAAAAGAATTAAGACGGACTTTTGCGAGATCTCTCAAAACTAACTCGGGATCTCGCAAAACTTTTGCGATCTCGCAAAAGTTTTAGCCGCATTCTTCGGAGGCCGCCAGCTCGAAGCCAACCGGGAGGTCGAGGCACGATGTGCCGGGAAAGCGGTGTTCCTCCCGGCTGTAGTAGGTCTCGACCTCCCGTTAGCTTCGAGATGGTGGGTGTCAGATCTCCGAAAACGTCGGAGCACTTTTGCAAATATGTGATGTCTTGTAAACAGAGCAGATATCTGACGTTTACACAAAATGGCTTGCATTTGTATAGCGCCTTACTCAGTCCCTAAGGACCCCAAAGCGCTTTACACTACATTCAGTCATTCAATCAATCACACATACATTCACACACTGTGGTGGCTCAGGTGGCAGAGCAGGTCAGCCACTAATCAGAAGGTCGGTGGTTCGATCCCAGGCTGCCTCCTGGCTGCATGCCAAATATCTTTGGGCAAGATACTAACCCCATGTTTGCCTACTGGTGGTGGTCAGAGGGCCCGGTGGCGCCAGTGTCCGCAGCCTCGCCTCTGTCAGTGCACCGCAGGGTGGCTGTGGCTACAACATAGCTGCCATCACCAGTGGGTGTTTACACAACTACATTCACGCCTCAAAATATCTTAAACGTTTATTTTGTGACCCAGAAAGAGTAATATTACAACTAAGTAGATGCCGCCATTGTTGGAATTCAACTTTTGCGAGATCCCAAGTTTGTTTTGAGAGATCTCGCAAAAGTTCATCATAATTTTTTTTCTCCCATGTCCCCTGCGGGGCTCCGTAGTTAATACATTGAATCATTAGTTATTAATCTCTGTCTCTCTTCCACAGCTGTCTTTATGCTGTCTTCCTTCTCTCACCCCAACTGGTCGCAGCAGATGTTGTATGTTATGTTGAAAATTGAATTGATGAATCAATTATTGATGGTTGACGTATGGATGAATGGAACAAATGACGGATGGATGTTGATAAATGGATGAAAGGTTGAGAGAGGGAGGAATAATGGATAGATGAATGACAGATGATACAAGATTGGATTATTGCTGATGGATGGTTGAATGACCGATGAATAGATGAAGGATGGAAAAATGATGGATGAATGCTGACCTTTTACTTCCTTTCTCAGTGACTGTCATGAATCCACCAGCTGGTCTGAGGGCAGGTCCAAAACCAGTTCCTCTACCAGCTCACCTGAGGCCTTAATCACATGTAAAGAAGGCTCCACTAAGGAAATGGGGCTTACTCAAGAGGGGGAGGGGCCGAAGAGATCCAGCAGGTCCAGCAGGTGAGATGACCTCATCAAGACGTATTGGCAGTCAGACCTGAGCTTTCCAGTCCACCCATCACTGCAAATCAAAAGTTATTAGGAATCAGAGAAGAGAGGCTTTTCAGGAGAAACTGTTAAATGCTCAGTTTCTGTGGCAGATCTGCCATCTGATTCTACCCGGGAACTCAATGCAGTGTTGAAGTCTTTATTTTCAGCATCTAAATGAATGTTAAAGTCACCTACTATAATCTGAAGTGAAACCTGTAGCCAAGTATGAACAATTTGTTGATCAAATATTGATCCATGTCCTCTGTTATTCCTACGCGTAATGCACTTTCCCGCTAACCCCTAACCCTAACCCCCTTCCCGCCACGCCGTGCAAAGCTCTGTGACGTACCAAAAGAAACAAAGTTCAACCACACGATGAAGGAAAACATTCAGTTTTTCACCCAGGGACCTCCAGAGACTTTTCAAAGGCTCTGTGGGGGGAGGACGCACTCTCACTAGTCGGGATAGTTACAAAGCCTTCTTCTTCATGAACGAGCAATACATTTTATTAAAATACAACGCAGACTATGGTACAGGATATAGAGTCAGAAAGATACATGTTTTGACATGGAACAGGCGAATGTAGAGCGCAGCGGCCAGCACAGCAAAAGTTTGGCCCTTGGCTCCAGTGAGCGGTTAGCGCAGCGCACGCCACGTCATTTTTACCCAGCTCTTTCAGTTTTTTATATTTTGGTGTATTTCTATAGTATTGATTATTATTCTAGATTAAGTTCAGTGTCTGTCTGTTTCTTGTTTCCTGTTTTACTTTGGAGGTTCGTGTCTGGTGTCAGTGCGTTCGGTTTATGTTTCCCCTGTCTCGTCAGCTGTGATTTCTCCCAGGTGTGTTCCCCTCCTGTCTCTCATCCCTTGATTACTGTATTACTGTATTTTAGCCCTGTGTTTCCTTTGTTCCCTGTCGCGTTGTTAATGTCTACTCACCCTCAATCTATGCTCTGTGTTTCGGTCCCTGTTTATCTGCCTGTTAGTTTATATTTTCCCAGTGTAGTTAGTCTGCTGTTTATCTGCAACCTGCAAATAAAGCTGTTTACTTTGAGTTCAACTTCGCCTCACTGAATCCTGCATTTTGGGTCCTTCCTCCCTGTAACCTGAAGTGAATGCGACAGAGGTTCCATGCCCAAATTTAACTTAAGCGCCAGCAAGGCGTCAGTAAAGTTTTGTTCAGCCCCAGAGTCAATCAGAGCTCTAAGGGATTGAGTCTTGAGTTTCACTGTTAATTTTGCTGCAATCATGAGACGTGGAGGAGACCATGAACAGGAGACCTCGCTCACCCGTACTCTCTTTTCTACTGGTGGGTGCGGTCTTTTGGCAGAGCCGGACAAACAGTGGCAACATGGCCCTTGCAGCCGGAGTAAAATCACTCCCCGGCCCACAACCACTGATGCCACTCCTCGGGTGAGAGTCTGGAACAACCCAGTTGGATGGGTTGTTCGCTCTCTTCCACACTGTCCGACACCTGATTGCCTCCGCTACCAGTCGCGCCTCCCCCCAGCGCCATCTCCGTGCAACCCAGAGGCCTCTGGGTAATGTACAGGGTGGGCCATTTATATGGATACACCGTAATAACATGGGAATGGTTGGTGATATTGAAGTCCTGTTTGTGGCACATTAGTATATGTGAGGGGGCAAACTCCTCAAGATGGGCGGTGACCATGGCGGCCATTTAGAAGTCGGCTATCTTGGATACAACTTTTGTTTTTTCAATAGGAAGAGAGTCACGTGACACATCAAACTTATTGGTAATGTCACAAGAAAAACAATGGTGTGCTTGGTTTCAACGTAACTTTATTCTTTCATGAGTTATTTACAAGTTTCTCTTTGTTCACAGCCATTGACACGTCGAAGAGGTTAACACGTGAGGATTGAAATTGTGTTGATATCTGGTGAACGCAGTAACCAGGTCATTGCAGCAGATTTCAATGCATGACACCCTACGAGACCACCCATCTCCCATGCTACAGTCAGCAAACTGCTTGCTAAGTTTCGTGAAACTGGTTCAGTGTTGGATTTGCCAAAATGTGGACGCAAGAAAACTCACTAATGAAGAAACATCAGTGGCTGTCCTAGCTTCATTCAGCAAGAGCCCACAGCGTAGCACTCGCCGCATGTCACTGGAGAGTGGGATTAGTCAAACATCCCTCCGGCGGATGTTAGCTACTCACAAATGGCACCCTTACAAACTCCAGCTACTGCAGCATCTCAACGAGGATGACCCAGATCGGCGCACAGAATTTGCAGAATGGGCAAAACAAAAACTGGAACAGGACCCTCAGTTCACGCAGAAGATTTTGTTCAGTGATGAGGCAAACTTTTATGTGAATGGTGAAGTTAACAAACAAAACCACCGCTATTGGTCTGACACTAACCCACACTGGATGGATCCCTCCAAGACTGTTGGACCAACAAAAGTGATGGTATATGGGGTACAACGATAGTGGGTCCATTCTTCATCAATGGAAACCTCAAGGCCACTGGATATTTGAAATTGCTACATGATGATGTGTTTCCCTCTTTATGCACTGAAGCTGGCACGTTCCCTGAGTTTTTGCAGCAAGATGGTCAATGACCTGGTTACTGCGTTCACCAGATATCAACACAATTTCGATCCGGTCCTCACGTGTTAACCTCTTCGACATGTCAATGGCTGTGAACAAAGAGAAACTTGTAAATAACTCATGAAAGAATAAAGTTGCGTTGAAACCAAGCACACCATTGTTTTTCTTGTGACATTACCAATAAGTCTGATATGTCACATGGCCCTCTTCCTATTGAAGAAACAAAAGTTCTATCCAAGATGGCCGACTTCTAAATGGCCACCATGGTCACCACCCATCTTGAGGTGTTTGCCCCCTCACATATACTAATGTGCCACAAACAGGACTTTAATATCACCAACCATTCCCATGTTATTACGGTGTATCCATATAAATGGCCCACCCTGTAGTTTCCAGCTCCCTGATGCACCTGTAGACACTCGTCCACCTTCACACACAGTGTAATCACATCAGAAAGACTTTTAGGCACCTCCCTCATCACCAATGTTTCCTCTAAGCTGCGCACGTGCGCAATTGCGCACTGCTGGCACGCTCTATGCGCACAGAAAATCTGCGTTGCGCACACAAAAAAAAAAATCTCACCTGAATTGAAATTAAAATTAAAACAATTCTGTTTTGTAGTGTCAGTCAGTGACTGGCTGCTCCCGTATGCCACCTTAGCCCATAGTCCAGCCAATGATGCGATTCACATTCGTATATACAGTACGCAGCCAATCAACGTGGTTGACAGGCTCTGACAGCGTCCTTATGTGCCGACACCGGTGTTTTAGCAAAGCGGCTGATGTGGAGTGAAGCCACGTTAATGACAACGTGTACAACCATTGGAGATGTGAGCAGGACAGACGGAACAACTGATGGACAAAGTGTGGACTTTATACCAGTTTTTAAATTGTGTTGATCGGCCACGTGAAACCAGAGTTGTCATTTAAAAAATCTGCAATGTTTGGTTTCCTTCCTGAATACTGTCGTTGTTTATATTTACTGCGGGAAGAAACGGTAAAAACTGCGTTTTATAAGGAAAATGCTCGAAAGCCTGTGAGCAAAAACAAACCCCCCTCTCTCTTTCCTATTCGACCAAAAATGCACCATGTCGACCAATCAAAAAATGATATGGCAACGTGGCATCTAGTTGTTAAGAAACGGGGGGAAGTTTTAAGAGTGACGGCGGTGTTTTGAGATGTGAGAGATTTGCGACGTTTAGCGCAAATCTTGTGTAGTTAGTGTGTAGTTAGTGTTTAGTTAGTGTGTCCCCCACATTGGACAATCGGACCATCTCTCCCTGTTCCTCACACCTCGGTATTCACCACTCATCCAACGTGTGAAACCTGCTGTGAGGACAATTAAAGTGTGGCCAGAGGGGACAGACGCAGTGCTCCAGGACAGATTTAAAAACACAGACTGGAATATGTTCACCCACACAGACCTGGACCAGTACGCCTCATCTGTACTGGATTACATCTCCAAAACCACAGACAGTGTCACCACCCAGAAACGGATCACCATGTACCCCAACCAGAAGCCTTGGATGAACCGGGATGTTCGTCTCCTCCTGAAGGCCCGCAACACTGCCTTTAGGTCAGGAGATGCACACGCCTACAGTACAGCCAGGGCTAATCTAAAGAAGGGCATCAAAAAAGCCAAACACCATTACAAAAAGAAGGTAGAAGAACACTTCTCCAACTCCAACCCCCGACGCAATCTGGCAAGGACTCCAGACCATCACAGACTACAGGACCACCAAACCCTCCCCCGCATCCTCTGATGTCTCCTTCCTCAACGAGCTCAACAACTTTTATGCTCGTTTTGAGCGAGGGAACCCCACAACCACAACCAAAGCAGACATGACGCCAGACCACCAACCAATGACTCTCTCCCCCACCGATGTAGGAGCGGTGCTGAGCAGGATCAATGTCCACAAGGCTGCAGGCCCTGATGGCATCCCCGGGCGTGTTCTCAGAGCGTGTTCTGGGGAGCTTGCAGGAGTGCTCACAGACATATTCAACCTGTCCTTGGCCCACGCTGTGGTACCGGCCTGCTTCAAATCCACCTCCATCGTCCCGATACCCAAAAACTCCAACCCATCTTGCCTCAATGATTACCGCCCAGTAGCACTCACCCCCATCATCACTAAGTGCTTAGAGCGACTGGTCCTAGCACACTTCAAATCCTGTCTCCCCCCCACCCTGGACCCCCACCAATTCGCATACCGCCGGAACAGGAGCACAGAGGATGCAGTCTCCATCGCAATGCACTCTGTCCTCTCACACCTGGACAACAACAACACCTACGCCAGAATGCTGTTTATAGACTTCAGTTCAGCATTCAATACAATCCACCCCTCACAACTCATCAGGAAACTGACAGACCTGGGTATCAGTTCCCTCATCTGCAAATGGTTACTGGACTTCCTGACCAACCGCCCCCAACATGTCCGGCTGGATAACCGCTGCTCATCTACCATCACAATGAACACCGGTGTACCACAAGGCTGTGTGATGAGCCCTTTCCTCTACTCCCTCTTCACCCACGACTGCAGACCTGCTGATGGTTCCAACACCATCATTAAGTTTGCAGATGACACCACGGTGATTGGCCTCATCAGTGACAACGATGAGGCCGCCTACAGGGAGGAGGTGGATCGTCTGGCTGAGTGGTGCGACAGAAACAACCTGCTGCTTAACACCGAGAAGACCAAGGAGCTCATCGTGGACTACAGGAGGAATGCTGACCCACATCCACCCATCCACATTAAGGGGACGGCTGTGGAGCGTGTGAGCAGCTTCAAGTTCCTGGGAGTCCACATCTCCGAGGATCTCACCTGGACGACCAACTGCTCCAAGCTGGTCAAGAAGGCTCACCAGCGCCTCTTCTTCTTGAGGACTCTGAGGAAGAACCACCTGTCCTCAGACATCCTGGTGAACTTCTATCGCTGCACCATCGAGAGCATCCTGACCAACTGTATAACAGTCTGGTACGGGAACTGCTCTGCCTCGGACCGGAAGGCGTTGCAGAGGGTCGTGAAAACTGCCCAGCGCATCGCCGGAGCACCACTTCCTGCCATAAAAGACATCTACAGGAAGCGGTGTCTGAAAAGGGCTGGGAAAATCATCAAAGACCCCAGTCACCCATCACATGGACTCTTCACCCTCCTGCCCTCTGGGAGGCGCCACAGGAGCCTCCGGACTAAGACCACCAGGTACCGGAACAGCTTCTTCCCCACAGCTGTCAGACTCCTGAACTCTGCCTCCTGACATCTGACCCACGTTAAACTCATGGACTGAACATACACACACCCACAATGGACAACTGTACCCTCAAACACAATAATAACATGGACTGAACCACCACTCACAACCACCAGCACTTTATATAGCCTCTGTAGAAACTATCTACACCCTCACTTATCTTAACTGCACTACTGTATAGCTCTGTGTAAATAATCATTCTGTACATTCGATAATCTTTAATCCTACAACTGTTTACAACTTGCATAGTTCCCATTTCTGTATAGCTGTATATCCCAGATTCTGTAAAGTTATTTATTTCATATTCTGTATAGTTTTTCATATTTATATGCTGTTCATATCCTGTACATAGCTTGTACTCACTACAGCCTGTACATACTTATAGTTATAGAATATTCACAACATACTTCATACCGTGTACATTATAACATACCATAATAGACCCATTTCTGTAATATACTCACATATCTATATTATTGCTAATATATATTGTAATATATCTATATCACTAAAGCACTTCTGGATGGATGCAAACTGCATTTCGTTGCCCTGTACCTGTGCATGTGCAATGACAATAAAGTTGAATTCTATTCTATTCTAGTTAGTGTGTAGTGTAGTCAATAGTTTTGTTGTGTGTGTCAGAACAATGAGGCGACTGCTGAGTGTCACAGGTGTTACAGCAGTGACACATCTGCTGCTGTCAGGCCTGCAGGTATCAGGCTGTTGTTCTCCTTCATCTCATAGTGGACAGAAATTATTTTTTGGAGCGACACAAATAATTTGTGCGGCATCAGATTTGATGCAGAACAGCTGATTGTTCTGTAAATAGTTTGAAATGTTTATTTAAAAATGCACTGGCTGCATTTAAAACTTTGTTGTTTGCCAAACGGAGTTACTTTTTTGAGGAGTAACTATATAATTATTTGCCCAACATTGGTCATTATATGCTGTATTTTGCAGACAGAGTTACAGACTCTCTCCCAGACCACAGACTCATAATACAAGAGCTTTATGAAAAAAAGAAAGAAAAAGAAAGTTGTGTTTTCGAAATTGGAGTTCAAGTTATTTTTACTTCCAACAGTGTTAACATGCTACACAGGCCAATGGCTAGATTTTTTTTTTAACATTTTCATTGTAAGTGGGCTAAAGCAGTTTAAAAGTAGTCTAACATAAACGCTGTAATTTGATCATTATCTTATCTTATCTTATCTTATTTTAATAAACCATGTAACTTGGATGGATTAGATGACCATGACCACAGTGCACACGTCTGCTGTTGCTCACAGTGGTCCAAGGGATGCTCAGGGAGTTTGTGTGTTCGCTCAGACACATGAAACATTAGAGGGAACATTGCTCATCACTAATTCATTCTTCAGCTCATCACAAACATTATTCAGCAGGGTATCAATGCCGACTGTCCCCATCCGGTTTCCTCAGCCAATATCCAAAACTGGAGTCCGCTGAGTCCATGCCATCGTTATTGTTACGGTTCAACAGTGAGGACTCAAGCGCGGGACTCCTGAATCAGCTGTACACAATCATTTATTTACAGGATCCAGCTTGTGTATTTACAGGAAGTGCAGGGCAGTGCTATATTTATTTAAGCTCCGGGGAAATCCAAGGGGGTGGTCATGCGTTCTCCAAACTCTCCACACTCACGGCCACAGGTTCACTCGTCCACACTCGACACCAAGAATCACACAGGGAGGGAATCCAGGAGGTCTGTAGACAGGGAGACGAGGATTAGTTACACAGTTCACTTCCAAACACTTGACTTAGCTTAGCTGTAGACTTGACTTTCACTAACGCGTGGCAGACAACGATCCAGCGAAGAACAGCAGTCACCTCCTGGCTTAAATGCTGGCCACCCTGGCTCAGGTGTTTCCTCTCACGAGGGCGTGAACCCACAATGAGTTCTGTCCCGGCGATAGAGAAGAGGAGAGAGAGAGAGAGAGAGAGTGGAAGTTGGAGTTAATATCATATCTGTTATTAACCTCTGTCTCTCTTCCACAGCATGTCTTTATCCTGTCTTCCTTCTCTCACCCCAACCAATCACAGCAGATGGCCCCGCCCCTCCCTGAGCCTGGTTCTGCCGGAGGTTTCTTCCTGTTAAAAGGGAGTTTTTCCTTCCCACCGTTGCCAAAGTGCTGCTCATAGGGGGTCATATGATTGTTGGGTTTTTCTCTGTATCTATGAAGCGCCTTGAGGCGATTTATGTTGTGATTTGGCGCTATATAAATAAAATTGAATTGAATTGAGAGAAAGATCAGCTGGACACTGACTCCTGGCCGTGACACTTATCATATGTTCGACACATCCGTCTGAAGCTCCTTCTGACCTCTCACAGCAAACATCACATCTGTATGTTCTCTCTCATTTTCTTCATTCGTCAGCTCCTAAAAATACTCCTGCCACCTTGTAAACACAAACTGTTCACCCATGAGGGTTAGGGTTTTCTTTCTATCTCTGTCCTGCTGCACATCTTTTCCAGCTCGATTGCTCTGCATATCCAGTCAGTACAAGTCTTCTTCTCTTTCCTTAGTGTCCGGTTTCACATTGCCACCTCTGCGGTACGCCTAACCTCCCAGTACTTCTGCCTACTTCATCTCCCTCACTATCCCACTATTTCTGTGACGGCCCTTTCCTTTGAATACTTTCCTGTGCTTCCTGATTTTTGCACAAAGTCTCCTTTTTCCTCTGTCCAGAGGAAACACCAGACACCATCCCAGTCCCAGTACTACCAAATTCTCTTCTACCTGACAGCCAGGCTGTGGGCCATGCACACTGACAACATTCAACATCAAGCCTTCGATTTCCAGCTTCAAACTCATTGTCCTGTCGGACACTCTTCATCTTCACTCGCTCTTCCTCACCATGGTAGAACAGCTTCAGTCTGCCTCCTGTGCACCTGGCCTTACTTCCCTTCCACCTGGACTCCTGCACACATAAGATATCTATCTTCTTTCTCTCCATCATACCAGCCTTCTCTCTCTTTGCATTTAGTCTGTCTCACTGCCTCCTCACATGCCTTCTCCTCTTACTTTGTCATTGGCTAACAGCAGCAGTGTTTCTATGAGCATCCCGTTAGCCATCGTTGTTAACCCAGCGCTGACTGCTCCGATATGCAAATCTCAGTTTTGGTGATCCGCAGGTTTGATTTGGCAAAGATGCCCTTCCTGAAGCAGCCCTCCCCATGTAGTGCCAGGCTGGGGTCCAGCACTAGAATTACACTAGCTTGGCCCCTTAAAGAAGCATTGGGACAGATTGCTTTTCAGGTTCTGATTCTTTAAACTGATTAAATCACAGCTCACTAATCAACAATAAACTTCTCCTGCAGATTCAGCTGTGTTCCAATAAAAGATGTTGGCGTGAAGCAATTTGATGTCACTGCAGGTGAACAGGTGAGGCTCATTTCTTTGTCATTCATTAATTATTAGTAATGTATTCATGAAAAGGCCCCAGTTCAAATGTAAGATTGGATTTAATAACATGTTTATTGTTCTACATCTGTCAATTCAATTCAATTCAATTTTATTTATATAGCGCCAAATCACAACATAAGTCGCCTCAAGGCGCTTCATAGATACAGAGAAAAAACCCAACAATCGTATGACCCCCTATGAGCAAGCACTTTGGCAACAGTGGGAAGGAAAAACTCCCTTTTAACAGGAAGAAACCTCCGGCAGAACCAGGCTCAGGGAGGGGCGGGGCCATCTGCTGCGATTGGTTGGGGTGAGAGAAGGAAGACAGGATAAAGACATGCTGTGGAAGAGAGACAGAGGTTAATAACAGATATGATTCAATGCAGAGAGGTCTGTTAACACATAGTGAGTGAGAAAGGTGACTGGAAAGGAAAAACTCAATGCATCATGGGAATCCCCTGGCAGCCTATGTCTATTGCAGCATAACTAAGGGAGGATTCAGGGTCACCTGGTCCAGCCCTAACTATATGCTTTAGCAAAAAGGAAAGTTTGAAGCCTGATCTTGAAAGTAGAGATAGTGTCTGTCTCCCGAATCCAAACTGGAAGCTGGTTCCACAGAAGAGGGGCCTGAAAACTGAAGGCTCTGCCTCCCATTCTACTTTTAAATACTCTAGGAACAACAAGTAGGCCTGCAGAGCGAGAGCGAAGTGCTCTAATAGGGTGATATGGTACTACAAGGTCATTAAGATAAGAAGGGGCCTGATTATTTAAGACCTTGTATGTGAGGAGCAGGATTTTGAATTCAATTCTGGACTTAACAGGAAGCCAATGAAGGGAAGCCAAAACAGGAGAAATCTGCTCTCTCTTTCTAGTCCCTGTCAGGACTCTTGCTGCAGCATTTTGGATTAGCTGAAGGCTTTTCAGTGAGTTTTTAGGACTTCCTGATAATAATGAATTACAGTCGTCCAGCCTGGAAGTAATAAATGCATGAACTAGTTTTTCAGCGTCACTCTGAGACAGGATATTTCTAACTTTAGAGATGTTGCGCAAATGGAAGAAAGCAGTCTTACATATTTGTTTAATATGTGCGTTGAAGGACATGTCCTGGTCAAAAATGACTCCAAGGTTCCTCACAGCGTTACTGGAGGCCAAGGTAATGCCATCCAGAGTAAGAATCTGCTTAGATACCATATTTCTAAGCTTTTCAGGGCCGAGTACAATAACCTCAGTTTTATCTGAATGAAGAAGCAGAAAGTTAGCGGCCATCCAGGTCTTTATGTCTTTAAGACATTCCTGCAGTTTAACTCATTGCTGTGTGTTATCTGGCTTCATGGACAGATAGAGCTGGGTGTCATCAGCATAGCAGTGTAAATGTATGCTATGTCTTCTAATGATGCTGCCTAAGGGAAGCATGTATAATGTAAACAGAATAGGTCCTAGCACTGAACCCTGTGGAACTCCATAATTAACCTCAGTGTGTGAAGAGGACTCTCCATTTACATGCACAAACTGGAGTCTATTAGATAGATATGATACAAACCACTGCAGTGCAGTACCTGTAATACCTACAGCATGTTCTAATCGCTCTAATAGGATATTATGGTCAACAGTATCGAATGCTGCACTAAGGTCTAGCAGGACAAGCACAGAGATGAGTCCACTGTCAGAGGCCATAAGAAGATAGTTGGTTGGTGTTACTAAGGCTGCTCCTGTCGTATCATCATAATGATCATCATCTCTGGTTAATTATTAGAAACAGGTTGAAGCACAACCTGTTAAACTTTCCCATAAACACATGTTGAAGGTAACCCAGGTAGCAAGATGACATTGAATTGATGTCTGTCTGAATTATCATTATGGTTGAAACCTCAATGAATCAGCATTAAAATACTAATGAAACCTGATGATATCATAGTCATGACACTAGAATAACACTGATTCATAGTTGTCCCATTATAATTGATTGCTGATCTATTTAGTTGACTAGGTGACACAATCAGGTTGAAAACTCCATCCATCCAACCATCCAATTGCTTCTACGTCTCTGCGGCCGCATCGTGGAGCAGCAGCCCAAGCAGAGAAGCCCAGACCCTCCCTCTCCCTAGGCACTTCCGCTAGATTGTCCGGGGGAACGCAGAGATATAGTCTCTCCAGTGTGTCCAGTGTGAGTTTAGAGTGTCTAGAAGAGAGTATATCTCTTCTAGACGAGAGTATATCTCATCTAAACACTATATCGACCGGTAAATCAAGCGCTTCGCTTTTACAATCAGCTCTCTCTTCACCTCGACAGACCGGTACAGTGTCTGCATCACTGCAGCTGCAGCACCAATCCGTCTGTCAATCTCCTGCTTCCCTCACTCGTGAACAAGATCCCGAGATCCTTAAACTCCTCCACTTGGGGCAGCAACTGTTCCCTGACCTGGAATGGGCACTCCACCCATTTTTTTTTTTTTTTGTGTCCCGTTTGGATCTTTAGCATCAGAATTGTTGTCTTAAGGCCAAGAAAGATGCCAAGCGGATTTATTTTACCAAGTGGATCATCATGGCCTTGCCATATTGGTCCATTTGATTGACCTTTATTATAATTATGAATTTATTTTATTTTCAGTTGCTACAAACGGGACAGACATGACTGGGGGACAGGACAGGGAGAAAGAATGAAAGAAAGAGAGGGAGAGAAAGAAAACCAAAGGGGAGAAGAGACGGTGAGAAGGGGAGAAGAAAGAAAAAAAAAAAAAGAAAAAAAACACCTGGGTCACCTGTATGGAGAAAAAAAACAGAAGAGAAAGCAAACAACAAAGAGCAACATAATAAAATACAGCACCATCACAATAAACTAGCTAGCAGTAGATATCAGTAGATACTAAATAATAAACGATATTGTGCAGCACGCAAGATAGACAGCGCACAATGTGCTTTGAGGCAGCAGCCAAGAAAGCTGTAGTCCGCGTCTGTGAATACCCGTGTGTACACCTGTGTGCATACCTGTGTGGATCAGCATGCTTGCATTCCAAAGGTTTCTCCATTTAACGATCTGCTAGGGAGTGTGGGGAGCCACAGCCCCGTCCTCCAGGGCATGAAGCAGGTATGGAGGAGATCAAAACTCCAGACATCCAGAGGCCCCCAGAACACAAGAGACCAAGGAAGACCAACAGAGGGGCAGCCGCGCCACTGTCCCAGAAAGAGCTGAGGAGAGTCCCAGATGAGGGCTCACTCAGCAGCCGCAGAGCAGAAGCCAGGGGGGGTTGCAGTGACGCGCCCGTGAGCTCCGCCGGCAGCCAGCTGTGCCTGAGTGACCGAGCCCCAGGCCGAGAGGCCGGGGGCACCCCACCTCCGAAGTGGCCCGAGCGAGCCCCAGCCTCCAGGCCCCGATAAGCGGCTGCCAAGGAGTGAGCCGGTGTGTACCTGGACGCCCACCCCCGGACACAAAGAACCACCAACGCACCGATACCTGAGGGAGTCCGCCACTGGCAGGGGAAGTGGTGGTAGGGGGAGATAGGCCTCCAAACCTCCCTCCACCCGCTCATTGTAGTGTTGATGCATGTGTGTTCTAAGGTGCATTTAAAACCCAGGAGGGCATGGAGCTACCTGCCAGAGAGCAGCAGGTAAGCGCATGGTCCCTCCTGCTAGCCCTCAATGTCTACGTGTATTTAAAATTGAGAGGTGGGCAACGATGCCAGGGGTGGGGTGTACACCCTGATGGTAATTTGGAGTCCGTGTATCGTGCCCACCCCCAAGATCCTATATGTATGTGTAATGAGAGTGTGAGTAATGTGAATGTCTAAGTTGTGGGATAAAATTGAGGCAGAGGCAGAGGGGGGGGGGGGGGGGTAGCCTCCTCTGCACCCTGGTGACATACCCCTACTCCAAGGCCCTGCATGTGTGGGTGGTTGTGGTGGAGCGGGAAGAGGGAGGCAGCTGGAGATGGAGAGGGAAGGAAGGGAGGGGCAGGTGACCCCTCCCTAGGGCCAGCTCCCCCGCTGACCCCAGTAGGCACCCCCATACTCCGCGACCTGCCAGGGAAAGGGGGCCCAGGCCCATCCAGACTGGGGCAGCAGCGCCTCCCGGCCCCACAGAGCCCGGGACAGTCCACCCAACCCCACCACAGAGAAAACTGCACCCACCCCACCATCCACTCATCTTCCAGACTACATGAGACAATAGACGCCCAGGCTGAGATCTTCCTCCACCTCTCCTGTATCTCCCCCTCCTGCAGAGAGTTCCTGAGGAGAGGAAAGCTCCACCCATTTTCAGGTGAGACCCATGGCCTCAGATTTGGAGGTGCTGATTTTCATTTCCACCGCTTCACACTTGTCTGTGAACCACTCCAGTGCGAGCTGGAGGCCATCACCTGATAAAGCCAACAGAATCACTTTGTCTGCACAAAGCAGAGATGAGATTCTGAGATTCTGCCACTTGGTTACGCCTAGAAATTCTTTCCGTAAAAATTATGAACAGAATCGGTGAAAAAGGCAGCCCTGGCGGAGCCCACCAGGAACGAGTCCGACTTATGGTGTTTCCAGTTTTCGTTGACTGCAACTTTACCCTGACCTCTGACCAACTTTATTTTCATTCTAACAACCAATCCCTCATCTCTCAGCCCATCAGAGTCCCTGGTGTTCCTCCTCCGTCTCCATGGAGATGTCTGACCCACACGATGTCACGTGACATGTTGTACGGGATTTTGTTTCGCTGTTCTCAGCTGCCGTCGGACCACCTGCCCCCACGTATCAACAGCACGCTACCACCCACCATCTGCAGAAAACTGCCACTGCCGCTACAGAGGAGTGAGTACCTGTTCTCTGACTTTTAGAATGCAAGTCAATGTCAGCACTCACCTGCCTTCCTCCACAGGTAACCGCTCTTACTCTGACAGCTTATTGGCTCTGAGGTCTGGAGTTAAACACATGCCGCTCCCACGAGCTTCATCACAGCTGGACTGGCTTCACCTGGAGAGCACTCAAGCCTTCAGAGGTAACAGTCACTGCACTCAAACTTATCAAACTCCTGGATGGAAGGAGGATTAAATTATGATGAGGCTTTCTTGTCTCGTTGGGACAGATTTAGATAGACTGTTTCTTCTCTACTCTGACACTCAAAGCGCTTTACACAACTTGCCTCAGTTGCACAATACCTTTTTTCTATGTAAATGCTTTCTATCTAACATTTACACATGTTCATACTCCGATGGATGCAACAGAGAGCAAATTGGGGTTAATATCTTGCCCAAAGACATAGACTGGAGCAGATGGGCATCGAACCTCCAGCCTTGCGATTAGTAGGTGACCTGCTATATCTCCTGAGCTCTAGCCACCTTAGTTAGTCTCTAACCTCCAGATTCCATCCAATTCAGTTTTATTTATACAGCGCCAAATCACAACAAGGAGACAGTAGACCCTACAATAATAGATGCAGAGACAAACCCAACAATCGTATGATCCCCTATGAGCAGCACTTTGGCGACAGTGGGAAGGAAAAACTCCCTTTTAACAGGAAGAAACCTCCGGCAGAACCAGGCTCAGGGAGGGGCGGGGCCATCTGCTGCGACTGGGTGGGGTGAGAGAAGGAAGACAGGATAAAGACATGCTGTGGAAGAGAGACAGAGGTTAATAACAGATATGATTCAATGCAGAGAGGTCTGTTAATACATAGTGAGTGAAGGAGAAACAGTGCCTGTTCTTTGCTCCCAGCGCTATTGAAAACTGATTTTAAGGTCCTTAAATGTGTCGCGTTTCTGACCTGGTAATGATGCACACTCCCAGAGGTCAGTGAGGTCAACTGAGCAGGGCTCCTGGTTTCACCGAGGAGCAGATTAAAGCTCAGAGATCAGTTAGGACCTCAGCAACCCTCAGCATCCTCCAAACCGTCTGGAAACTAATTTACGGAGATGGCAGAAGGGGTGGACCACTTCGAGCTGATAGGCAGGAAACAGGAACTCAAATAACTGCTTGTTACAGGCAAAATTACTTAAGGACCGCCTCCTGTGGTCACATGACTCACCGTTGGTCACATCTGGTTTGTTGTTTGTCTGTTGTTGCGAAGCCGCCACCCTCTCTTAGTTAGCTGGTTGTTCACCTGTTCACAGCGGACATCAATCAGACACAACGCACACTGGGGGTGACATCACAGAGCTCCGCCCTGGAGGACAGGTGAGACACCTCATTTATTTTCCGTGTAATATTGCTGACATCACAGTGACATCACGGCTCCCCTTCCCTCAGTGACATCACAGCCTGCTCCCTCTCAGGTGAAGTCCTCCAACTGGAAGAGATTCTTCAGCAGCTGCAGCTCGACCTGCTAAAGGTAAAGCGCATTAAACTGATGTCATGGAGGCAAGCGGATGACATCATCGCATTGACTTGTGTCCATGTTGTGTTCAGGAGCAGCGGGACAAAGCTGTGCTGCAGCAGCAGGTGCTGAGCCTCCGTCAGGAAAACCACCGCCTGCAGGAGGAGAGTCACATCAGGAGGTTCGCTGCCTGGATGCTGTGCCAGGATTCGTTACCATAGTAACACCACTAGCATTTACTGAACAGTCAGCACTGTGTCACATGACTCGCAGCGGATCGTGGTGACGACGAAGAGTTTGAACCGTGAGCAGAACAATCGAACAGCACGAAGCAGCACGCTGAATGAAGATGAGGTGATCTGATGGGATCAGTCACAGCTCGGCTGACCGGTCTCGTCAGTCCTCTTCGGCTACCTGGAAGTAGGCGGAGCCTCTCTATGATTCTTGCTGTTATTTGTTTTCACACAGAGGCGCAGTGAGTTAGTCGCAGCAGGAGCTGACCTCCGTGCGCCTCCACCTCTGTCAGCTGGCGACGATGAGCTTTTACTAAACGCCTCAGCGCAGATGTTTAAGGATGTTTTCTCTTCAGACTGTGGATCATACAGATGTTTGATCCAAGCTGAATCAGCTGATACAGAATTAGCTGATTTATCCAAAACTCTTCTTTCATGTGCAAAGAGATCCTGCTCTCTTTCTGCTGTTACGTGTCTTTATTTTTATAAAGGTTTACATCAGAATTTACTTTTTTGGCCTAGTTTTCCTGGAGATGATGTGATTAATACTGTAAGTACAGCAGCATTCACAGATAGAAGGTTCTTACTCAGAAACATTTTCATCAGGTCGATCGTTTTTATATCTGTATATAAAAAATATGTATTTCATTTGGTCAGCAATGAGCAGCCTGAGGAGGCGCTGTGAAGCCGCATGTGTTTAAGCTGGCTGCAGGCCTGATGTGGATGAAGGTGAGCAAAGGTAAACGTGTAGTGGGCCCTGAGCGGTCACATGACCGAGCCTCCGGGTCTGTGGACTTCAAACACTCGGTGGGGCTTCAGGAGGAGCTGCCAATCAGCTGCCAGAGGCCGCCCCCTGGTGGAAGCAGCTGTGTAATAAAAACTCAGTTTGTTCACCATGGCAACAGTAAATCTTTACACTTTATTTCTCTGATCATATTAAACATTGGAAACAGTGATGTCACCAATCAATAATCAATACTGTCAGATTTGGAGTCAGCTGCAGATCAGGTGTGTGAGCGTGCTCAGTAGCGAGTCGAGAACCCGTGGATCTCCACTTTGGAAATGTCTCGCTCGTCGGAGAACACGGCTCGATCAATTCGGGAACTCGGACTGCCGACGCTCTTCAGCCAGTGCTTCCTGAGGAAGAGGAGGAGGAAGAAGAGTGCAGTTAGTACATTCGGGTATTTCTCAGTGACCTCTGACCCCACAGTGAATAAAGAAACACTGCGCTCCTCTTCATCACAATGAGGTCACCTGACAGAGACACAGTCCACGCCACTGGCATCACTTAGTAGGAGGGGCTTAATTGTGTTTAAACTCCATCCTCATTAAAGAGTTCAGGTTATATCACAGGACAGTTACAACACGAGTGGGAGGAGTCATTTCACAAACTACACACTGACACCTCTTTAGCCCCTCCCATCACACCAGTGAGTGACAGAGTTGTGGCATAAAGAGTTTAAGGACCTGCTTGATTTTAATGTAAACGTCTGATGTCACAGATGTGACAGGTGAGAGTCATGTGATCGTATCAGAGCGCTTCACTGCCACACACAAGTAGTTTAGGAGAACTGTGGCCCTGCCTCTCCGAATATGCTCCTGCAGCTCCTTGCTCCTCAGTCCTCCTCCTGCTCTGACTGTGAGGTCATAGCCAGGTCATAGGAGGAGGCAAATGAGGACAGCACAGACCTGCAAAGCATTATGGGAGCTGTAATACTGCACTGACATTTTCAAATAAAAATCCATTAAAGGATATATCTGTGTGTGTGTGTGTGTGTGTGTGTGTGTGTGTGTTCGGAGGCTCTGATTGGTCAGCCAGACTCACATGTCACTGACTTTGTCCCACGGTCCCTGGACCTGACCAATCACAGTGCCCTGTCTGGTGTTTTTCACCCAGCCGCTGAGCCCCAGACTGCGCCCGTGATCCTCCGTGTACTGGCACACATTCACAGGTGTGTGCGTTTAGTCATGTGACACGTTTCCATGGTACATCCTGATCAAAAACAGCAGTAATGTGAAGGAAAAGAGGAAGCTCACCATCCTGAAGCACACTCCTGAACATGGAGAACAAACACAGGGTCAGCGAGTAAAACCTCAAAAAACACACAAACTCGCCGTCACGTGTCAGGCGACCTACCCTGCACGTTCCCGAAGACCTCAAAGTCCACGGAGACGAGTCTGTTTTCAGCCATGACGGCGTGAAGGAGACAAAGTAAAAGCACACACGGAATCATGTTTGCGCAGCGAGATATTTTTATCTCTGATATTTAAACCAATCTCAGAAGCCTTCAAAATAAAAGCATCACTCTTGACTGGTCACAGTCATGGTGATCTTTATTTTGAAGGGCATTCACAATGTAGTTATACTACAGAATACTTCCAACAAAGTAAAATTCACAGTTCCATGACTTCCTCGCTGTCATGAAACAGTGAAGCTGCTTCCTGTCCAAACATCAGGAAGTAACTGTGTAAACATGACCACGCCCACGCCACTGAACGTGACGGCTTGGACAGGTGAGGACTGGTGACGCTGGGCCAGAATAAAAACACACGGCTTGTTTCTCGTCAGTCTGATTTTATTCAAAGACTTGTGAGTCACAGACAAACAGGCCAATGAGAGGAGGGGGCAGAGCTTCAACATCTCAGGTGTCACTCAACCTTGGTCTTCTTCACAGCGCCAGGTAACTTATCCTGCAGACTGAAAACAGACACAGGACGCTTGTCAGCTGCTTGTCTGGACAGAATAATGTGAACACCTGCAGATTAGAGGTGGGCTCATCTGTGTTAACGTGGAAACTGAACATGGATGATCAATCAGCAACCCGACTGTGGACTTTAACTATAGACAGGTGACAAGCACATTAGGAACAGACAGTATGAACACACTGAGCATGCTCAGTTCAGTCCGACTCTTCATAAAGGTAGAACAGAGCTCACCTGGTTCAATTAAGACAGACACTGAGTTTAGATCTGAGGTCAGCATGTGCACAGGTGAGACAGACGGCAGTTACCTGTGGACCATGGACACCTGAGACAAACATTACAAACCCCAGTGGTGCTGCAGAAATGAAGGTCAGATTCTCACCTCTGACCTCAGTGAGGCATTTAGATCAGAGTTGACCTTCGGTGAGGCCAAACATGATGAACACCTGATTACCCGTGACCTCACCTCTGCAGAGTTTCCTCCAGTTTGAGCCGAACAGCCTCAACGTGACGATCGATCTGAGCCTGAACACAGAAACACTCTGAGCTAAGCACGGAGCAAACTGGGCAGAAGACAGGGACACCAGGTGTGTCTTTACCTTCTTCTTCTGGTAGATCAACGGTGTAGTGAAGAAAATGATGTCAGCTGCACACAGAGAGACAACCAATCGGAGATCAGAAAGACTGATATTTAACTCGCTCAGAGGGAAACAAACTCACCAAGGATCAAGATGGTGACGCCATTGAACACGGCACCAACGTACGTCATCACCCAGGTGACGGCTGCCAGCTGGAACACGTAGAACAAAGACATGGACCAAACACACAAACAATACACAAAATTCAGTTTTATTTATAAGGCATCAAATCACAACAGTCTCAAGGTAAAGACCCTAAATAATACAGAGAAAAACCAACAATCATATGACGCCCTGTGAGCAAGCGCTTTGGCGACAGTGGGAAGGAAAAACTCCCTTTTGCTCTAATAGGGTGATATGGTACTACAAGGTCATTAAGATAAGATGGGGCCTGATTATTTAAGACCTTGTATGTGAGGAGCAGGATTCTGAATTCTGGATTTAACAGGAAGCCAAAACAGGAGAAATCTGCTCTCTCTTTCTAGTCCCTGTCAGGACTCTGGGTTTTTAGGGTCGAGTACAGTAACCTCAGCTTTATCTGAATTTAGACATTCCTGCAGTTTAAGTGCTTGGTGTGTGTTATCTGGCCTCGTGGATAGATAAAGTTGAGAATACACACAACAAACAAACACACAGAATAAAAACACACGCTGACCTTCAGGGAGTCGACCAGGTCTTCCACCAGTAACAGCCTCCTTGTTTGATTACTGAACCAGTTCAAGTGGATCAGAAACTGGTCAGCGAGCTGCCGAACTGACTCTGAGGACACGGAAATGTCCCTCTCCAACAGAGACCTGAAGACGAGAGCTCTAGTGAGGTTAGAGTGATTAGAGCCAGGTTAGAATCAAATCACCCGGGTTACCTGAATGGATGACCTTCATCGGACTTCTGGACGGCCTGGATCACTGATTTATAAACCCTGCAGACGGGATGGAGAACAGGAAGATGTTTTTCATGCTGGGTAATGCGATCTATCTGTCTATAGCAGGTTCCACCCACCTGAAGGTGATTGTGACACAGAGGCATGCCAGGAGCAAATAGGACACCACGCTGATGACTGACAGTGTTGCCAAGGAGAGAAGAACCAGCAGTGAGAGGCCGAACGCCGCTGCAGATTTCTTCGGTTCTCTCCAGTGCACGAGCTGTGAGGCTGCTGACATATTTTCTGAGATTAACCAAAACCAGCTTGATGCCAAAACAACAAATAGATACTAAAAGACAAGAAAGCAGAGAAAAGCAGGCTCCTAGAAACCTTTGACCGGGAAAGGCACAGATATGGACAGAACGAGGACTGCCACACCAATCACACGTCACAGCAGTGAAGCATACCACAGAGAAGCAGATTCAACCTTTCATGGAGGGTTTCCTCGTACGTGTGAACTGGAGTGAAGCACTCACACCATCGGGCTGGACTGGTAATCTGGCATATGGTGCACGGAAGGGCCGCTGCGCACCGACCTTATGACAGCAGCCCATTCGTTCACTTTCATTACTCACACTGGATCGCCTAATCAAACTTCTTAACGAGACCGGCCCAACCCTACCTTCACTGTGTGCTCACACAGCTTGTAGAAAAAGTTTAGCGTGGAAGAAGCAGCTAGAAGGCGGAGCTAAAAAGCAGCTGTTGGGCTGCTGCACCAGCTGTGGAGGAACAGCAGCTCAACAACAGACTGAGGAAAAGATGGAGGAGGTGAAATAAACGTGGCGAGAAAATAGATGGAGGAACATAATCAGAGATCCAGGGAAAATGGTAACTTTGACCACGAGCTGCTCCTGACAGCAAAATGCAGCTTTCACTGCAACTGAGACCGAACCCAACAACAACAATAACAACAGTACCCACATGATTCAAACGAAAACATTCAATAATCAAACTTAATGAAATATATACAAGTGAACGGGATCAAAGTCCAAGACGAGCTCAGAGACGTGGAAATAGCCGGTGTTCTCTCCCACAAGCAAAATGAATCAGGTGAAGATGTGCTGAACCTTCATGAACCATAAACAAATGCACAGGAACCTTCAAGAATGTGATTTATGCAGTGCCAAATCACAACAGACTAATAATCACCAGCAACCTCTGAAATCCATCAGGAATTTTTAAAAACATTCCCAGAACTTAATCCTGGACCTGCAGGACCTCTACTTTAGCCTCAGCAGCATCCAGTCTGCAGGAGAAACAAGCACTGGCCTTATTATCACCTGAAAAACAAAAGAAAACGTCTGATCTTTGCTGTCAGCAAATAGTTTGGCACATGTTGTAGATGTGTTCTCTTTCTCCCATTTCAGGAGAAATGTCCCATTACTGGGAGTCTCTTTTCCCCATTCACTCATCCTCAGCCCAACATCAGCTGGGCTGCTAACAAAAACAACTTTAAATCACCTTCGTTCAGCTTCTTTCCTCTGTAAGCTAAAGAACTGACAACGTTCGAGAGAAAACCCCACCGAGCCGTGACAGACCTCAGGCTGGGCTCGAGCATTTCAACATGTTTTATTCCACGTGCAAAGCTCTCTGTAACTCCACCTTTTACAGTTTCCCAATATCCAGGTTTAATCCCTGCAGATCAGCTGCGGTCATGTGGATCCTATTAGGAGGCGGAGCTACATTCCACAGAGATCCTGTTCAGAGCACACAAGAAAATAAGATCAACGCTGATCTGAGCTGACCTGCTGATGTTTCCTGGAGAATGAGAAAAACCTCAACTCCCAGAAGAACGTTGAAGATTTAATGCCTGATAGATATCATCTGACCTTCACATCATCCAACTCACAGTTTATAGCTCAGCTTTGAACACTCGCACACACACAGACACACACACACACACACACACACACACACACACACACACACAGACACAGACACACACAGACACACACACACACACACACACAGACACAGACACACACAGACACACACACACACACACACAGAGACACACACACACACACACAGAGACAAACACACACACAGACACACACACAGACACACACACACACACACACACACACACACACAGACACACACACACAGACACAGACACACACAGACACACACACACACACACACACAGACACAGACACACACAGACACACACACACACACACACAGAGACACACACACACACACACAGAGACAAACACACACACAGACACACACACAGACACACACACACACACACACACACACACACACACAGAGACAAACACACACACACACACACACACACACACACACAGACACACACACACAGAGACAAACACACACACAGACACACACACAGACACACACACACACACACACACAGACACACACACACAGAGACAAACACACACACACACACACACACACACACACACACACAGACACACAGACACAGACACACACACACAGACACACACACACACACACACACACACACACAGACACACACACACACACACACAGACACACACACACAGACACAGACACTCACACACACACACACACACACACACACAGACACAGACACACACACACACACAGACACAGACACACACACACAGACACACACACACACACACACACAGAGACAAACACACACAAACGCAGACACACACACACACACACACAGAGACAAACACACACAGACACACACACACACAAACGCGCACACGCGCACACACACACACACACACACACGCACACACAGACAAACACACACAGACAAACGCACACACACAGACAAACACACACAAACGCGCACACACACACACAAACGCACACAGACAAACACACACAAACGCGCACACACACATACGCGCACACAGCAGCCTGACTGACAGTCAGCTGATCGGGACAACAGAGCTTTGTTAGCCTGTTTGGTGAAACGCAGTCAGGTGAGAACAGGTGGCAGCCTCCGTCTACTCTACACTGTTTCCATGCCAACAATCAGGTGTCTCACCTGTGTGCGTGAGGTCTCTCAGCGAGGAGGAGGAGTTGTTGGAGGACGATGAAGAGTCTGCCATGTTTCAGCTGCTCGGTCTGCAGGTCTGACCCTCCCTCTGACTCTCCAGAGCTCTGCAGCTGCTCCATCCAGCGATGACATCACCACATGGGTGGAGCTGGAAAGAGGGGGTGACGAAGTTTAAACCTTCTGAGCAGCTCGATGTGAGCTCAGAGCGAGAATGTTCAGGAGGGTCAAAGGTCAGCTGAGAGTAGTTTGAGCAGACTCAGACAAACATCCACACACACTGTTTAAGTCCAGCCAGACACAGGCGTGCTGGTAACAGTCGTTATCGATCAGACAGGAAGTGAAACCAAATGCAGCTTGAAGCGCAACAATCATTAATCAGTAATCAATAATATTGACACAGCTGTATACATAAAAACACATCAACAGACAGGAAATGAGCTCAGTGATCGCAAGAGAGAGAGAGAGCAGGTCAGGATCCAACGAGATCTGTAGAAGTTGGCATCACCATCCGAGGATGATCCCTTGCACAGCTATGGAGACAGTAGGAGGGTCTGAATGTCTTTGTGTTTCCCCAACGAGCATCAGTGATAAATAATCAACAATAAACAGACTGTCGGCTTCATTTCTTGGTTGTTTTCTGTTGGCAGTTTTACAGCAGTGCTGTTGTTGTACAAGCATTAATGTCTGATCCTGAAACACCACACCTGCACTGTACCTGCTGACCTCAGGTCAGACTTGTTGGAATTGTGTTTTTATATTTACTCTCCAACCATAAACAGCAGTGAGTCTGCAGGTGTGAGCTTGAAAACTAAAGCTGTCAGGAGGAGGTGACACTCGGAGTGTGAGAGTTTACTCTTTACTTTTATTCACAGCAGGAACGTTTTTATGAGCAGCACGTTCAGCGTACTTTAGTTCAATCACTCAGACTACGTTCGCTTGGACTGGGATGACTGCAGTGATTTGCTCCATTAGGCTGAAGGACAGGAAACTTCAGTCTCAAATATCTACTGTGCATGCCTCACCTTAGAGATCAACAGCAGCAGTGATTTAAAAAACAGTTCTGTGTCACAAATCACCAGAATAATGATCATCTTAAAAGTGCTAACGAAGCTGAGCAGAGCGCGTCCAGGCCGGGGGTTGCTCGGTGAACCTGCACCATGTCCCTCCACCAAGATGGTTCACTACTCGAGGCGCTTTAGTCCTCTTTGGTGACATCTGGTGGCCAAAAATATGAACAGCAGCTTGAAATGAGCCGCCTCACTGTGATCACCCTCTCTGCATTAGCAACTTCTGTTTAATATCAGGCTATCGGTGTGGTGCATCTGTTTTACGGTTATTTGATTAAAAACTCATTTGTATGAAACGTTTGAACATGGGCGTGTCCAAAAGAAGCCCGTGTCGGGCTCCAGAATATCATGTGACCAAAGATGAACTCTCTGAAATGACGTCAATGCTTCATTATGTGATTCGAGCTGTTGAAAAGATGCACCACCAGCATTGGTTGGGACTATGCTTGTGCCGTGAGGTCATTCCAGACCATCTTTTTGTTTGCCTTATGTGGAATATCCTTTTGAAGCGATCGCTTTTCTTTCTCCATATTAATCAAATCAAAGTTGATGTAAGTCTGTAGAGATCTCTTTGGGCATTTCTGGTCATAAAGCAACATTGTCCAGTCTTCGGCAGTAACACAGGAGTTACAGGAGCAAAAATTGGAGAAGTTTACATCCTTTTTGATTGTTTTCAATAATCACCCAAATATGTAGTTTTGTTTTAACAGGTATACCATTAATTCTGACAGATTTAAATGTTTGAAAGGTAATAAGACAGACTCATTTTCAGCCCTGACACAAGTAGCTGTCTGCTCACATCGTGTGTATTCGACAGGAAAATTGCAGTGTCATCAGTCAGGTGTGCCCATCTCTATCTAAGGGTGGGATACCCTGAAACTGTCCTTTTTTAATATGCACTCCATAATTTGTGCATAAATTGGATGCAGTTGTTCGCACTACACCCAAACATTCACCATCTTCACTCATGCGGCCATCCCACTGGCGCCAGCTGAAGGCTGCCGAGGTCGAAGCTGACTGGAACAACAAATTCGTCCATGATAACAGGATTGTTGTCAGAACTCTTTGTCCCTCCTTCAAGGCCGCCAGACCTTCGCTTAACCGGGCGTGATGACACTTTCTCTCAGCTGAACACGGGATAAACATACACACACAAATGCACACGCATGAAACATGTACACTGATACTGATACGCCCTCACTATCACCCCCCCCCCCCGAATCCAACACCTCCTCCCAGGTTTACCTCCCATCCGATGTGGACAGTGGATCAGCTGGAGGTGCGATCGAAGATTGCAGCGGTCCCAGATCAGCTGTACACACTGGAACACTCTCCCATGTTGCTGTCTGTGTTTTATTGTGATATGGTGTGATGATGATTCCTGGATTATCCTTTTGTGTTACATATTTCAATGTTTTTTTCCTCGCTACCTAGCCTGACCTGTCTCCCCAATGTGATGTTTGTGTATTGTATGTACGGTCTGTCATCTCGGTTGTGGGCAACTGCAACTGACAAATAAAGGCCATCCCATCTCAACTAGCTAACATTACAGCCAACAGCTAAAACATTAGCACTAAAGACCTACACAGAATACATCGCCATAGACATACAAATAACATAATTTCAGTTTGATGAGTTTAACTGCAAAGCAGATAATGCTATCATAGATTGAAATTTTTTTTTTAAACTTACTTTTCGCAAGCAAATTACTTCTTTTCTTCTTAAATTGTCCGTGTTTGCCAAAATGTGCTAATTTTTCACATGTGATAGAAGAACTGAATTTGGCATGTACAGAATGAATCGCATCATTTGAAACTTAGCTCTGATTGGAGAAATTGGAAGTGTTAGAACTGACCCACATTACGGTCTCCTCTACTACTGGAATTCCTTTCTTGCCTATGGAGAAATTTATCCATTTGTATTTTCTGAATGAGCCAAATATGATTTTTGGTAAATATATTTAGGAAACTATTTTCACTTTCACATATTGAATGAATAATTCTGAGTTTTCTAATAAAACATTGTTCAAAGTTTCTTTTATGTTAACTAAAGAAATATTTTGGGCATTTTTTCCGCTGTTCTCACCGTTTCCTCCTAACAGCTTTAACATCTGACTGACGGTGAGATTATCGTTTAGACAAATTGTTTTTTCACATAATCTTATTATTCTAGAAATAATTTTAATTTCTCTCTCGTTTGTCTTTAGAGAAAGCATTTTCCTTTTGAAAAATTTCTGATATCAAATTTCATTTCCATAAAAACTCTTAAATAGTTTTTCTTGTTAATAAGTCTCAGGGCTTAACTTTGGATTAATTTAGTTTCCAACAGTCTTTATTCTGAATTTGTCCAAATAATTTCAAATCAGTCTAAACTGGACTGCTTTATGGTCACGGATATGTTCGAGCTCGGATGATGTTTGTTCATGTGGGCATCTATCCATGCTTTCATTCATCACTGTGTTGGAATCACCTCCATATAAAAGTTTAGCTGAAGGACATGAAAATAACATCTGCCTTATCGTCTGTGGTTAAAAATAAATATACATTTTATAATTAAAGCCATTTATAAAGTGTGACTGATCAATATCAACCAAAAGTGTAATCCATTGTTCGCTGATGTTGCAGTTTAAGTGTGAACCGCTGCAAATCTGCTGTCACCAACAGAAACGTGCTGCCTTTCTCACTCTTCTTGTTCATTATTTATTGAGCTTTTAAAGAGTTACATTTTATTTGAAATTAAATTTGTGGACTTATTTCAGGAGTTTTGGATTTTCATCAGTTAACGTATTTATTTTATTTTTGCTGTTTTATTGTGAGCTCGCAGTATTACTTTTCTTCTTATTTGGTTTCTCTTTAATGTTTTATGCTTTGGCCGGAGGGTCTCTATTCTATTTCTAGTCGCTTCTACTGAATGTTTTTGCTGTGCCCGCTTCGGCCTGCAGGGGGCAGCCGCGGCTCAGTTTACGCCTTAAAGCGGAACTTTTGTTTCCGTGTTGTGTTTTCTCAGGAGCGTTAACAGCTGTGAACAGCAGACGGCAGGGGGGTGGAGGGGTGTGTGAATCGATTATTTCTCAGCTATCGATCTCAGCACCGTGAGGTCCATGATGCAGTGCGGCTGGCCCCTCATGGGTCCGCTCAGGTGGCTTCACTACCTTAACAAAGAGGTGAAGGTGAGAGCGGGAAAAGGCGAGGAGCACCGCGGCTGGCTGTTAAGCGTGGACCCGGTGTCCGCCAGGTAACGCGCACGTGGAGCCTAATTTGTAAATCAAACAGCTGATCGTGACGAACGAGTCGAGTTTTTTTTCAGCCGTTTCCTGTGAACTTTGACCTTAACTCGTTTAAGTTAAGTTTAAGTGTGACTCCTGATCGTCACGTGGCTCTGACCCTTGTCTTCCTGTACCCTGCAGTGTGGTCCTGGTGTCCTTTGGTGAGGCGGTGGTGGTGCGGGTGGTGATGGGTCACGCCGTGGAGGCGGTGGAGGTCCTGCGAGCGGCTGCTGATGATGAGACGGCGAAGCGTCTGCGGTCGGTCTTCCTCCCCCCGCCGTCCCCTTGCCTGGACCCCAAGGAGCTGCGTCAGCGGAGGGATGCCGTGCGGCGGTGGCTGCAGGAGAACCGGATCCCCGTG
This sequence comes from Aulonocara sp. 'chitande type north' Nkhata Bay, assembly GCF_057382095.1. NCBI lineage: Eukaryota > Metazoa > Chordata > Actinopteri > Cichliformes > Cichlidae > Aulonocara > Aulonocara sp. 'chitande type north' Nkhata Bay. Next base: position 45,040,177 of record NC_141349.1, on the reverse strand, counting down.
GAGGAGGAGGGGGAGGAGCTAAAAGTGGCGGGCGTCCTGACGATCGCTGCGCCCTATAGCGCCCACGACTGCAGGAGCTCCAACCAGATCATCCTGGACCGGATCCAGAGACTTATCGGGATCCAGGACTGTACCAATCAGGGGTTGCCACTCTGAGCTGGGCCAATCACCAGGTTAGTGTGTTGTTTGAGCTCCGCCCTTTTGTCATTTGCAGATGTAATCTAAATAAAAGGAGTTTCTAAGTGACTCACTTCCTGTAAAACTCACCTGTCCCACAGACTGACGAGTCACCAATCGCCATGATTAGTTACGTCAGAGTGGGAGGAGTTTTAAATATGTGCATAATTTTAAAAGATAAACTGGTTTTATTGTGACAGGCACAATTTCATTTCAGGTGAGAAGAGACCTGCAGCAACCACAATGAACCAGGAAACCAGAGTGCTGGCTCACCTGGGGTCACCCGGGGTCAGGGTGTGCACGGGCGGATTTCAGTTTGTCAGACTTCAGTAATCAATAATTATTGATCTGCTGTAATCATTGACACCTGGATGTCGCTGATGTGATTGAACATCACCTGAATCACCTGCGTCAGTATCAGGTGTCTCCGGTCTGTCCTCTGAGGAGAACTGAGTTCTGCTCTTTATTTGCCCGTTGGCATGGTGACACCTGCGCCTGTGGGAATGACTTGCTGCAGACTGATTCCCGGAGCGTTTTTGTAAAAGTTTCGTGTCGTTTCATACTTTGTAAAACAAATTCAGACTGGAGTCAAACTTAAACCACGAGCTTTGATCTTTGTCAGTTTCAGTAAACATGGGGATGAAACGTCTACCGAGTCATCTAATCACTGTAAATAAACTGTAAGGTAATTATTGTATCTATGGTAACAAGACACCCATCCCTCCACGCATTTATTTCAATATGCTCTGCTTGGTTTTGTTTGTTGAATGCAGAGCAGAGAAACACTTGTATCCTGGGGCTTTGTGTGTGTTCAATGTCAATAAAGTTAATTGAAACCAGCCCAGCGCCACCTTATCTGCTCTTTAAGTGATGACATGATGAATCCTGCTCCCGGCCCAAACTACTCTGCATTTATTAAGTCTGTGTTTTTAACATGTTTTAGTGCTTTGTATATAGTTCAGTTTAATCTGAACAAACCCCTAAAAACAGTCAGTGATCACTATTGTCCCCTCTCGGTTTTTATTACCATTGTTCATTTTAAAGCTCAGTTTTTAAACCCTATCTACAGCCCAGCCCATGCAGCAGTATAATGACTAACCTCGTATTGTGGATGGATTATCTCAGTTGTTCTCCTGACTGAAGTTTGGTCCTTTTACAGCATCTTGCCATGCGACTGATTTTGTCTCTAACCATCAGGAACCCTCACGTTAATTTTTATCAAGCGGAAAAGTGTTCGCGTTCATCCTCCAGCTTCACTGTGTTTATGCTAACATAGCTGTGTTGCTAGCGATCACGTAGCACATCATTATACACCAGCTAGCCCAACTTTAGTAACCTTACAAACGTCACTGCTGTTTAGTTTTCTGTCTTCATTTATGTTGGAAGTGATAGAGCCGTACGTTTAAATTTGTTCATAAATCTCTCAGTCAGAACATGCTATATCATGTTTAGATGGAAACTGGCAAGCTAACTTCCTGCTAACTTCTAACTCCATTGAATTTAATAAATCCTGTTTTCATGGATGCCTGGATGTTAAACTTCATAGTTACACCTGGTAAAGCAGCAACGCTGATCATTTTATTAAAGATGAAAGAATTTAGACAGTTTTTAACTCTCAGTGATGCTGCAGTGATTGTTTGGACCTGAAGCAGAGTTTGAACCCAGACACGAATAATGATGTCAGACTTGAAGACCACCCGCTGCTGCAGGGGCAGTAGATGTGGAGGAGCCCACCTACAAAAACCAGCCACAGTTCAGTTCAGCAGGTAAAATAAAGACCGATGAATTCCAGGTTTCTTCGAGCTCAGTGAAAGAAATGTTTATTCCCTTGTTTTTGTTTACATCACTAATAATGACATCACCACCATCTTCTTCATCAGGTCCACCTGAACCACTGCAGTACCTGTGTGGCTCCAGGCCAGTACCTGAGGGTCTCGTCCCTCTGAGGTCTGAGCTCAGAGATGTTCAGAATAAGAGCACATTTTTGTTTTACAGTCAGTCTCAGTTCGAAGCAGTCAGAGCTTCCTGATTGGTCCATCACACATTTTTACTTTCTTCTGATCCAATCAGCTGTAGTGTTAACTCAGTCTCCTCCACAGCCTGTCCAATCAGCTGTCCCTGAACCCTCTGGAACTCCAGGCTGTCCAATCGCACAGAGGGCGTGTCCAGCATGGGGGCGTGTCCAACAGAATCCCTCTTGTATGTCTTTGGGGGGAGTTTGGGAACACTGTGACGTGGAGGCACAGGGGGGCCATCCAAGGTGAGGGGAGGGAGTGGGGGGAGGGGTGGAGAAGGCAGGGGTAATTTCCTGGAGGTGGGGGTGACAGGAGCAGGGAGAGGGGGTGAGGAGGACAATGTGGTGGGGGTGGAGCAAATGGAAGTTGGGCCAGAGATGTTGGGGGGGAAGAAAGCCTGAGGCAGGAGGTCACAGCGGGGACGACCCTGAGGGGGGGGCAGGAGGTGTAGAGGGGAGCTGAGGGGCTCTCGTGGAGGCAGGGAGGGGGGGCTGTCAGGTGGTGATGATGACAGTGACGAGTAACGAGAGGGGTGGAGCTTACAGGTGGGCTGACGAGGTGGAATGGCTGGGGGGCTGTCCAGCTTTGACACCATCTGTGAGGGAGAAGGGAGGGGGGGGGGTCAAATGTCACATTCAAATGAACCTTTATCAAGATTGAATTGAGAAGGCGGCGTCAGACAACAGCCCCGCCTCCCCTCACCACAGACCTTTGTTTACATTTACACCATAACAGGACGCCAACAGGGGCCTGTTCTTCGTACCTCGCTAAGTAAGTTAGCTGGATTAGATTGTTGACGATTTCGCGTGATCTTGGATCGTTCGGTTCTCCGAAGCTCATCCGGGACTTGCTGTCATAGCAACAGATCCGTAAGTGTAAACCTGCTGGGGAGCAGGTTTACTTTATGTAAACAGGATTAGATCGCGGCCACGCAGGTATGTCCGCTTCATTTATATGAAAGCAACAGCGATATTCCACCACTGTTTCACCATAAATAAATAACATCAATGTAACTAAAGATAATGCAGCACTTGATCCTTTCATTGATGTCACACAGATACATACAGGTCATTCCCTAAAAAAGGGAAATGTACTATTAACATTCTATTACATGTATGTGATTATTACAGATGTAATTCATATGTCAGAGTAGTAATAGTAAATTACTTCGTGTAATCAAGATGAGAGACCACGGCTATAAAAGCCAAGGTGGATTTGGGAAGCCTGTCGCAGCCATGTCCTGTCCGTATACGCGAGCCACCCATTGAGGAAGGTGCAAGATTGATAAGGAGAGTTTCCAGAATTCAGCGTATATTGCGGGACAGACAGGATCCTTTAGCTCAGCGCGACAGTGTGCTCATAGAGAGCTATCGATATTCCCGTGAGGATATTATTTACTTAACCAACTTGTTGACGAGGGGGTGCAGGACCACCACCTGTCTTTTTTTTGCTCTGCCCTTTTCTTGGTTGCTGTTATGAACAAACAAACAGATTATTTCAGGGTCTCTTTCCAAGAGACGAAAAGCAATATAAGTGATAAATATTACCATTCTGTAGAATATTCTTATATTTCACTTTTACTTGTTCCCATGTTCTAGTGGGTCCTGTTGTGGCTCTAATGTGAAAGAGGATATAATATAATATAATAAATCTACCCTACCGCCTACTGGTGTTGGCCAGAGGGGCCGATGGCGCGATATGGCAGCCTGGCTTCTGTCAGTCTGCCCCAGGGCAGCTGTGGCTACACCTGTAGCTGCCTCCACCAGTGTGTGAATGTGAGAGTGAATGAATAGTGGCATTGTAAAGCGCTTTGGGTGCCTTGAAAAGCGCTATATAGATCCAATCCATTATTATTGTTATTATTAAATTACTTACGAGTTTAATTTGTCAGCAACTTTCTGCCAGCCCTCTCTCCTTGCTTTTGCAGCCTTTGCAGTGTTCCCTTGTGTTCTGATTAAACTCTGAAACTCCTGAAATCCCTCACTCAAGAGTTCTTGCTCTGCTGCCGAAAAATACTGGACATTTTCGCCGACCAATCAAAGGGTTGCCGATCAATGTTTCTACTATCGATGCGTAGCCCCTGTTAAGCCACCCAGTGATCTCACATTACTTCATCCAGCTGTACTAATCGTCAACAACAGGTGTGTTCGGAGAACCGGATTAGCGAGCTCACGGTTAGCGCGATGGTTTGATCTTGGATGTGTCATTTGATCTTGGATGTAGTAAGCGAGGTACGAAGAACGGACCCCAGGTTGACACAGCAACACCACAACAACAAGGTGGAGGTTACACGTCTGGGCTGGAAAAGCCGCAGAACCACAGGAAATGCTCCTCCGGGTCTATAAACAGCTTGATGTCTGTGAAGGTTCTCAGTCATCCAGGTCATCGTAGTCAAAGGAGCTTGCAAAGAAAAGCGTCTGGACTTCCTTAAGTTACTTGAAGACGTTTCACCTTCATCCGAGAAGCTTCTTCAGTTCTAAGGTCAAATGGTGGAGAGTCCCAGATATAAACCTAGTGGGAGTTTCCCCCCACAGAGGGACAAAAGGACCCCCTGATGATCCTCTAATCGCCTGAGCCAAGGTGTGAAACTGGGTGTGGGTCCCAATCAGCCAGAGTTTCGGGTGAGTTCATTGTGAAACCTGGCCCCACCTTATCATGCGAATTCCTGAGGTCAGAAGAGCCACCTCCACAGGACAAGACTCAGCAGTCCATCTGCATCTTAAGGATAAAGGTCACTCTTTCGAGGATACCAATGTTCACATTTTGGACAGAGAGGACAGATGGTTTGAAAGAGGAGTGAAAGAAGCATCTATGTCCACTGTGAGCGACCATCTTTGAACAGAGGCGGGGGTTTACGACACCAACTCTCTGCCATCTATAATCCAGTTTTGAGATCCCTCCCCAGACGCCTTAACGCCCACTCACATCCTGGGCCATCTGACCTCAGGAATTCGCATGATAAGGTGGGGCCAGGTTTCACAATGAACACACCTGAAACTCTGGCTGATTGGGACCCACACCCAGTTTCACACCTTGGCTCATGTGATTAGAGGATCATCAGGGGGTCCTTTTGTCCCTCTGTGGGGGGAAACTCCCACTGGGTTTATATCTGGGACTCTCCACCATTTGACCTTAGAACTGAAGAAGCTTCTCGGATGAGAGGTGAAACGTCTTCAAGCAACTTAAAGAAGTCCAGATGCTTTTCTTTGCAAGCTCCTTTGACTATAAACAGCTTGAAGCTAAAAACAGGTTCTAAGAATTTGGTGGTTGCTGCTCTGTGATACACAAAGAACAGAAGGAACCCTGAAACGTTCTTGCAGTCCAAAAGCTCCTCGGGCTAAAGCAAAGAGGGTACCTTGGAGGGGGAAGACTCAGCAGGAGCCGACTCCGGTCGTCTGCGGGGAGGAACAGGAGGAGGAACGGGAACATCCTCAGAGGCCCGACTGAAGCTCACCATGGAGGAGACCGAAGAGGACCCTGAAAATGACCAGATAGACACTGTTAGAACCAGGAGAACGAACAGGAGAACCATACAGCAGCCAGCAGCAGATTGGTTTGTTGCTCGTTAACTTCACGCTTTAAGTACTTCAGGGCTCCAGAGTGCGACCAACTTGGTTGCACATGCGACCTAATTTCTCAATGCTGCGACTAAAAAAAAAATTTAAAGTCTCAGCAACTCTGAAAGTCTCCATGTGATTAACAACAGACACACATTATCCACATATCGTGGTTTAAACCATTCAGAGATGGTCAGGGGCGGGACCTCTCTGATTGGCCGTAATCCAGATATTCCTGTAGGCCTTGTGTGTATGTTTGAAAGTGTAGGTCAATAGAGAGGTGAGTAGGCAACAAAGGCTGTCACACTTGGTGTTCGCTCGCTCTGCGGTAGAGTATCACTTCCTGTTCCTGCTCAAACACAGTGGTGTTTCTGAGTAGCTTATCTGCTTAGCAATTTAATTAAAATTTTTTATATACATTCTTCTTTCATAGTATAATCTTCACGTGCTTCATCCAAAGCACACTCTGTGTACTCACTACCTAACTTATAGCCAAAGTATTCACTCACTGTGTCTTTACTGTTTTGCTAACTTAGCTTAGCTCGTAGCCGACTCGTTAGCACCATGGCTACTTCACCTGTCCCTCCTGCACTTTCTTGCTCATTGTGTCAGATGTTTAGTTACTCCTCGGCCTCCTTTAGCAGTAGTGATATCTGTAACAAATGTAGCATATTTGCAGCTCTGGAGGCCAGGATTACTGAATTGGAGACTCGGCTTCGCACCCTTCATTCACCCATAGCTAGCCAGGCCCCTGTAGCTGGTGCAGCCGAAGATAGCGTAGCTGTTCCCCGGCAGACCCCAAGCAGCTGGGGAAAGAGGGCGGCTGGGTGACGGTGAGGAGGAAGCATAGTCCAAAACAGAAGCCCCAGGTACACCACCAACCCGTTCATGTGTCTAACCGTTTTTCCCCACTCGGCGACACACCCGCCGGGGGCATGTGAAGCTAGAGACACCGGCAACCATAGTCAACTGTCTTCCAGGGGCCAGAGCAGGCGACATTGAAGGAAATTTAAAACTGCTGGCTAAGGGTAAACGTAAATTCAGTAAAATCATAATTCACGTCGGCAGTAATGACACCCGGTTACGCCAATCGGAGGTCACTAAAATCAATATTGAATCGTGTGTAACTTTGCCAAAACAATGTGGGACTCTGTAGTTTTCTCTGGTCCCCTCCCCAGTCAGACCAGGAGTGACATGTTTAGCCGCATGTTCTCCTTAAATTGCTGGCTGTCTGAGTGGTGTCCCAGAAACGATGTGGGCTTCATAGATAATTGGCAAACCTTCTGGAGGAAACCTGGTCTTGTTAGGAGAGACGGCATCCATCCCACTTTGGATGGAGCAGCTCTCATTTCTAGAAACATGGACAAATTTATTAAACCCCCCAAAATATTAGGTCTCTCTCCTCCAAGTCTCTGTTAGTACATGACTTAATAATTGATCAACAAATTGATTTACTCTGCCTTACAGAAACCTGGTTGCAGCAGGATGATTATGTTAGTTTAAACGAATCAACACCCCCGAGTCATTCTAACTACCAGAAACCTCGAAGCACAGGGCGAGGGGGCGGTGTGGTAGCAATTTTTCACACCAACCTATTAATCAACGAAAGACCAAGACAGACTTTTAATTCATTTGAAAGCCTGATGCTTAGCCTCGTCCACCCCAGCTGTAAAACTCAGAAACCAGTCTTACTTGTTATCATCTATCGTCCACCTGGGCCTTACACAGAGTTTCTGTCTGATTTCTCAGACTTTATATCTAATTTAGTTCTGAGCTCAGATAAAATAATTATTGTGGGTGATTTTAACATCCATGTAGATGCTAAAAATGACAGCCTCAACATGGCATTTAATCTGTTATTAGACTCAATTGGCTTCTCTCAAAATGTAAAAGAACCCACCCACCACTTTAATCACACTCTAGATCTTGTTTTAACATATGGCATAGAACCTGAACATTTAACAGTGTTTCCTGAAAACCCTCTCCTGTCTGATCATTTCCTGATAACATTTACATTTACAATAATTGATTACACAGCGGTGGAAAGTAGACTTTATCAAAGTAGATGTCTTTCTGAAAGCGCTGTAACTAAGTTTAAGAATATAATCCACCCACTGTTATCATCTCCAATGCCCTGTACCAACACAGAGCAGAGCAGCTATCTGAACGCTACTCCAACAGAGGTCGATTAGCTTGTTAATAATTTTACCTCCTCACTACGTACGACTCTGGATACTGTAGCTCCAGTGAAAACTAAGGTCTCTAATCAGAAGTACCTGACTCCGTGGTATAATTCTCAAACATGTACCCTAAAGTAGAGCTGGGCGATATATCGAGTTTTTAAAAAATATCGATATATTTTTATACGAGATATAAGATCTGACAATATCGTTTATATCGATATAGTCTATGTTACGTTATAATTATACTTGTGGAGCCGCAAGTTTGCCTCTCTTTCGTCCACTTTCGTCTTTACGTTACTCGGCCTCGCCTCTCCTTCACTGAACACAACTCCCCCTCCTCCCCCATCGCTTCACCTGCAGGAAGCAACAAGATGGACACGGCAAATCTCCTTTAACGAGTTACTGCGCATCGCCCCGTGCATGGGGCTGGACGGCGTCAATGTGTTAGCTAGCTAACCACGCTAACGAGCTAACCACGCTAACGCCATGCCGCCCAGAGGTGCTGCACAGCCTAAAATCCTTGCATTTTCTCAAAAGTTGACAGCGCGCCTTATGTATGAATTCTGGTTGTGCTTGATGGCCGCGAACCGATTTTATGTGGTACACGGCGCTCAGCAATCTGTCAAAAAATGTTTTAGTACGACTTTGGTAAGCTACGGAGCTGCACCGCTTGATGGATTGTCGGAGCATTACGGCTGAGCCTCGCGGAGTGATACGTACTGGGCTTCAACGTAATATTACCCTACTGTGTATAAGGACCATAAATGGCACCTGTTAAGAGACGTGGTTGCGAAGCGGATTTCAAACTCAATGCTGTCAGTCACGCAGTACAAGTTGGGAACAGAGCAGCTGTGAAATCTGTCTTTGTTATTGTGCTCGTCTTTTAGTTTACATTTTGACTGCACAATTGTGAGCTTTTTGTTATGCACAAAAACAACATTGTTTTCTTTTATTTATGGAGCATTATTATTTAATAAATGCTCATAATTTATTTTTGAGTAAATTTTATGTACATCTGCTCTATGTTAATAAAAGTGCCTGTGTGACATCTGGGACACAGCTTTGACTAAGAACTCTCTTTTTGTTCTTACTTTATGGCTTTAAAAAAAAAAAATCGAGATATATATCTTATATCGCCATCCAGCTAAAAAATATCGAGATATGAATTTTGGGTCATATCGCCCAGCCCTACCCTAAAGCAGATGACTCGTAAGCTGGAGAGGAAATGGCGTATCACAAAATTAGAAGATCATCATTTAGCCTGGAGAAATAGTTTGCTGCTTTATAAGAAAGCCCTCCGCAAAGCCAGAACTTGGGCTGGGCCATATCATACAGTTCACGGTAATACCGGTATAATGTTGGGCAACGCTGAGAAAATAAAATATCGCGATAGAATATAGCTAAAACACGCATGCCCAGTGCCTTTGTTTTCATACGCACATGGCCGAAAAAGCATGGCGGCAACGGAGAATGAGAAGGGGGAAAGCGCATCATTGAGCGAAACCGATGAACTGGTTTGTAAAATGCTGCAACTTCAGTGATGTGGAACTGGCTTGGTGTCTGTCCGTCAGATACTCACCAAAGCACATTTTTTTGTACAACATGCAAGCGGGCCGTCGTTATTGCCGTATTTGTCGGTCTAAGGTGCTCGTAAATCTGGGAGTAATCTGGGTCCTAAACTCAGTCTCATTCAGGTCCAAAGTCAAACGATCACTGCGGCATCATTGAGAGTTAAAAACTGTCTAAATTATTTCATCTTTAATAAAATGATCAGTGTTGCTGCTTTACCAGGTGTAAGAATTAGGTTTAACATTCAGGCATCCATGAAAACAGGATTTATGAAATTTAACAGTTAGAAGTTAGCAGGAAGTTAGCTCGCTAGTTTCGCTAGTTACCTAAGCCTGATATAGCATGTTCTGACTGAGAGATTTATAAACAAATTCAAACGTACAGCTCTGCTATCACTTCCAACATAAATGAAGACAGAAAACTAAACAGCAGTGACGTTTGTAGGGTTACTGAAGTTGGGCTACCTGGTATTTAATGATGTGCTACGTGATCGCTAGCAACACAGCTATGTTAGCATAGCATAAACAGTGAAGCTGGAGGATGAACGCTAACACTTTTCCGCTTGATAAAAGTTAACGTGAAGGTTCCTGATGGTTAGAGACAAATGCAATCGCATGGCAGGATGCTGTAAACGGACCAAAATTCAGTCAGGAGAACAACTGAGATAATCCATCCACAATACGAGGTCAGTCATTAATATACTGCAACAACATGGGAATAGTGCAGCCGTGATAGAATACAGCATTAATGAATCAATGGTACAGAAGTGGAGGAAGCAAGAAGAATGAGTTTAATAAAGTTTGATTTATCTGACTGCTTTGTTTCGCTTAATGTGCCTTATAATCCTGTGCAATTTTTTGTCTGAAAAATACGTATTTGACGTTTTTATTTGGCACACTGCAGTTTAATGTTGCAAAGCAGGTCTTTTTAACTTCAGTGGATATTATACATGGTTATGCTCAGGATATGTCAGCCCATTTCTACTGGAAATGCCTTTTGGTTAAACTTTCAGCAAGGAATTTGCATTTGCACTGTTAAATTTTTATATAGCTTTAATGCACATAAAAAACAGCTGCTTGTTTAAGTGAAAATACATTGATGGGGGTTTTTTGCGCTAGCAAAGTTGTGGAGTTGCATTTTGTCTCGCATCAATTATATCGTTATCGCAAAGTTTCAAATATATATCGTGATAAATATTTTTGGCCATATCGCCCTGCCCTAGCCGGAACATCTTACTATTCATCACTGATTGAAGAAAATAAGAACAACCCCAGGTTTCTCTTCAGCACTGTAGCCAGGCTGACAAACAGTCAGAGCTCTTTTGAGCCAACCATCCCTTTAACGTTAACTAGTAATGACTTCATGAACTTCTTCACAAATAAAATTTTTATCATTAGAGAAAAAATTACCAGTAATCATCCCACAGATGTAATATTATCTACAGCTACTCTTAGTACCATTGATGTTAAGTTAGACTCTTTTTCTCTAATTGATCTTTCTGAGTTAACTTCAATAATTACTTCCTCCAAACCTTCAACGTGTCTTTTAGACCCCATTCCTACAAAACTGCTCAAAGAAGTCCTGCCATTAATTAATGCTTCGATCTTAAATATGATCAACCTATCTCTAATAATCAGCTATGTACCACAGGCCTTCAAGCTGGCTGTAGTTAAACCTTTACCCAAAAAGCATCTCTAGACCCAGCAGTCTTAGCTAATTATAGGCCAATCTCCAACCTTCCTTTATATCAAACATCCTTGAAAGAGTAGCTGTCAAACAGCTAACAGATCATCTGCAGAGACTTATTTGAAGAGTTTCAGTCAGGTTTCAGAGCTGTTATGTTGCGGGTCACATTGACCCAGCACAGAAGAGATTTCACATGTCATCTGCATGACTACAGAAAACGAAAAAAAAAAAATCAAAATTATAAAAGAAAATTGTAAAATAATCAATGCCATTGTTTCTAACACTTTTGGATGAGTAAATTTGCCCTGGGTCAAATTAACCCAGGAGCATAATTGGTGTTCCTAGAAACCAACATAACAGGAGAGTTAAAAGGGAGTTTTTCCTTCCCACTGTCGCCAAAGTGCTTGCTCATAGGGGGTCATATGATTGTTGGGTTTTTCTCTGTATCTATTATTGTAGGCTCTACTGTACAATATAAAGCGCCTTGAGGTGAATGCTGTTGTGATTTGGCGCTGTGTAAATAAAATTGAATTGAACTGAATTGAACAAAGCCTCATTTCTGCTGTTTAATACCAAAGAAAATTAAACTTAAAATGATACCAAATTACAAAACGCTGTCTAATAAAACCTCTATAACTTGACTCCGCTTCACTTCATGTTGATTCATGGTTTTCTTCAGTTTTTAATCTACTGCAGATATTTTAAGGTTATCTGCTATAAAAATCCAGGCCAGGAAAATCTCCATAATGTTTTTCTGTTTTATTCTCAGTTACTTTGACACAAAGGCATTTGCTGTGATGCTCACACAGTACTGATAAATGATCAGAATTATAATATTTCTGACTGTCTGAGGAAAAATTGAATTGAATCGAATCGGGGCCTTGTGAATCAGAATCGAATGGATTATAGAAATCAGTGATACCCAACCTTAGTGAGCAGCCTAGGCCTGACAGAGGTGGATGTAGCTGTGGGTAATAAGAAAAGATGAAAAGAACGATTGATAGTGTTTTCATTAAGGCCTGATCCGTCTGAAACTCATAGCCAGTGCTCTGACACGGAGCCATGGATTGCTCAGCTTACATCTAACACCGGTCTGGAGACGGCATCAGATAATGAGCCACATACGATGGACCCCGAGCCAGAGCCCACTGAGAGTAAAAGGAGGAACGTGTATACTTTTGGAAAAGATTCAGTGAAGCTGATAACATGATGCACTGCATTTACTGTTGCGAGTGTGGAGAGACCGTGGCCGGCAATACTGCATTTGTGACTGCTTCTAATAAATTTCAAAGTGAAACGCTGAAAAGCACAGTGTATCCAGAGAACACATTATAAGCTGCGATAAACGCCCAGTGTCTCCTCACTGCCTTTCAGCAGCAAACAGGTCGTCAGGAGGCCGACATGATGATGAAGTTTAACATTGGCACTCTTTAGCAATACTGTAGGCCAGGGGTGCCCAATCCCGGTCCTCGAGAGCTACCGTCCTGCAGCTTTTAGATGCATCCCTACTCCAACACAGCTGAATCAAATGAATGGCTTGTTATCAGGCCTTTGCCAAACACGATGGCACGCTGAAGAGGTAATCAAACCATTTGATTCAGCTGTGTTGGAGTAGGGATGCATCTAAAAGCTGCAGGACGGTAGCTCTCGAGGACCGGGATTGGGCACCCCTGCTGTAGGCAAAGCACTTTAAGCACAAGCACCTTTTCAGGAACTTATCCTTCTTGCAGAAATGTGCTCCAAATAAAGCACTTTGTGTTGACAAGATTGATAGTTAATCATTTACAAATCAATATTGTCTGTATGGACAGCAGTTGGAACATGTAAAAAGGCGGGGTTAAGTGATGCGGTTGAAAAACTTGGGCGCAACTAACTTTTGTGCTGGTGCACATAAGAAAACAAGTTAGTGTAACCAGTGTAACCACGGCAACAAGTTAGTCTAGAGCCCTGTACTTAATTCAAAAGTTAGAATTTCTTAAAAAACCAAAATAAAAGTAAGATCATCCGTCCAGTGCAGCGGTCTCAACAGACACTGACCAGTCATCTCTCCAGGGTTTACCTGGGGACTGAAACCTGACCTAGGACAGGTATCCTGGTCGCATGAACCACCTAAACTGACTCCTTTCAATGTGGCGGACCTCTAAAGCTGACCCCAGAAGCTCATTTCTGCTTCACGTTTTTCTGTTTTATCCTCAGTTACTTTGAACCAAGGGCATCTGCTGTGATGCTCACACCTCTGATGAAGTGTCAGCTTTCTTTTTATACATATAAAAATGTGCATATGTACTGATAAATGATCAGAATTATGATATTTCTGACTGTGTGAGGCAAAACTTCACAGATTCAAATAGAACCAAATCGATTCTAGAAATCAGTGACGATACCCAGCCCTACTCAGGATGCTGTGGAGGTGGTAGACGAATGTCCCAGGCCTGCCTGCCATGTTACCCTCAGCTGATCGAGGAACTTTCCAACCTTCCCTTCAGGATTCACTGTGACTGTGTGCATGGAAGAACAGCAGACAGCGCACTCATCCAAGCACGTCAGGTACTCAAAGACGAGTCCTGTTCCAGCGAACAGGTACAGAACCAGGAAGGTACGAGTGGACTCAGGTGAGCCGGTACATCTCACGCTCGTCCCCAAAACCAGTTTACGCAGCCTGAGAGCAGCCTGCCAAGACCTCGGCCATCGTGTGCTGCCTGAACCACGAGACGCTGGAGTCCAACTGTATCCAGCTGGAAAATGGACTCCAGTCTTTTTACAGCAGGCCTCTTTCACTTTTTTCTGGCCTTCACACTCCGATGGATGCGTCAGAGAGCAACTTAGTATCTTGGAAGGATAATTGGCACGCAGCCTGGAGCAGCCAGGAGCAGCCAGGGATCGAACCACCAACCTTGGATTAGTAGATGACCTGAGCTACCTCCCCCACCTTAGAGCACCCTCCTTCCCCAAGGGTGATGGGGATGAGGAAAATTCCCAGTTTACGCAGCCCAACATCAGCCTGCCAACGCATCAAACTACAACTGCTGCCCGAAACAAGAGACGCCAGAGTCCGAGCGAGCCGCCGGATCAGAACTCACTGAACTTCCCTGACGCCTTCTTTCATCTCGGCCGGTGCAGAGACAGTAACACAGCTGCCAGTTTCTATGGAGACAAACTAATACAATGGGTGTGACATCATGCACAGGTGAGACACAACAGGAAGTCTAATCAATATCCTCTATACCAATGAGCAATCAATAACAATGGAACAGAAACCTGAAACACACTGAGACAGGTGAGAGACAGACAGGTGTGATGTGTGGGGCGCAGGTGAGCTGTGGAGCAGGCGTACGGAGAGTCAGGAAGGTCATACTAACGTGGGCCGTGCGGCAGAGACACCACAGCAAAGATGCTGTCGCAGGCTGCAGGTGAAGAGGAGAAACACTGTGAGGAAGGGAGAGGAGTGGTGACATCATCCTGCAGAGAGGAGGTACGATGATGGAGGCGAGAGCGAGGAGAGGAGGTACGATGGTGGAGGTGAGCGCGAGGAAAGGAGGTACGATGATGGAGGCGAGAGCGAGGAGAGGAGGTACGATGGTGGGGAGGAGCATGAGGAGAAGAGGCACGATGGTGGAGGTGAGCGCGAGGAAAGGAGGCGCGATGGTGGAGAGGAGCACCAGGAGAGGAGGCGCGATGGTGGAGAGGAGCACCAGGAGAGGAGGCGCGATGGTGGAGAGGAGCACCAGGAGAGGAGGCGCGATGCTGGAGGTGAGCGCGAGGAAAGGAGGCACGATGGTGGAGGAGGCGCGATGGTGGAGAGGAGCACAAGGAGAAGAGGCGCGATGGTGCAGAGGAGCACCAGGAGAGGAGGCGCGATGGTGGAGGAGGTGTGATGCTGGAGGTGAGCGCGAGGAAAGGAGGCACGATGGTGGAGGAGGCACGATAGTGGAGAGAAGCACAAGGAGAGGAGGCGTGATGGTGGAGGCGAGCGCGAGGAAAGGAGGCGCGATGGTGGAGGCGAGATGGTGGGGAGGAGCACAAGGAGAGGAGGCGCGATGTGGAGGCGAGGAAAGGAGGCGCGATGGTGGAGGCGAGCGCGAGAAGAGGTGGCACGATAGAGGAGAGCGCGATGGTGGGGAGGAGCGTGAGGAAAGGAGGCACGATGGTGGGGAGGAGCATGAGGAAAGGAGGCGCGATGGTGGAGGAGGCGCGATGGTGGAGAGAAGCACAAGGAGAGGAGGCGCGATGGTGGAAGCGAGCGCGAGGAAAGGAGGCGCGATGCTGGAGGCGAGCGCGAGAAGAGGTGGCATGATAGAGGAGAGCGCGATGGTGGGGAGGAGCGTGAGGAAAGGAGGCACGATGGTGAAGGCAAGATGGTGGGGAGGAGCGCAAGGAAAGGAGGCACGATGGTGGGAAGGAGCGTGAGGAAAGGAGGCACGATGGTGGGAAGGAGCGCGAGGAAAGGAGGCACGTTGGTGAAGGCAAGATGGTGGGGAGGAGCGCAAGGAAAGGAGGCACGATGGTGGGGAGGAGCGTGAGGAAAGGAGGCACGATGGTGGGGAGGAGCATGAGGAAAGGAGGCGCGATGGAGGAGGCGCGATGGTGGAGAGAAGCACAAGGAGAGGAGGCGCGATGGTGGAGGCGAGCGCGAGGAAAGGAGGCGCGATGCTGGAGGCGAGCGCGAGAAGAGGTGGCACGATAGTGGGGAGGAGCGTGAGGAAAGGAGGCACGATGGTGAAGGCAAGATGGTGGGGAGGAGCGCAAGGAAAGGAGGCACGATGGTGGGGAGGAGCGTGAGGAAAGGAGGCACGATGGTGGAGAGGAGCGTGAGGAAAGGAGGCACGATGGTGGAGAGGAGCACCAGGAGAGGAGGCGCGATGGTGGAGAGGAGCACCAGGAGAGGAGGCGCGATGGTGGAGAGGAGCACCAGGAGAGGAGGCGCGATGCTGGAGGTGAGCGCGAGGAAAGGAGGCGCGATGGTGGGAAGGAGCGTGAGGAAAGGAGGCACGATGGTGGGAAGGAGCGCGAGGAAAGGAGGCACGTTGGTGAAGGCAAGATGGTGGGGAGGAGCGCAAGGAAAGGAGGCACGATGGTGGGGAGGAGCGTGAGGAAAGGAGGCACGATGGTGGGGAGGAGCATGAGGAAAGGAGGCGCGATGGAGGAGGCGCGATGGTGGAGAGAAGCACAAGGAAAGGAGGCACGATGGTGGGGAGGAGCGTGAGGAAAGGAGGCACGATGGTGGGAAGGAGCGCGAGGAAAGGAGGCACGATGGTGAAGGCAAGATGGTGGGTAGGAGCGCAAGGAAAGGAGGCACGATGGTGGAGGCTAGCACGAGGAGAGCGCGATGGTGGAGGCGAGATGGTGGGGAGGAGCGCGAGGAAAGGAGGGGCGATGGTGGAGGAGAGCACGAGGAAAGGAGGCGCGATGGTAGAGGCGAGCGCGAAGAGAGCGCGATGGTGGAGGCGAGATGGTGGGGAGGAGCGCGAGGAAAGGAGGCGCGATGGTAGAGGAGAGCGCGAGGAAAGGAGGCGCGATGGTAGAGGCGAGCGCGAAGAGAGGAGGCGCGATGATAGAGGCGAGCGTAAGGAAAGGAGGCGCGATGGTGGGGAGGAGCGCGAGGAAAGGAGGCGCGATGGTAGAGGAGAGCGCGAGGAAAGGAGGCGCGATGGTAGAGGCGAGCGCGAAGAGAGGAGGCGCGATGGTGGAGGCGAGCGTAAGGAAAGGAGGCGCGATGGTGGGGAGGAGCGCGAGGAAAGGAGGCGCGATGGTAGAGGAGAGCGCGAGGAAAGGAGGCGCGATGGTGGGAAGGAGCGTGAGGAAAGGAGGCGCGATGGTGGGAAGGAGCGTGAGGAAAGGAGGCGCGATGGTGGGAAGGAGCGTGAGGAAAGGAGGCACGATGGTGGGAAGGAGCGTGAGGAAAGGAGGCACGATGGTGGGAAGGAGCGCGAGGAAAGGAGGCACGTTGGTGAAGGCAAGATGGTGGGGAGGAGCACAAGGAAAGGAGGCACGATGGTGGGGAGGAGCGTGAGGAAAGGAGGCACGATGGTGGGGAGGAGCATGAGGAAAGGAGACGCGATGGAGGAGGCGCGATGGTGGAGAGAAGCACAAGGAGAGGAGGCGGGATGGTGGAGGCGAGCGCGAGGAAAGGAGGCGCGATGCTGGAGGCGAGCGCGAGAAGAGGTGGCACGATAGTGGGGGAGGAGCGTGAGGAAAGGAGGCACGATGGTGAAGGCGCGATGGTGGGGAGGAGCGCAAGGAAAGGAGGCGCGATGGTAGAGGAGAGCGCGAGGAAAGGAGGCGCGATGGTAGAGGTGAGTGCGAAGAGAGCGCGATGGTGGACGCGAGATGGTGGGGAGGAGCGCGAGGAAAGGAGGCGCGATGGTAGAGGAGAGCGCGAGGAAAGGAGGCGCGATGGTAGAGGAGAGCGCGAGGAAAGGAGGCGCGATGGTAGAGGCGAGCGCGAAGAGAGGAGGCGCGATGGTAGAGGAGAGCGCGAGGAAAGGAGGCGCGATGGTAGAGGAGAGCGCGATGGTAGAGGAGAGCGCGATGGTAGAGGAGAGCGCGAGGAAAGGAGGCGCGATGGTAGAGGAGAGCGCGATGGTAGAGGAGGCGCGATGGTAGAGGAGAGCGCGAGGAAAGGAGGCGCGATGGTAGAGGAGAGCGCGAGGAAAGGAGGCGCGATGGTAGAGGCGAGCGCGAAGAGAGGAGGCGCGATGGTAGAGGAGAGCGCGAGGAAAGGAGGCGCGATGGTAGAGGCGAGCGCGCAGAGAGGAGGCGCGATGGTGGAGGCGAGCGTAAGGAAACGCGCGAAGAACGTCCTGAAGCGCAGCACGAGGGCGGAGCGCAGGTTGTCGCCGCCTCGTTCAGACTAAGAGGCTTACTTTGTGTCTGATTGGTCCTGCTGCTGCCGTGACCTGTTAGGGCCTCACAGGTGGACAGCAAACAGGAAGCCACAGTTCCAACCCAAAGACAGCCAATAGGGTTGGGTGGTCACATTCAATGCGTTCAATAATATCAGTGGGCAGGCTCAGTGTCAGTGTGAGTGGGCGGGTCTTACTGGAGTGGAATGGGCTGCTGGGTCCTTGCGGCGAGTCAAACACGCTGCCCACATCTGTGGAGCTGGAGGCGGCGGAGGCGGCGGAGGCAGGGGGCGGGGTCAGGGGGGTACGGGGAGAGTTGGGGGCAGAGGCCGGCGTCCCCTCGGACTCGCTGTCCGGGATGCGGCTGTAGCTGATCTTCCTGGGCTCGTTCTGGAGCGGCGTCGGATGTCTCATGGTGCCGGGTCGGGCCGAAGTGGGTCGGATCCCCGGAGACTTCAGAGGATAGGTGTACTTCTTCGCCTGCAGCAGGTGAGTTGATTAGTGTCATGCACGTCACACGCAATGCAACATGTAACATGACAAGGTGCCGCCACGCTCGTACTTACAAATCGAGGAGCCGATCGGAGCTGGCGAGGTTCGATCTCCAGAGACTTGTGGAAGAGATAATCACTGAAGTCCTTCTCCGACAGGTCGCCCATTGGGTTCAGGTTCTCGAAGAACTTCTGCTCCACAAAGACAAAACAAATGCACGTCAACAACAAAAGACCACGCTCCAACCGCTGCTCCAACCACACTTCATTGGCTTCCTGTTAAATCCAGAATTCTCACATACAAGGTCTTAAATAATCAGGCCCCATCTTATCTTAATGACCTTGTAGTACCATATCACCCTATTAGAGCACTTCGCTCTCGCTCTGCAGGCCTACTTGTTGTTCCTAGAGTATTTAAAAGTAGAATGGGAGGCAGAGCCTTCAGTTTTCAGGCCCCTCTTCTGTGGAACCAGCTTCTTAGTGAACTTCTCAAACCACATACTCCTGCTAGAACACTCAGATCTGCCACTCAACTACTTCTGACCCAACCCAGATCTCGACTGAAGTCTCGGGGTGACTGTGCGTTTGCTCTGGCTGCCCCGGTACTGTGGAACACCCTTCCTCTCGACCTCCGCGCATCTGATTCCATTGCACTGTTCAAATCACGATTAAAAACACACTTATTCAATCTTGCCTTTCCCTCTAGTTAATATTTCTTTTATGATTTTATATCACGCACTTTTATGCTCATTTAAATTCTTGTTTGCTCTGTACCTGTTGCTTTCCTATGTATTAGTGACAGTTATCTGCTTGCATATTTAGTACTTGCTTTGGTCCTATTTCTATTATCCTCCTCATATACTCTATTTTACTTGTTAAGCACCTTGGCATACCCTTGGTTTTTAAGTGTGCTTTATAAATAAAGTTTATTATTATTATTTCCTTTTTGCTAAAGCATATAGTTAGGGCTGGACCAGGTGACCCTGAATCCTCCCTTAGTGATGCTGCAATAGACGTAGGCTGCCGGGGATTCCCATGATGCACTGGGTGTTTCTTCTTCACTCACTATGTGTTAACAGACCTCTCTGCATTGAATCATATCTGTTATTAACCTCTGTCTCTCTTCCACAGCATGTCTTTATCCTGTTTTCCTTCTCTCACCCCAACCAATCACAGCAGATGGCCCCGCCCCTCCCTGAGCCTGGTTCTGCTGGAGGTTTCTTCCTGTTAAAAGGGAGTTTTTTCTTCCCACTGTTGCCAAAGTGTGTGTGTGTGTGTGTGTGTGTGTGTGTGTGTGTGTGTGTGTGTGTGTGAACAGAAGGTGAGGGGGTGTGTCCTCACTCTGATGTCACCCTCCACCCGCAGACAGTACGGCTGGTTCTGGTACTGCTGGATCTCTCCGGTGATCTCGGCCACTTTCCGTCTCTTGCTGAAGTTGATCAGATCTTTGCCGTGTCTGTGCAGGAAGTCGGGGTTTCCCTCCTCCGTTTTCAGGATGTTGGTCAGGTAGATTCCTGTCACACACACACATACAGTTATTTGACCTTCGAGCTGCATAGTTATCCATTAGAGATCGGTGAGAAATGAGTCATTGATAAATTGATTGACTGATAATACTACTAATCCCGAGGGAAATCATACCAAAGAAGGGGACGCAGGGGGGGTTGATGGAGCGCAGTTTAGCCAGGTACTTCTTGTAGTGGTCCTCGCTGAGCTCATGAGCGTCCTCCAGGATTTTTCTCTGACGACTCGGAATTTGCTGCAACCATAAACCGACATTTCTTCTTCTTCAAACACACGATGACGCTCACATTCTCTGTCAGCAGTTTAAACTCAGATCCTTCTGATGTCAGTGACGTTCGTGGTCATTATTACCTCAAAGGTGTGATCCAGTCTGTACACGGGTGCAGAGTTCATGGCGCTGACGACCTCTAGGACGCCATTGAAATTGTTGAGCTCCTGAAACACCTGTAGGATTTCGATGATCCGGGAAAAGACAGCGACGCGTTCCTCCAGGTTCTCCGTCTCTACGATACACCTGCAGAGGAAGTACAGCTGACATCAGCCTGACGTACTTGTGGAGTTTAGTTACCGCACACTAGACCCCGCCCATGCCAAAGTAAGGCTTACTTTTCAAACCACAGGGTGAGGTTGGTGGTGTGTCGGATCATCCGTAACAGGTTGGGCGAGTGGATCTCTTTGTCCTCTTTGGTCCAGACGCTACCGACCAGCTCAGACGGTTGCACTGCCCTGCAGGTGGAGATCGGTGGTTAGATAACAGTGGGACAGGTGCCAGGCTGGTGCAAGACAGGCGCAGGGCGGAATGTTACCTGTAAAAGTCGGACTCGAGCAGGGTGAGCTGGCGGGCGATTTCGATGGGGTGCAGGGTCATAAGGTCGAAGTGCTCAGTGTCTCCGGGTTTGCAGATGTGCCATTCGATGGGAGGAGGGGAATTCTGGAAGGTGATGCTGTGACTCGGCACGCTCACCTGGACCTGCTTCTTCCTCTGGATGATCTTGGTGATTGACTCCACCCACTTCTTCATCGCCTTACCTGCGACATTTGACATCATTTCCTTGCTCCAGCTGTTACACATTTGCACTGACTACAAGCTCTTATGTTTTCATATTCAGTTTTATCTTGTAAGAAAAGAATAGCTGACCTTTTTAAAACTCGGAATTTTGAAAAAGCGTTATCGTCTGTGCTGCACCTTTCTGAACACCTGTACGTACCTTTGACTGAAGCAATGAAGTCCTCCATCTCGCTCAGAAGGAGAGGGTCTCTCTCAAAATCATAGAAGTGATGTTCGACCCAGTGGCGACAAACATTCAACACTCTGCAGGAGGACGAGGAGGACGACGACATTACTAAATTAAAGTCGCATCGTTTTCGATTTATTCCAAACTCGAGCAGAGTGTAAACGAAACTCAGAGAACGGGTGTGAGCAGGTGTCTCTTGTAGCAGGAGCGCTTCCTACCTGAGCTGAACAGGTTGGACAAACTCTTTCCGGAAGCGTTTGAGTTCAGCGCTGGGTGGCTGTTCTCCTCCCTCCGTCTGATTGGCGTCCGCCGGCTTTGGCTCCGGGATCTCAAACCTGAAAACATCAACATCACAGAGCTGAGAGCAGAAGCACACCTGTTGAGATCCACAGGTGTGCTTCTGCTGCGACCTCCCCACAGTCCACAAGGGGGCAGGAATATCGTCAAATTTCAGCCCATTGAAAGATGGTTTCCATTCCCAAAATGGAACCATTAACAGAAGACCTCTGCTCCTCCTCCTCCTCCGCCCTGCTCCTCACACTTTATTTGCTCCGATTGTCTGTGAAGGTTCTCAGTCCTCCAGGTCGTCGTCGTCTAGGCAGCTCAGAAAGAAAAGCACCTGGACTTCTTTGGGGGTTTTTTAAGATTTAATTTAATTATTACATTTTAAAAACAAAAGCTCTTACAGAATAATTATGGCACAAAGTAAATATCTACAACTCGTTACAATACGGTAAGTTATTGTGACTGTAGGAACACACTTAGGTGTATATTCTTGCATCCCAAGGATAATGTCATCTGGACTTCTTTAAATTCCTTGAAGATGTTTCAGAAGGTGGAGTCCCAGATTTAAGCCCTCTGGGAGTGTCTCCCCAGAGGGTCCTGGACCCCCTATTGAACCTCCCCTAATCACACGAAGATCCAGGTCATCGTAGACCCCTAACCCCTGTGAGGTGGTATCAGGTGAACCCGCTGTGAAACCTAGCCCCACCCTATCATGTGACTTACTGAGGTCAGATGGCCCAGGAAGTGAGTGGGCGTTAAGGCATCTGGGAAGGATCTCAGACTGGATTATAGATGGCAGACAGTTGGTGTGGTAAGCCCCGCCCTCTGTTCAAAGATGGTCGTACACAGTGGACATAGATGCTGATCAGGCAGATGATCAATAGGGGGTCCAGGACCCTCTTGGGGGACGCTCCCATAGGGCTTAAATCTGGGACTCCACCATCTGGTCTCAGAACTGAAGACGCTTCTGGGATGAAACGTCTTCAAGGAACTTAAACAAGTCCAGATGCTTTTCTGCCCGAGCTCCTTCAATGTCCTCCGATTGGTTCTCCAGACTCTCATGAAATTGCGTGTAAACAATATGTGTTGCTAGGCAACCAGAGACAAGCTGAGGTGTAAATATGAGCCAGTCTGCTGTATATATGGTTCTATTTGTTTAAATGATAAATAAACCCAATAACACACGAGACGACGGGGTTTTAATGAAACCGCTGTGTGAGAGCAGGCGTTCTGATTGGTCACTGTGCCTGGCAGGTAAGCTCACCTCTCTATGAGCAGGTCCAGCAGCTCCCGAGGTTTGCAGAATGATCTGTAGGTGGTCAGAAAAGTCCGGACGAAGTTTGGATCTGAAGGAAAAAACACGAGCTGATCAGTGAGGGATCAGATCAATCAGCCTCGAGGGCCGGTGCCCTGCAGCTTTTAGATCTCACCCTGGGTCGACACACCTGAATCACACGATTAGTTCATTAGCAGGCCTCTGGAGAACTTGGAGGTCATTTAGCCGTTTAAATCAGCTGACATGTCTAAAACCTGCAGGACACCGGCACAGTCGGCGCCCACATCGCCCCCAAGTCTCACCTCGCTGCCACGTTGAAACTCAAGCTACAGGTCAAGAAGCTAAAACAGCAGCAGTACGACATCTCACCTGTGTGACATCACGCCTCACCTGCGTACATGTGGAAGGTGAGTCTCTCGATCAGCTTCAGGACAGTCCCCGCCTTGATGATGGGAATGCCGGACTTGGACTGGACGTTCTCCTCGAACACGACGTTCTCCTCGGAGTCGGGCTCGGCAAAACGGTACACCTCGGCGCCCGGGAGTCTCATCTGCTCCTCCTTCTCCTCCTGCAGCATGGCGGTGTCCAGCATGCGCTCCAGTGTGCTGCGGTACTGCAGCGAGATCAGCGCCGCCATCCAGCCGTTCTTCTCCTCTGCAGACTTGGCGGCAAACACCACACTGTTGCCATCTTTCAGGATGATCTCGAAGGCGTGGCGGTACTCGCCCTCCTTGTCATCTTTGTCGTTGATCTGAACTTTGCGCATGAAGAACTTTTCTTTGAGGCGGTACTCCGCGGTAGAACTGGCACCAGGCAGCCGCGGCGGGCCATGATTAGACTTGCAGCAGATCATCAGGCCGTCGAACAGGAAGATGTGGCGTTCGTGTTTGGCGCCGACGCGGGTCAAGGTACCCTCCATGATGAACTCATTACAGCACTGGCCGATGTCCTTCCCCTCCCAGCCGTCGATGTTCTTTTGGATCTCGTTCATCTTCTTGATGGCGAGGTGCTTACCCTTCATCTGGTGGCAGTAGAAACGGCACGCCGACTCGCTGCATGCCACCACACAGGAGCGAGAATATGTAGAAGAAGAAGAAGAGTTAGTGAGGAGGATGGAGAGAGCAGGGCTCGCAATATCACTAGCCCGACGTCCCGGGGCTAGTAATTTTTCCAGTCGGACTACCAAAATCTATCTCTGCCCTGCCCGTCGGCCTATCGTAGGAAGGAAAAATATATGTCAATGCTTTTGCATTCTTTCAGAAATGTAGCTGGGTAATTATGTCATTGGCATCGGTGAGCCACTGTCAATATGTGACATATTGAAGTCGCGTTTGAATTTGCGCTTGTTTTTTGCTTTCACTTTGCAATCGCGCGAACTGTGTATAGAGAGCGACAGCACTGATCTGTGAGTGATGATAATTTGTGCACCAATTCCTCTGACATCGTCTTATTAATCGTTAGCTTACTATGCAAACATGACAAGTGAAATCTCCCACAGCTTAAACATGTGAGAGGTTGATCGCGCAGAGAATCGTTGAGCTTATGTGAGTCCGTGTGTAAAAGCAGCAGGATTTATATTTCAGTTCTGCTGAGCCAAATAAGACAGGTCAGGGTGAAGAAGTGACAGCCAAAGAAAAGCTTACCACAAAACGGAGAAGTTATGACAAATCAGACTATAAGGCAAAAAGAAAGTGCAGCTTTATGGTTTCATGGACAAAAGAATTTCTGTGGCTGCAATATGACGAGCTAAATAACCAGGGCTGCACATAAGTGGTCCGCAGGTGCGCATTCGCTGTCAAAATAAAAAACACGCACAAGATAAGAAGTTGCAACGCGTGTTTGCGTACATAAGATTTTCAGGAGGAGGACAGACATTTGTTTAGAACTCTTAAAGATGTCGAAGAAGCTCCTTTAAGCAATTACTGTGATGTTCCTCCACCTCCAAAGAAATGTCAGATGGCGTACGAACCACAAAAGAAGCGCGTACCGTATTTTCACGACCATAAGGCGCACTTAAAAGTCTTAGATTTTCTTCAAAAAGTACGGCGCGCCCTATAGCGCAGTGCGCCCTGTGTGTTGTAAGGAGGACGTAGTAGAGAACACCATGAGAACGCTAAAGGGTGAAGTGTGGGCGCAACCCTGAAAATGGCAAAGAGACACGCTTATGGAGCACAGTTTAAACTGAAGGCCATCAGCTACGCGGAGGAACATGGAAATCGAGCAGCGGCGAGAGAATTTAAGATAAACGAATCGATGGTTCGCAAATGGAGGAAGCTAGAAAACGAGCTCCGGCAGGTCAAGAAAACGCAGCTGAGTTTCCGCGGACATAAGGCGAGGTGGCCCGAGTTGGAGGAAAGACTCGAGCGGTGGATCATCGAGCAAAGAACGAGCGGGAGAAGCGTTTCGACGGTCACCATTCGGCTAAAAGCAGTTTCACTTTCACTTTTTATGAAACGGTGCCATTTTTCCATCCGGATGTATGTAAGGAGACCAGGTGGGTTTTTTCCACGCATCACCATCGCTCTTAATCTGTGACTCTATGCGTGCCCATCTCACAGCCGATGTGAAAAAACTAGTGAAACAAATGAACTGTGAGCTTGCTGTCATTCCGGGAGGCCTGACAAAGGAACTCCAACCGCTGGACATCGGCGTGAACCGCCCGTTCAAAGTAAGGCTGCGAGCGGCCTGGGAGCGATGGATGACCGATGGAGACCACAGTTTCACCAAGAGTGGAAGGCAGCGCCGGGCGAGTTACGCCACAATTTGCCAATGGATTGTAGATGCTTGGGCTAACATGTCTGCTGGCACTGTTGTTCGAGCTTTCGCAAAAGCCGGCATCGTTTCCGAGGAGCCGCACGGCACGGAAAGTGACTCTGACAGTGAAGACAGTGAACTTGGCATGTTTGATGGAGATTTAGCGCAGCTGTTCAATTCAGACACAGAGGATGAGGACTTCCATGGGTTTGATTGATGATAAAAATGTGAGTACCAAACTTTGTTTTGCTCCTGCTTTATTTTTAAATACGCACACTTGTATGCTTGTGTGTTGTTGATGATGACGATTACTGGTAATAAAAATGTGAGTAAGGTACCGAACTCAGGTTTGCTCCCGCTTTATTTTTAAATACGCATACGGTACTTGTATGCGCCCTATAATCCAGTGCGCCTTATGTGTGTGTTAAATACAGTAAGGGCACACATAACTGAGACTGCGCCTTTTAGCACAATGCGCCTTATGGTCGTGAAAATACGGTATTCTCGGAAAAGTGGTTGCAGGAGGTGAGCTGGCTTCAAACAAATGATGAATGCACAGAGATGTGGTGCAGAATGTGCCGTGAAAATCCCACTCTAGCAGACAAAGACACTGCCTTTATATGGACGCAAACGCGCGCTGCAACTTCTTATCTGGTGCGCGTCTTTTATCTTGACAGCGAATGCACACATGCGGACCACTTATGTGCACCCGTGTAAATAACATAATGTTCTGCCTGGTGTGTTGTTGGTTTTCCCTCGATTTCTGAGTCGACAAGCGCCTTTGTTACTGGGACCAGTCATTTTAAGAAAGGCCCCCATTAGAACCCATGAGAAATGCAAGAAATGCATTATTGCTCAGTCTGCAATATCTTTCCCAGAACAAACACCAATTGCAAATAATATACTAAAAATAAACCTGAAAAATCTGTTTAGAACAGCTACTATGTTGCAAAGAGTGAACTACCACTGGCACAATTTTATCAGTCTTTGCAAACTTCAAAAAGCAAACTGCCTCGATCTTGGTTCCACTTGCCTCTTACCCGTGACTTCAGTGGAAATTTCAAATTCTGATCTGACACAGACTGATTCATGTCCTACACAGTTCTTACAAGTTCATAGAAATTTCTGTTCAATTAGAACCAAGTATTTGAGTTGATGATTGTAATTTTTATACAATGTTGTAATTTGTGTTTCAACAATTTTTTGATTGATGTTTTGTTTCCAATATTATACATTAAAGTATAATATTGTAACGGAAACAAAACATCAATCAAAAAATTGCTCTCTCTTTTATTCGGGCTACTTAAATTTATTTTGGGCTACCAAAAACTGAAGAGTCCCTGCCCGAAGGACTACCAGGATTTTGAAATGTTGCGAGCCCTGGAGAGCCAGAGGGGGCGGGTCTCTGTGTGATTTCAGTGAGAAACACATTTAAGGAAATCACGGGACTTTCACAATAAAAGCAGCAGCTGTATAGCAGCTCTTGAAGTTATGAGCTGAAGTCAGAGTTACACGTTTCACTTCCTGTCAGCTGCTGCTTTCTTCCTGTGCGTCACACAGACATACGTGATCAACATTTCTGATCAGCTACAGATCGCTAAATTATTGGAAGTTAGTTCACTGCTAATAGAGCTGCTCACTCATCATTGGGTTGGTTGAGGAGGTCAGGCTTTGTACAAACCAGCAAAGCTGCAGCGACAACAGGAAGTGAGGTCACAGCAGGCCGACTCGGACCTCAGCTGGGACAAACCGCCACGCTGTGACAGAGACACAGTGACATCGTCATTAATGAGCACGTGTATTATCAATGGCAGTACTGGGTTCTGATCAACGTGTGAAAAACACCAATGTGATGTCATCAGGACGTGAACCCTGCAGGCGTGAGGAAGCAGCGCTGATCAGACGCATCGACGGCCCTGCAGGTCTGATCGATTGGACGACCTGAGAGCGGACGGACTGCTGCTTTATTCGCTGAGCCTGTTGTTCCTGCGAGCTGCTCACTAATCACATTATAACTTAAACCCCCGAGGTATGTGGAGGCGGGGCTTCACTGGGCTGCAGCAGACCCTCGACCACATTTACTTCCCTCACCCAGGGCCTGCCTCCAACACCAGGCGTTTACCTACTGATATTTATCTGCCCCCACCAGTGACCATCAGTATAACTCTGAACCCATCGGCCGGCACCGACCTTCATTATTGGCTTTTATGCATCTCTACCCCACACCATCCACCTGCCTCCATCCACCTGCCTTTGGTCATTCATTACCAGCCTTATCTGCATGATTTGTGCAAGGATCCATCCAGCTGTGACTTTCAGCTTTAAAAAGAAGTTTAACAAAAGTAGTGCACGGAGTAATGAGCGCCTCACCTGAGCACCGAGCACGTCACCCAGTCAGCTCTGAACATGGCAGCAAGTGCTCAACTGTCGATGACTAAAACCTGACACCTGCACTTCAGTCTCAGCGGGACGGATTTAAAAATCTGTTGTTCAGAGTTATGAAACACATCTTTTTCTAACCAGCAATGAATCCAACTGCACCACCAATTCTATCTCCCTCCACCCGCCTCCACCCGCCTCACAGGCTGATATAAATCTTTTCCAGCTCTTCTGTAACTCGTCAGTGAAGAGATGGAGGACGGCGGTCTGCACTGTATTCAGGTCAGTTTATCAGCCAGACAAGTGGTGCTCAGCCACAGAGGGAAACACCTCCACCTCCTCACAGTTAGGGTGGAACAAAAACTTCTGTGCTCTGACCAATCAGACACGGAGATTCGGACGCCGTTTCCGCCAGGCTATGGAGAAGAGGGAGCATGCAGCATGCAGTTCAAAGCAGCATCCCTGCTTGTGGGCGGGGCATCAGTTTAACCACACCTCCATTACATTTCTCGTATCATCATTTCTTCTGAGCCTGATGCTGAACGCTCCACGTCTCAAACTTAAAACCAGCCAATCCCCTCGTTAGCTGTTGGGTCCTTAGCATCGACTGCTACAAACAAAAACACTAACAGGTCGTATCTAAGCCGCTTTTCTCCAGTTTACCTCCACCGCTCTTTGTCTACCACCATCACGCCTACAGGAAAACACGAGAGAACAAAGAGAGGTCACCTACGTCCTCATGTCCGCCTGCCAGTCATCGACCGTGGGCCCTCCGCCTGCTCGTTTGTCGTGTAATAAAGGAGAAACTTTACTGAGCGGGCGGCAGCAGCAGCTTTCCCCTCTCTCTCTCTCTGAGCTCTTTTCTTTCTAACAGAGAACAATAAGCTGCCCTCGCGCTTACGCCACTTCCTCCAAACACCGCCACCCCCCCACCGGCGACCCTAACGAACCCTCCCCTCCCCATCCTGCTCTATTTTGGTCCAAAGGGAAACGCAGAGGATGGGCGGAGTCCCACCCACAGTGTTTGTGCAGAGTGCGAGCTG
This sequence comes from Aulonocara sp. 'chitande type north' Nkhata Bay, assembly GCF_057382095.1. Classification (NCBI taxonomy): domain Eukaryota; kingdom Metazoa; phylum Chordata; class Actinopteri; order Cichliformes; family Cichlidae; genus Aulonocara; species Aulonocara sp. 'chitande type north' Nkhata Bay. The sequence continues at coordinate 45,011,161 of NC_141349.1, read as the reverse complement.
CTGCCCGGCAGTTACAGCTGAACTCGGCCGGTTCTGGTTCTGTCCTGGCTCCGCTCGGGGATCTCACACTCAGGGGTGAAGGCTGACTCTTTGCCATGAACAGGTGAAGGAGCAGTCCTCGTGTGGTCTACACGCCTGACACTGATTATTAGTTATTGATGAACAGGTAAAGATCAATAACCTGCTGTCGGTCATGAGGTTCTTATTATCATTTCTACTCATGCCCTCTGCCCGTCCATCGCGCACGTGTGTGTCTGTGTGCGTGCAGGTGTGCGTACCTGAGCCTCCTCTTGGCCAGGCTCCTGGAGCAGATCCTCTCCATGCTGCTCTGCAGGTTGAGCAGAGCCGTGATGGCCTGTTTCAGACACTCTTTATCCTCGTCATCCTGACTCTTCTCCTCCAGTTGCTGTGGAAACAGAGAAGGGAGGGGCTAACTACCTCCATCAGACAGAGAACTAAGAACAAAACCTGTGCTGTCCAATCAGAGTCCAGGACTCCCTCTGCCCCCCGTGAGCCCTCAGCTGTGAAATAATCTGCACTACATGACTGGAGGTATTTCAGAGATTTGCCCTCAGAGGGGCAAAGCCTCTTACGGCCGCAGTGGAAAGTCCCAGACCTGGACCGGCTCCACGGGAGACTGGTGCGTGCCATCACCGCACCTGACTGGGTTCACCTGGGACCAGTTTCATGTGCTCAGCCACTGCCGGCCTGCAGGGAATGCTCTGTGGCAGGATACCGCCACATCATAAAGCGGTGCTATGACCAGGTTTGATACAGGTATAGTGCGTGTATAAGGCAGGTGAGTTACAGGTGCACTTGTGTGTTCGGCATCGCCTCTGTTGATCTCTGCGGGTGGAAGCGTGCAGAAACGCGCAGCGGGATTTAACACACATGTACAAGCGTCTCTGTCAGGAGACTCACCTTGAGGATCTCGAACAGGTGCAGGCAGTGGTAAACAGGTGTGAGCAGCAGCCTGGGCAGAACGTACTGAACGGCCTCTTTAAAGCCCTCGCAGATGGACTGCAGACAGACACACAGACAGACGCTTCATCATCAGCGGTCACGTGACCCGCCGCACACGCCGATCTCTATCAACACGCTGCACACCTGAGCAGAGGTTCGTCTCACATGATAATCAGCTGACGTTGCACCCGCTCGTCTGTTTGTCTTATGACATCAGAGGAAAGGTGGCTCCGCCTGTGAAAGCGCGCTCATTGGCTAACGACTTGTGATTGACAAGTCGTTAGCCAACGAATGTGCAGGAAACACTACAGGCTGTATTTTTTTATTTAACTGATCCCAGAACCTCCCAGAGGTCAAAGGTCAGAAAAGTCTGCTTTCACCTTCTCTGACAGAACCATTGTAATCAGAGTACTGGCCTCACCTGCAGGTGGAAGGAAGCTCCAGGTTTGGACACCTGACTGAGGAAGTGTTCATGGAAGCCAGAGCGCAGCATGTCCTGAGCGTACGTCTCATAGGGGTCGAAAGCCAACTCCTGCCAATCAAAGCTCACGTCATTCTCAAGCAGACAACCGATCGATCAACAGATCAATCCACAGGCGTACAGACCTCAGCCAGGTCCTCGAAGCAGCTCCCCACCAGAGGATGAGGACTTCCCTCGCCGGTCATTTCCACCGTGTCCTCGATCAGACCGAGCAGCTTCACCGTCACCTCGTGGATATCCAGGATCCGACTGAAGATGCTCTCCACATCCTGCAATCGATCAGAGACTCATCAATTACACCAACCTGAGAATGTCACGGATCAAACACGTCGTCGTCACTCACAACAGAATCACCAATCACCAGACCAGTTAGTGATGTCACCGGTGGACATACGTGCTGGGAGAAGAGCATGGAGTTGGAGTTGAAGGGCTCCCTGAACACCCTGATGATCAGGTTGAGCTGCCTCAGGTACTGCCGACAGTCCGCCATGAAGCTCTTCACCAGCTCGTAGTAACTCTGCTCCTCATTGGCTGACGGCTCCTCATCCATTAGCGGGAAGCCACTGATGTCCTCCTCGTCCTGGTGAAACATGTTCATCAACACCTGCACAGCGACACACAGACCTACAGGTGAGACACGCAGAGTTTAAAGGTTCCTCCAAACCATGAGACGGACTGAGCGGCTGCACGGTGTGGAGCTTTCACTGGACTGTGTTGTATTTTGTTGTGTGCGTGTGCGTGTGCGTGTGCGACCTTGTCGGCACACATGGCCACGGTGATATCCTGCTGGGAGATCTCATAGTGTCGAATGTTCCTCACGTAATTTCCTGCCAGCTTCAGGATGTCCGCAGAGATGTACTCCAGGACGGCGACCATGTACACGGACACCTGGTGGTCGATCTTATAGCCCAGCACCTCCTAAAGCACAGCACCGTGGTGAACACACTCAAGGCACCATGGGAAATGTGCGTAAGCCATATGATGAAGAAATGTACCTTGAGCAGGGGATGGATCTTATCAACAGGCAGCGCCAGCGGGTTCCTCCTCCTCCTCTTCTCAATGGCACTCTGAGCATCACTGAGTGCCCACTTATCGATCGGGTGAGGAAAACTCTTCTGCACGCGCTCCTGGAGAGAAAAGGGGCGGGTTCAGGACACGAAGCGGACTCCGGTAGCCTGCACGCCTTGGCTGGGCCGATAAGAACCAAACAACACCTGATCTGAGCAGGGCTGTGCGATATGACGAAATGAAAACATCTTTCATATAATACACTATCGTTTGTTTCACGGTGACGCAAAATCCACTGTTTATGGATGCGGGGACAGAGAATCCCAGCACGACCAGTTTAGACGAGGCAGAACCAGGTAGCTGCAAACAGACGGACCAGTCCACACAAATCCAGGACCTTATTCCTAAACGAGGGCCGCCTCTGTTGCGCGGACACAGTTTGGTTATGAAACGTCTGACATGGAAAACTGCACAACGTAAGTTCTGGCACAAAGCGGCGCCACTTCAGACTCGAACAGCACAGAGCTCTTCTCAGTAGGGCTGGAACACAAAAAAAAAAGTCGACGTAAAAAAATCTGCGTCGATGCGTCGTCACTTTCAAAAAAAGACATGGTGGCAGCGAGTAGTGGAATCATGAGTGAGGCAGTTGCAGTCAACTTAAATCACTCCACCCGAACACGCAGCTCTACAGTATGGGGATATTTTAACAGAAAAGGAAGTGATTCAGTCGTTTGCCGGCTTTGTGAGGTGGAAATGGCCTATCATAAAAGCACGACGGCTATGCACCAGCACCTCAAACGACGGCATCCAGGAGCAGCTTCTGCAAAGGACAAACCACCGTAAGTTTAACTTTTTTACTAACGCTAGTTTTTACCCGTTAATTCATCCAGACCCCCCCACGTAGACGTACACTCACTCATAGACACAGATAAAGACCCAACCTCCGTAAATGCAAAACTCATTTAAGCTGCTTAGCAGTAACATATAGCAGCTGCTGTTGTTATTGTTTTTTTGGTTTGTGGCCCATGCTGGCAAAATGAGTCGGAATGCTGATTATCAGAATCGGCGAAAGACAAAAATGTGAGACAGCGAATTGGCCGCAGGAGAAATGTTAACAAGGATAATGCACCACCTGCTAAACGTAGCCGTCGTGGACACTATTACAACATTGTTAAAGTGCTTGCAAAAGCAAAATGACAATGAACTCTTGATTTGTCAAATTTAATGTGTTTCATCCTATTTGAACGCTGTTTTTATACATAATGCTTCTCCAGCTTGATCTTATAGGTCAAAGTTATGCCATCTAATGACTAGAAAGCAGTGCACCAGTAAAGGTGCCATCAGCCCTGGGTGTTTAAACGTTATCTTTTCCAGCCATCATGATTACTGCATATCATATGTTCAACATTGGGGATTATTATTAACCTCTTACTGTTATGCTATGAAAGCACATGGCATAACAGTATGTGTGTATCTATCTATCTCAACCAGATCCTTATCAGATTATTTTGATATTATGCTTTCCATATAATTATTTAGTAATTATTCGAATTCATCTGTGTGCTGTGTGTGATTTATGATTTCAGGAATAAACAGAAAAGTCTGGAGGACTACTGTCAGAGAAGAAGTACACCATGCACCCCCCAGGAGGTGGCTGTACTTACTGAGAGCGTCTTAGCTATGATTTTAAAAGACAAGAGACCACTTGCTGTGGGTGAGTTACACTCTGCGTCATTTTACAAGCATGATGGAGAGAAAGTATGAAACTTCAGTGGAGAAACTAAGGAATGAACTAAAAAAGCCACATCCAAAATCTCCCTTACCACTGATGCTTGGACAAGTCTGGTCACAGAGTCCTACTTAGGGGTAACTTGTCATTTCATTATTTGTTCAAAGACGCCATTGCTGCTGTTTGTATATTATTAATTTTTTGCTATGATTTCCTTTATATTTGTTTTGCAAAACATTTAATTTTTTGTTAAAAACAGAAGATTGTAGTACAATGTTATTGTGGATTTTGTTTTGTGAATGAAGAGCACTTTTTGGCAGAAAGCAAAGTGAATGTTACATTTTGTTTGTTTAAAGACACCAGTGTTGCTATTTATTTGAAATGTTTTGTTAACTTTTCCTTAATTTTATATATGTTTGCACATTTCATTTCTTGTTAAATGCTATCTCTATTGTATTGATTGTACGACCTCTACAACTTTATTTTGCAATTTTTTTTTTATTAAAAGGTCTTCAAGTGAATAAATTTGTGTTTTTCATTTATATACATAAATTAATAAATGTGAAATTGCTATACAAGTCAAATAATGGGGAAAAAAATCGTTAATCGAATCGAAATCGAATCGGATTGAAAAATGAATCGTTAGATTAATCGATGCATCGAAAAATTAATCGCTTCAGATTCATCGATTAGGAAAATAATCGTTTTGCCCAGCCCTACTTCTCAGGTGACAGAGTGGAGAGAGTTTACGGACGAGAAGCAACAAAGAGCCGTCAGGTGCTCCAAACCAACCTCAGACTCAAACGCTACAACGGGCGTTTCCCCGCAGCACGCCGTGTAGAAAGACTCACAAAGAAAATGGCGGCCGTTACAACTTCTATCTAAAAATAGATGGTTTCATGCATCGGTCAGAACACTCCGCTGAAAACGCCTCACACGGGTCGAGTTACAGAAAAAGCACATTTAGTGACAGATGAGGTTATCGGGAGATAACCGGGTCATATCGCACGGCCCTTGATCTGATGTGGTTTCTGGGTTGAAGCCATGGGTATAGTTGATCACACGGCACAGCACACCTGTCCTGTGCTCTGAGTGGATAAAGGGAGCCAATAACCCGAGGTTATTCTGTCATCACGGCTCGGTTATTGACAGGTCTCTTGATTCAACTTATTTATATAATCACAGCAACAGTCGCCTGAAAGCGCTTTACGCTGTGAGGTAAAGAGCAGTACAGAGAAAACTCTGTGAGCAGGCTGACGGTGGGAAACAGGAAGAAACCTGCCTAACGATAAGCTCCGCCTGGCTTCACAAAAGTGGATTTTACAAACTGGAGACTCTGACTGCGCTCGGGCGTTTCTGGAGAACCGCCTCCTGTCCTAAATCCTTGATGTCATCCAAGAACCGGAGTCACATCCATGATTCAAACGCTGAGCTGTGCTGTGGACGATGAGGAAAAACAAAGGAGCGCCATGACGACGTGACGCATCAGGTCCACTGACCCAAAGAAGAGGAGCGCCATGTTTGGTGAGGAGCAGGCCGGTGGATTCTGTGATCCTGCACAGACCACAGATGGACCTGCGAGCAGCTCCGGGACCACTGCGGCGAGGAAGAACGAGTGCTGGGAACACGCAGACGCACGATGAAGTCAGTGCCATCAATACTCTAGGAGGCGTGAGCTGAAACGGTGCGTTCTATTACTCAGGTAACGGCACCTGTGCGGCGATTAACCCTCGGTGTTCACACCTGCTCGGCAACAATCACAAGGAACCGGGACGACGAGTATCGGTCACAGTACTGACGAGTACTGGTATCGAGAGGTAGTACTGACTTACATCCTTACACCTGTCCAGGTGTGCGGTGCAGCCGGTCGGCAGCTGTGCTTTTCACTAGACCGTCTGCTGCTTGGTCACATGTCCAGCACTTACACGACATCATGTCCTGTCACATGATGCAGCCTGAGGGATCATGTGACCTCTGTGAGCGCGATCAACGGATGGCACGTGTCACCAAACACGAACACACACAGGATGTGAGTCTGAGGAACGGTCAGGGGTCAAAGGTCAGGGGTCAAAGGTCAAATATCAGGGATCGGGTTGAGGATTAAAACGCCAACAGCGTGGCGTTTTGTTTTTTTCCCCAGACAGCACCTCGTTACGTCATCGCAGCCGCCGATCCCACCTCGGCCTCACAGTGATGTCATCATCAGGAACTCATGTGATTGGCTGTTCAGCTGCTTCCAGCTGACTTCTGACGCAAACATCAAAACTTTATTTAAATGGTAAAAATGACAGTAAACACAGAAAGAACCTGGTGTGCATTATCGTTAGCGTGCGTCCGTCTCACCTCGACGTCCTGGCACGTGCGCGGCTGAGCCTGACACAGCATACTGAGCAGCTGCAGGATCAGCTCCTCCACGTACTGCAGCGCCTCCTGCTGGGACACCAGGTTAGGATGCACCTGGTTCAGTACCTGAACACACACACACACACACAGATCAGTCATAGCGTCACTGACAGCTCGTGGCTTCCTGACAGTTACTAATAAATGTGCCGGGCAGCTCATGAATGCGACGTTTACAAATGTCTCAGCGTTTACAGATTTTAGATATTTAAGTTTGGAAGGACGAGACGTTTGAAATCAGGAATTCAGGTCATAAATGCAGAAGAAGCTGCTGAATGTGATTGGAACTGGACATTATTATTACCTTCCAACATAAAGCGCCGTCGTTGTCATTTTCGTGCTTTATAAATAAAACTGAAATCCTCACTGCACAGTTTTGCACAAACTGTAAATACCAAACGATTGTTAATATTTAATACTTTGGTATTTTTATATTATTATTATTATTATTATTATTATTATTATTATTTTCCTTCTTTGATTTAGCTGTACACTTTCTAATGTTCATGTAAAGCTGAGGAAGAATTTCATTACAGGTAAATGTTCCAATACTGTTTCTCTGTATAAGACAATAAAACTTGAACCCACGATTGTAAACGTGATCCACTCAGGATCTGCAACTCGGACAGTTTGCTGATCTGTTCCGGAGCACATGCTCCCGTTCTGGGCCGAGCCGCTGAAAACGATTCAGGTGATTGTCAGTGGAAAACCTGCCGACACTCCGAAGCCTCAAAATGCTGTCTAAATGACTGAGCTTCAATCTGTGAATGCATTTCAAAATGAAATGTAATCAGATTACAATCACACTGTCTGCTAGAGCAGGGCGATATGACCAAAAATATTTATCACGATATACATTTGGTTTGTAAAATTAGCTTTCGTCCGTCAGATACACAACAAAGCACTATTTTTGGTAGCGCATGCTAGCGGGCTGTCGTTATTACCGTGTTTTTTGGAAAATACGGCGCACTTAAAATCAACCCTTTGAGTTTCTGAAAAGCAACAGAGCCCCTTATAATCCCGTGCGCCTTATGTATGAACTCTGGTTGTGTTTACTGACCTGGAAACGATTTTATGTGCACGGCGCTCAGAAATCTGTCAAATGTTTCAGTGCGACTTTGCTGAGCTACGAAGCCGCACCGCTTGATGGATTGTCGGAGCATTACGGCTATCGTAGGCGGAGCCTCGCGGAGTGATACGTACTGTGCTTCAACATAATGTTACCATATTGTGTGTGTATAACCTCTTTTTAAGTTTTGTGGATGTTATACTTGGTTAAGCTGAGGATGTGTCGGCCAGTTTCCACTGAAATGCTTTTTGGTTAAACCGTCAGCGAGGAATTTGCACTGTTACATTTTTATATAACTTTAACGCACATAAAACAGCTGCTTGTTTAAGTGAAAATACATTGATGGGTTTTTTGCACTAATACAGTTGTAAATGGCCCTAAGGACCCCAAAGCGCTTTACACACACACACACATCCACACACTGGTGATGGCAGCTACATTGTAGCCACAGCAAATTTTCAAATGTATATCGTGATGAATATTTTTGGTGAATGTGTGTGTGAATGGGTGGATGACTGGTTGTGTAAAGCGCTATACAAATACAGGCCATTTACAACTGTATTAGTGCAAAAAAAAAACCCCATCAATGTATTTTCACTTAAACAAGCAGCTGTTTTTTTTTTATGTGCATTAAAGTTATATAAAAATTTAACAGTGCAAATTCCTCGCTGACGGTTTAACCAAAAGGCATTTCCAGTGGAAACTGGCCGACACATCCTCAGCTTAACCATGTATAACAGGGGCGATTTTAGCCCATTTTTGAAAATGAATCACAGCACCCCCAAAGATTTCTTCCTTTTTTGACTATATTTGCTGTTTGTGTGACACACTACTAAAAATATAAAAACATACAGTACGTACTTGAGATGGAACATTTTAACAACAAAAGTATAGATAACCCCCTCCCCCCCTCCCAAAGTGGTTTGTTCCAGCTCTCCCCTGCTCTGGCTCTTGTGCTGCCAGAGCGATGGTGGCTGAGACGCAGCGGAGCGGAGGTGGAAGCGCCTGCCTTAAAACAGGACATATTAGCTGCATTTAACCTTCAGTTACTCTTTATATAGTTGGTAGGAGTCAGAACATGTTTCTGTTTACCTGAAAAACATTACACCAGGTAACCTGCAGTGTTGGAAACGTGTTTCCTGACGATGTTTGCTGCCCTACAATCCGTCCTGCTCTGTTGTAAAATCAGCCACATTTCTTCAAAATCTTTAAAATGAAAAGTTGTAATATATTCATATTCCAGGTATTCCTCATAAAATATGTTTGTAACATCAGGCCATTTGCATTTTTATTTATTTTTCATTAATTAAAAATGCAGTTTTTGTATCACTACCCCACTCTTCCACAAGTGGGGTCAGAAATGACTCCAAGCAGTTCCTGTGGAATCTTCTATGAAACGTTCATTCTTAGCAACTCTGACTGACCCACTTCCACTTCTGATCGATCAGGAATTAATTTTTACACAGTAACATATATGATTTACAGTCAGGGCTGCACATAAGTGGTCTGCAGGTGTGCGTTCGCTGTCAAAATAAAAGTATTCCCAGAAATTGCGCTTTTTTGGGGGTGGAGGAACACAAAAGTAATTGCTTATGGAGCTTGCTTCTTCGACATCTTTAAGAGTTCTGATAAAATGTCTGTCCTCCTCCAGATTATCTTATGTACGCAAACGAGCGTCTCAACTTCTTATCTGGTGCGTGTCTTTTATTTTGACAGCGAATGCGCACCTGCGAACCATTTATGTGCAGCCCTGTTTATAGTTTCCTGTGCATTTCAAACATTGTCCTTTCTGGGGGGGGGGGGGGTTTATTATTTAAAGTAACACAGCTGCTATGAGGCCAGCTAGGATCCCTGTGGCTCTACAAATGATCCAGGACGGATGGGATGAAGAGCCCGTCAGAGGCATTGACTCAGAATCTGACATCTCAGATATAGAGGACCCAGACTATCTAGGTCTAGTACTGTCTCCCCAATAGATGCATGGAAGATGTTCATGTCTGATAATATAATAGAAGAGGTGCTGACATGCACAAACATGGAGGCACGAAGAGTCGCCACAGACAGGGGAAAGAGTGGAAAAATGTAATCAAACTTAAGCTCCTGGCCTTCATTTGATTGACCGTTCTTGCAGGAAATGAGACGAACTGGGATGTACCAGTCGGTGTGTTTGGAGTCCTCTGCATAACCCATTGTACAAGGCCACTATGTCAATTCAAAGATTTGAAGATATTCGCCCGTCTTGCACTTTGAGAACAAGAGGACCAGAGCCTACCGACTGAAAACAAACCACATGGCAGCTTTCTGCTACGTATGGGGCCTGTTCCTGGTCAACTGCAGGCAGAAATTCATCCTCAGTGACTGTGTTACAGTGGATGAACAACTTCTGCAGTATATGCAGAGCAAGCATAAAAAAGTGATACAAAAGATACAAAAACTCCAATTTCTTAAAATTAATGAAAAAATAAATAAAAATGCAAAGGGCCTCATGTCACAATCATGTTTTATGAGGAACACCTCAAATATGAAAATATTACAACTCTTCGTTTTAAAGATTTTGAAGAATAACAACCAAGTTTATAGCAAAATGTATTGATTTTATTTGGGATCATTTGTGACCCCACTCGTGGAAGAGTGTAGGTACTGGTAGGTTGTGCATCCAAGGGTTAAAACCTAAAACTTTAAATTATCCGTAGCCTGCTCTTGTTAAATCAAATCACTTTTATTGTCACATCACATGTGCAGGTACATTGGTACAGCACATGTGAGTGAAATTCTTGTGTGCGAGCTTCACAAGCAACAGAGTTGTGCAAAATACAATAATGTAAACAAGCAAAATACAAGAATGGCTACATCTGAAACTAATAAATATATGTACAATATATAATAGTATATGTTACCACTGTCCTGTTTGAAATGTAATGAGAGAAACTGCTTATTTTGTCATATGTGCCGATATTGAACCCAAAGTACTAACTAGCTAACTGGCTGGATGCCCATTAACCTTATAACTCCTGGTGTGTGTGTGTGTGTGTGTGTGTGTACAGAGACACCGAGTCAATCAAGAATCATGTTGGATCAGTGTTTCAATGTTTATGTCCTTTATCAGATGTACACGTGGTTTGGTTATTTGCCTTTTGGTTGAAAGGACACTAAGAGAGGACTTTTTTTATTGGTGATCTTAATAGTAGTTTTTTTCATATTAATGTAATTTTTTATCTAATTGAATCTATTTGTGTATGATTGTCAGTCCAAAGAGGGAGAGAGGAAAGAGGGAACGTGAGGAGAAAGTACGAGGTCAGGAAGAACCAGGTAAGCAAACAGACAGCAGTGACAGGCAGAAACTGTTAAACTGACAAAGAAGAAAAAACCTGATTTTACTCAGAGTCTGGAAGTTGTGTCTCCCTGTATTAAAGCTGCTGTACAGAGTCTGCTAAACAAACTGGGTTGTCAGCCCTGGCACTGCGTTACCATACTGAGCTTCAGTCAGAGGAAGTCACGGTTGCCAAAACCTTTTTGAAGCTCGAGAGTGAGGCTGGTGCCATCCCAGATATGTTAACATTGTACAATCTTCTGGATAATCAGATCTTCCCCACACTGAAAACTGCTATTCAGGTTGCCCTAACAAACCCAGTTAGCAGCTGTAGCTGTGAGAGGTCTTTTAGTGTCTTGAGTCAGCTCCATACCTGGCTGAGAAGGACCATGGGTCAAAGCCGACTCCAGCACCTGGCTGTGATGTCAGTTGAGAAAGAGATGCTTGAGAGACTTGACCACCAAAATGTGATAGATTTGCCAACCTCAAGCTGAGGCGACATAGGATAAAAGAAAAGAAAAAATCTGCAGAGCCATGTTAGTATCTGCAGTAAAGATCTTTCCATACATTGTACCAGAGGCCAAGGTGTCTCAGTTTTCTAATTTTGTAATAATATTTCGTACATTTCAAGGACTCTATTTTTGGAGTGTATTTTTTTTTATATATATTTTTATTATATTATACACACACTTTAAAAGAGAATCTCTGTCCAAAAAATGCTCTCAGTTTACTTCTTACTCACTGTGAGCATCATTCATTATTCTCCCAGTAATTAAGGTCAGGATATGTATTTTTATTCCAATCCATTCTTCTTTAGCAGCATTTAAATAACCTTGATCAGATTTGATGAAAAGCAAAACACTTTTCAAAAAAGTGTTTTGCTTTTCTTTCACACATGTGGGATTAAATTGTGTTAAAATGTACAAAACAGTGATGTCATGTTTTGAGACGAGGACCCAGGCACAGAGAGACCTGATGAATTTAAGAATCTTATGATTTAATAAAGACGGGGAAGAAGTCTCATCGTGACGAGTACAGTTTACCTTGCCTGGATGGGCAGCTCTCTGGGTGCTCAGCACCCCCAAAGCTCTGATCCTAGAATCGCCCCTGATGTATAATATCCACAAAACTTAAGAGGTTATACACACACAATATGGTAACATTATGTTGAAGCACAGTACGTATCGCTCCGCCTATGATAGCCGTAATGCTCCGACAATCCATCAAGCGGTGCGGCTTCGTAGCTCAGCAAAGTCGTACTGAAACATTTGACAGATTTCTGAGCGCCGTGCACATAAAATCGTTTCTAGGTCAGTAAACACAACCAGAGTTCATACATAAGGCGCACGGGATTATAAGGGGCTCTGTTGCTTTTCAGAAACTCAAAGGGTTGATTTTAAGTGCGCCGTATTTTCCAAAAAACACGGTAATAACGACGGCCCGCTAGCATGCGCTACCAAAAATAGTGCTTTGTTGTGTATCTGACGGACGAAAGCTAAACCAGTTCCACACCAGTGAAGCTGCAGCATTTTACAAACCAGTTCTGGTTCATCCGTTTCATTCAACGATCCGCTTTCGCCCTTCTCGTTCTCCGTCGCCGCCATGTGCGCATGAAAACAAAGGCACTGCGCATGCGCGTTTTACCCATATTCTATCGCCATATTTCATTTTCTTATCGTTGCCCAACATTACACCGGTGTTACCGTGAACGTAGAGCTGGGCGATATGAGATTTTTTCATATCACGATATGTTTTTTTCATTTCAGGCGATAACGATATCTATCACGATATAAGCCAAATAACTATATTTGTAAGATTTAAATGTGCCGTTGCTCACAAGTAAAATGTGAAATAATCAGCAGCTTGTTTTTATTTAAATATTTATTTCCCATAATAAGTTCAACAGGGTAGATGTACTTAAGGAACATGAGACTTTTTCAGATAGATAAAGGCAAATATTGCAAACTACACAAAAGGCAGCCGCTAAAGCGTTTAAGTTTCAAAATAGAACAAACGAAACAGACTAAATTGTCAATTCCACTTAGAAACAAAATATTAATTCTAAAAATAAATCTTAGTTTGTTTTACAGAAGAACAGACAAAACTGACTAACTTTTGTCAATATCAAATAAACTGAGAACTAAAAGGAAATTCTCAATCTCTCCTTGTTGTATAGCTGAGCTTTTCAAACAGTTTTAACAGTTACTTTAGTCTGACAAAAGCCGAATGACGAATTAGCGCTTCCAGTCAGAGACTGAGGCTACGTCCACACGTACACGGGTATTTTTGAAAACGGAGATTTTCCGTTTTCGTTTTAAAAAAATAATCCCGTCCACACATAAAGGCAGAAATGAAGGAAAACGCTGCTATGAACATGCCAAAGCAGCAGGTGGCGCTAGATTCCTAACCGTGCAGAAATGTTGGCCAATCAGAAGTCTAGAAGCCTCGGTGGGAAAAAGTAAACAAAGCTGGGGCATAGAAGCAGAACCGAGTCGTATGTGTGGAGGGACAGTAACTGTGTGTATATGTAAGCATTTAAACACTGCAGAGAGTAGAATTAACAGTATTGTAGAAATTCATTTCACCGAAACAATAACGTGGTGCACAGTGTGACGCATGCACCAGTTTACTGTATTTCCAGACTTGCTTTCGGCACAATTTACAGTGCACGCTACTCTGTTTTTTGTCAGACTTGAAATAGCCGAAATACCTTCACACTACGGAGCTTCTATGGCTCTTCCGTTCGACAATCTCTCCGGCGTTGGAACCATCATCTGTTTTCTCTTCGGTCACGCTCGGTTGATTTTTCTAGTCGGCACACTCATTTCCTCCATTACCCGCTGGCTGCTTCCCAAACAAACACACGTGCGGCTTGGCACTTGTGCTGCACGTAACAAGTCACGCGACGTGACGCTGCGGCTGTGATTGGTTCAGCTCTGCGCTACTGAATTTGGATTGGCTGACCTTTTTTTTTTTTTTTTAGAGGACAAGAGCGGCGAGGTCTATCGCGATAGCTTAATTTCTCTATCGAGTAAAAGTTATATCGCGATACATATCGTTATCGTTCTATCGCCCAGCTCTACGTGAACGGTATAATATGGCCCAGCCCTAGCTGTCTGCTGCACTTAAAACTTGATTTTAAACACATTTAGTTCTGTGTTAGAGTCTTAAAGTCACTTCAGCGTCAGCTTCACTCAGATTTTCACGTCATCTCCAAGATCCAACTGTGAGGCACGTTTATCCATCAGAGCGACTGGAGCAATGAGACAGACGCTCGATGATCAATCAGTGTGAAATGTTTGCAAGGAAACTGACAGACTGACAGCATCAGTGTCCACAGACATCTGACTGATGACATCGCTGCCTCTGTGACATCATCGCTGCCTCTGTCCTGTTATACTGGCAACTTAATGACTGCAAAAGCTTCACGTTAAGTAACCAACAAACTAACATTAATCTGGGACTTCAGTTTTTGTAAAAACAAACTGCTGCAGCAGATTTTGCTCCTCTGTGCGCGTTGGCAGCAACTATGAACGAGGAAACAAATGAGAGGGTCAGTCAGCTGGTTCAGGTGCAGCAGGAGGGAAACTCAGCGTTTATTGAATAACACCTGCCAGTTATCAGGTTAGGTTCACAGTCTGTTACCATGGTAAGTGACTCAGAGTTGAAGTTACCTCATATCAGGGATAACAAACTCAGAGGAGCTCTGTTGAGCCAACCATCCCTTTAACGTTAACTAGTAGTGACTTCATGAACTTTTTCACAAATAACATTTTAATCTTTAGAGAAAAAATTACCAATAATCATCCCACAGATGTAATATTATCTACAGCTACTCTTAGTACCATTGATGTTCATTTAGACTCTTTTTCTCCAATTGATCTTTCTGAGTAAAAGTCATCTGTTCACACAGCTCTTTGCTAACTACAGGCCAATCTCCAACCAGGCTGTAGGTATTACAGGTACTGTGCTGCAGTGGTTTGTATCATATCTATCTAATAGACTCCAGTTTGTGCATGTAAATGGAGAGTCCTCTTCACACACTGAGGTTAATTATGGAGTTCCACAGGGTTCAGTGCTAGGACCAATTCTGTTTACATTATACATGCTTCCCTTAGGCAGCATCATTAGAAGACATAGCATACATTTACACTGCTATGCAGATGAGGATGGAGCTGTGAGGAACCTTGGAGTCATGTTTGACCAGGACATGTCCTTCAACGCACATATTAAACAAATATGTAAGACTGCGTTCTTCCATTTGTGCAACATCTCTAAAGTTAGAAATATCCTGTCTGAGAGTGACGCTGAAAAACTAGTTCATGCATTTATTACTTCCAGGCTGGACGACTGTAATTCATTATTATCAGGAAGTCCTAAAAACTCCCTGAAAGCCTTCAGCTGATCCAAAATGCTGCAGCAAGAGTCCTGACAGGGACTAGAAAGAGGGAGCAGATTTCTCCTGTTTTGGCTTCCTGTTAAATCCAGAATTCAAAATCCTTTAAAAGTAATAATTTAAAAGTATAATGGGTGGAAGAGCCTTCGGTTTTCAGGCCCCTCCTCTGTGGAACCACCATCATCATCCTCACTACTAACACCTTCAGTGTGAGGTCCGACTGATGTTTGACGATGGTGATCCTCTAAACAGGTGAGGACACAATGATCCAGGTATTTATGGATCAGCCTCAACACAAGGCTCTGATGAAGCTCTTGTCATCGTTCTGTGGAGTTTTACCTGCCGACCACCGTGATGCTCAGTAACCACGATGCACCACAACCCGAGGGTGGACTCGGGTGAGACAAACACCTGCTCAGAGCACCGTCAGGACACACACAGCTCACCTGCACACACCTGAAGGTCTGTCTGTGTGTCTCTGTTCGGGTTCGTGTGTGTGTTTACCTTTTCCAGTGAGGGCACCAGCAGGCCTCTCCATTTCGGACAGTTCTCTTCGCTGAAGAAGTCGTACTGCGGCTGCGCCGCCTGCATGGCTGCCGCTCCCGCGGATCTGAGCAGCCGGACTCACACGCCCGGTTCGGTGAGCGGCAGTCCGGGTCCAGCAGGGCGGGTGAAGCCGTGAAGCTCAGAACATCCGGGCCGATCCTCCAGAGCAGCCGCCCTCACTGCGACCATCCTCGGAGAGCTAGCCGTTAGCACCTGGCTAGCAGCTGCCCGCGGCTCCGCTCACCGGGTGCAGAGCATGACGAATGGCCACCGGGACGCTGATCTGCCGCGGCGTTAGCCCGCCTGCTAGCGTTAGCGGCGGCTCGGTAAACGGACCGACCGGCCAGCAGCTGCCGGGCAGCGGGCGCGTTGTTACCGGGCGGGCGGTGCGGACCAAAGGCACACCGACTCTCCGGCGTCGTGGCTTTCGCTTAGCGTCCGCTGCCCACACTATGTCCCCCGGACTCTCTCAGACGGCGCGTCCGGCCCCGGGCCCCTGACAGGCGGACAGTCCGTGAGCTAACGGAGGGCGGTTGTTGTCACCAGAGTCTGGGGAACCGTAGAGTATCGGCTGCACATGCGTACAGGGCGAGTCCTGACGTATATGGGCGGGGCTCCTGCGCAGGAGAGCGTGCTTCACTGCGCGTGTCACAGTGACGTTGGCAGCCATGTCGACAAGTTTTTTTTGTTTTGTTTTGTTTTTCTTTTATTAGTAATATAAACATACAAACAAAATGCACCATATATTACAGATTCAGAGAATAAACATTTCTTACATATTAGCAACTTTCATATATAGTGAAAATAAAATATAAAGATGGGGTCACATAAATTAACAGATTATTAACTCACTAAATCAAAATCTTCTACAAAGGAAACAAAAAAAGCAGCCTTTTTCTTTTTAACTAAAGTCAAAGATTTAACCAACAGGTTTAGGTCGTTTTTCCAGTGAGCCAGTGTTGGTTTAATCTTAAAAAAGCGACATTTATGTATAAAATACTTACACAAGATTAATAACACATTAACACCATAATTAGCTTTCTTTTCTTTCAAAAACACTCCAAACATTATCATATTTAAGGTAAATGGGGTAATTTGAATCCCACTGGAATAAAGCCAGGTATGAAAATCCAACCAAAATATTTGTATAAAATTGCACAAAAAGAATAGATGGTCCAAATCCTCCTCTTCTGTTTCACAAAATACACAATTACCCGTTTCTATTTTGAATCTAGCACCAAGGAGTCTATTTGTCGGGTAAATTTTATTCAAGATTTTAAATTGGACTTCTTTCCCTTTAGGAGGGATAGGGAAGGTGATATAATCAGTTCTTATTTTTTCAATTTCTTCCCTTTGGAAATCTTTTAATATGTAATTACGTCTAAGTAAATTTGGAGAATAAAGACTCCTTAATGAAGATCTAAGAAACTTATTGTTGCATTTAACATCACAAAATCGAATACCATCTATATATAATTGCCTTAACTTGGGGGAGATGTCAGAATATATTATATCATTTACAACTATGTTTTTAAGTGACAATGGAATGGATTTTATAACCCGATTAAATTTACTTTTAGAACATTGGATATTAAACTTTTGGCAAAAATCTTGATGTCCTAGAACATGTCCTTCCTCATCTACAAAATGGGCAATTGCCCAAACACCTTTTGATAACCAATCTTGAATAAAAATAGATTTTCTGTTCATCAGTATATATCTATTGTTCCAAATTGGGCTATTATGTGGAGTGAAATTATGTTTAAATAACATTTTCCAATAAAGAAGGATCTGTTTATGGAATTCAGAGAGTTTAGCAGGTAGCTTAGTAATTTCAAAGTCACACTTTAGGAGAAAGTCGATACCCCCTAGTGTGTTAAAGACCTTACTTGGTATAAAAAAACCAAATGGAGTGTGGATTATTTAGGAAGGATTTTAACCATTTAAGTTTCAAAACACCATTCATTATGTCAAAATCAATTGCGTTTCCACCGCCTTCAATGTATGGTTTAACCAAATCATCTTTAGATATATAATGGCACTTATTCCTCCAAATAAAATTAAAATTCAAGCTATTAATTGTTTTAATAACTTTATTCGATATTGATAGAGAGTAAGCTGGATATATAAATCTAGATAAACTATCCATTTTGGTTAATAATATTCTTCCAAAAATTGTGATGTCTCTTTGTAACCACTTATTTAGGATTGTCTTACATTTGTCAACATTATCTAAAATATTTACTTTTTCTAAGACTTTGTGATCTTTTGAAATTGTGATGCCCAAATATTTTACCTCCCTCTTCACCTTTATATCGTACAGTAATTGTGAATTACACTCCTTTAATGCCAATAATTCACATTTATTTAAATTTAACTTTAAGCCTGAAGCTTTTGAGAATGTAGTGATTATTTGTTTTACCAGGGGAATCTGATGTTCATTTTTTAAGAAAAGAGTAGTGTCATCCGCAAGTTGACTAATTATTAAAGAATTGTCCATAATCTCAATTCCGGCAACGCTGCTGTTTTTAATTAGAATTGCGAGCATCTCCACAACCATTATGAACAACAACGGAGAGCTTCCACACCCTTGCCTAATTCCTCTTTTGACGCCAAATCTTTTACCAGTGCCATAGCCTAATGACACAGAGCTATTTATATCATTATACAGTATATCTATTATCTTCCTAAATTTATCCCCAAATCCAAATCGAGTTAGTGTTTCTAAAATAAAAGGATGTTCTACTGAATCGAAAGCTTTATAAAAGTCCAAGAAAAGAATAAAACTGTCATCACTAATCAGATCATTGTAGTCCAGTAAGTCTAAAACCAATCTGATATTATTATGAATGTTCCTGTCTTTCAAAAACCCTGATTGTGTCTCACTAATTATACTTGAAACCCCTTGTTTGAGCCTTGTTGCAACTGAGCTAGAGAAAATTTTATAATCTGTATTTAATAAAGTTATGGGCCTTAAGTTATCCAATTGTCGTTTATCTTTGTTTGGTTTAGGAATTAATGTAATTAATCCTTGTTTCATGCTAGACATCAATTCTCCCTTTTCAATA
The DNA here is from genome assembly GCF_057382095.1 of Aulonocara sp. 'chitande type north' Nkhata Bay. Lineage (NCBI taxonomy): Eukaryota > Metazoa > Chordata > Actinopteri > Cichliformes > Cichlidae > Aulonocara > Aulonocara sp. 'chitande type north' Nkhata Bay. The sequence goes on along the minus strand of NC_141349.1, from coordinate 44,992,191 downwards.
CTGGCCAGTATAGCTTTGAATAAAATTTCCCGTAAGTCTTCCCAAAAAAATTGGAAGAAATTAACTGTCAGCCCATCTGGACCAGGGGATTTATTAAGTGCCATTTTCTTAACAGATGCATCTAACTCTTCAATTCTGAAGTCAGATTCACATAATTCCTTAAATGATTCATCAATTTTAGGGATCAGATTATCTATTTGATCAAAAAAGACATCACAATCTGCTTGGGAGAACTATGAGGAGTATAAATTGGAATAGAATGTATAAGTTTCATTCTCCAAAATTTTAGGGTCGTCACATTCAATGCCATCAATTAACAGAGAAGATATAAAATTTCTTTTCTGTCTGCTCTTTTCTAAATTAAAAAAATATGAGGAATTTCTTTCCCCCTCCTCAATCCACTTGGCCCGTGAACGCACAAAAGCTCCTTCTGCTTTATTTAGGTAGAGCTGATCTAATTTAGTTTGCAACTCCATAAGTTTACTCCTTTCTTGGGTATTTAGATCATCTTTACTACAGCAATAAGTAATTTCTTGGAATAATTTACATTCATATTCTCTTTGCTTTTGACTTATGTTTTTACTGAATTGAATACTAAATTCTCTAATTTTGAATTTAATGAATTCCCATTTATTGATATATCCTACAATTAGATGATCAGCCATAATATCTTTTATAATTTTTTTGACTATGTTGCAGTAGTCTTCATTTTGTAAAAGTTTGGCATTGAACTTCCAATAAGTTCTTTTATTTGATTGTCTAATTTCCGATTCTAAGCACAGTTCAATAAAGCAATGATCAGATAGAGGTGCATTTGACATTGCAACTTTTACAGTGTGGCTAAGAATGATGTCACTTCCTAGCCAATAGTCTATTCTAGATTTACAAGCTCCATTTGGTTTAAACCAGGAAAAGCTCTTAATTTCTGGATTTCTTACTCTCCAAATATCTGTCAAGTTGTTATTAATCAAAAATTCTATAATTAGGTTATTTTTTTGTGGTCTACCTGTCCTTGAGGGCCATCTATCAGTCCATTCATCAGGAGTCATATTCCAATCACCACCCATTAAAATGTATTCTGTAGGGTATCGACCTTTAAGTTCAAAAATATTTGAAGTTATATCTTCTAACATAATTTTATTCTGACTTTCATTATTATATCCATAAACGTTGACTAAAATGAAAAACAAACTTTCAACTCTCATTACAGCAATCAACCAATGACCATTCAAGTCAGTTCGTTGTATTACAAGATCCCCAGGAAAGTTATTGAATAAAATTGCTACACCCCCCGACCTCGTTGAGCCATGGCTAAACAGGATTTTGCTACCCCATTGGTTTGACCAAAAAGATACATCACTATCAGATGAATGAGTCTCTTGTAGAAAAATACAGTTTGATTTTTTACCTTTGCAGTACAAAAATAAGGCTTTTCTTTTAACAGATTCTCTTAAACCCCTAACATTTAAAGAACCAAAACAAATGTTAACATTCAACATGAACTATAGACAGAATATCACTCACCACGTGAGAAAAAGAAGAAAAAAAAGTACTAAATGCTGAGCTCCTCAGACCGCGAACAAGTTTCCACTATTTCAGTTTTTGTCATTTTTAGTTCTCCTGTCTTTCCTCAACTTTGCGTCCATCAATGAAGGCATGTGGACCACGACAGTAGGCCCGTTTACCCGCACGTCTTGCTTCCTCCACCAGAGGCCATAGGCGCTGTCGATCTTGTATGTCCTCCTGCGGCAACATCTCCGCGAAGCTGATGCCTTCTTGCTTGCAGGTTGAAGAGTCTTTGGTGCGCCTCCACAATTCTTCTTTAATTCGCCTCTGTGTGAATAGAATAATGATGTTTCTGTTTCTGCCATCAACTCGTTTCCCTAAGCGGTGGACAATATCAACGGCCTCTTCTAAGTTCAAGTCAGGGGCAATCTTCTGAAGCGTTTGCAAAACCTTCACTCTAATGTTTTCATCTTTGTCTTCCTTCACCCCTTTCAGTTTTAGGCACCACCTCATTCGGTAGCGCTCTTGTTCTCTCACTCTTCTTTTCAAGTCTTCATTTTCTTTAAGCAGCTGTTCATTCGCATTTGCCAGTTTAACAACTTTCAGTTTGCAATCAACTATCTCTGCAGCATTAAACTCTACAGCCTTAGCCAAGCTGGCAACCGTAGCTGCACTTTGTTTGTTTTGTTCCTTGATATCCTCCAGTTGTGCTTCAAATTTTTTGTCAAGTCCCATAATGGCTTCAAAAATAGTTTTATTGGAGATATCATCTTCCTTCTCTGAAGATTTTGTTCTTTTCTCCTCTGGCGGTTGTTTTGAAGGAGTTGGCGGCGCCGAGTCTGTTCCCCGTTCTCGCTTGTTTAGGCCCACGTTGGCAGCTTCAGTGCTAGCATAGCCATGGTCACTGACTTTAGCATGCGACGACGTCTTAACAATGGGGTTTGACGGCACAAATTGCAGCTTTGCATTCTTAATAACCTTTTGGGCATCCATAGTTATAGTTCGAGTGGAAAGAGAATAAAGTTACTTAGTAAATTTTGCGGTCTTTCGGAGCTCCTGAAAAAACACGACTGTTCAAGCCGCCATCTTGGTGCCTCCCCCGCCATGTCGACAAGTGAGGACTAAAAATAGGGCTTTGGAGTTGACGTCACGCCGCAATGCATTATGGGAGCGCAGCGCCATTTTCGGGGTCTACGAATCAAACCAAACACACTGTGTTGGAACAACGACTACAAGAAAGATGCTTAAAAGCAGCTCAAAAGAGAATGAACTGTATAGAGACCGATTTCATCCAGAGGCGAAGCGGCGGTACTTGCAGAAAATAGCGTGCATTGGAAATGTGGACCCGTATGAAATACGGCCGTGGAGTAGAAACCCTGAAGACCAACCGCTACTGACGTAGCCTGACATATTTTCGTACCTTGTCTGTGGAGTCAGCGCCTACAAGTCGTCATTCAAGCAAAGGTAAGTCAGCTCGAGTACTGCGAGTGAAATGCGTTTGATTTCCCTGCAAACATTCAGATTAGTGCAGCATAAATTCATTCATGAGGGGAAATTACAGTGAGAACATGTGGAGGCTGTTAGGTGGATAACAGTGAGTTCAGTGCATTGATGTGACACTGTCCTGAAGGATTGTTATTCTTTATGGTTAAAGAAATTGCAATGATTTATTCATATTTATTATAAATAATCCTAATTAAACATCTTGCTTCCATGTTTGTATCTTGTGTAACTAAAAATACAATTTATTTTAATTTTATATATTGATCAATGACCTGCAGAATCTCCTTATCATATTAAGTGATTCATAATTGTCACTTTATGCTTTCTCCATCTCTAAAGTGATGACATCCTTGCATTACCGGTACATACTTTAGATTCATTTTCTGCAGGCAGATTTACACTATAACATGCAGCGTTCTATAGATGGACACATAAAGAAATGAAAAATGACATGTATGTGCTAACTTTCTAAACACTTTGTTACATTTATGATAAAGTAGATAAAACACATTTACGTCGGCCTTGGCTCATAGTTCTTGTCTTTAAATGAACTTTGTCTGTGTGTGTTTCAGGTCCTGCACTCTCAAAGACTGAATGAACCAGCATTGCAGCGATGGGTCACCGTGAGCATCACAGGGAAGGTTGAAGCCGCCCGCTGCACCTGTATGGCCGGAGTCGCAGAGACCTGCAGCCATGTCGCTGCTCTTCTGTTTAATGTAGAAGCAACAGTGTTGATCCGTGGCACAAGGACTGTTACAGATGAACCTGCATTCTGGGTTTTGCTGGGTAATGTGACCAAGATACAGCCAGAGGTTGGCCATAAGATAGACTTCTCCTCTTCAGCTGCCCAAAAAAAGGCTCTTGATCAAAACCTAAACAGACCATCTGTAGTGACAGGTAAAAGGAGCCGTCCTCAAAACAGAAAAATCCCACCTGCTACTGTGGAGGAGTCGTCACTGCTATTGGATACTTTGCTGGAACACAGTAAAGCTGTGGGTTGTGGGAATGACCCATAATGTTTTATCTAGGGGTCTAGATTTATGCCTGTAGTGCACTGCCGTGTAAATAATTTGCATTTACTGAATATATACTGACTGAGTCCCACTGTTCAAAAGTTGAATAAAGAAACAAACTAATTTTTGCCTCTTTTTTTTTTATTAAAACCACTTTATAGAACATCACATCAGTTGCAATGATGATGTCATTTATAGTTTACAAATGACAAAATGTTTACACAAAATCATGAGTGTTTACATGACATCACCCACTACTAACATTATTTACTGTATCTTTTGAAAAAATACAGCGATTTTAACAGCACAAGACTTAAGAATATTTAACAGGAGCAGGTTTCATTCTTCTCTGGTTTTATTATCACACTGTTCACCAAACGCAGCAAACCTTCACCATCTTATCCAGGAGGGTCCCCTCTTCACCCTCACATGGAAGAAGTAATCTGATTGGCATGGTGGTATGTTTGCAGCAGGTCCCTCGTGTAGCGCTGGAACCCAGTCACGATGTTTCATCCATTTCATGGGCTGGTTTGCTGCAATAATGCCAAATAATTAGCAACTCTATAAATAGAAGGTAGTTCTGCAAAGTCACTCAGTAGGATGTTTGTTCTAATTTGCTATGAGCTCAGAGCGCATCGAAAATAAAACTAATAGGCTATAAAGAGTGATATGAACATATTTAGAACTTACCGGAATGAAAATGTCTGGAGCACCAACAGATATTTGGAGATGGAAGAGAGCTGCACGTCAGCTCGTCTCACAGCTGCTCTCCAGGCTGGACGCCTTCGTTTGGTAACATCGATACACGAGCTGCTCATGTTGCTTCCAGGTTGGGAAAGAATGAAAAGATAAACCATTTTCAACCTTATTCTCTTGCCGGTCGTGTGATCGAACATTGCAGCCGACCACACAGCAAATACAAACCGTGGCTGTTGTGTGTGACTTCGCTCCCTTTTCACTTGCGCTAGACCCCCAAAATGGCGGATCGGGCCAAAATCCTTTCCACGCCCACCCCCCGTGACATCACGCTCCAAAGCCCTATAACTAACAAGATTCCAAATTCAACAAAAAAAATGAAATATGAAACAAAAATATTCAAAATTTATCAAAGAATAAATAAATACAAAACAAAAAATAACACCAAAATATCAAAAAGTACACAAAATCTTAATGTACAAAAGAAAATCTCTCGGTCCCACAGGTCTTTCCTCCCCACTGCTGTCAGACTCCACAACAAAGACTTGATCAAACACATCCACACATGTGCAATAACACTATGTGCAATACTCTTTTTGGCATCATTGTATTATACTCAGTTGTATATAGCATTTGTATTCTATTTTATTCGATTGTATAGAGTATTTTATTTTTATTTTATTCTATTGTGTACAGTATCTCATAGATATATTATTCCAGTGTTTTTTTTCTAATTTTTCTATGCAACTTTGCACTGTCCACTGCTGTAACAAACACATTTCCCACATGTGGGACTAATCTATGTTATCTAATCTTAAAAATCATTTTTAGATATGTGTGTATCAGACATAAAACGAGCTAGCCCCTGCTGCACAAAGACTCACACAACCATCAGCCCCGTGGAAACAGAAATGTCGACCAACTGGAAGATGAATCAGGACCTCAGGATCATTTACAGCAATGACTGTTCTGACTTCCTGATACACACTAATATTTTCCACAGATCCAAAGATCTCTCTGTTTCACCGGCAGCACTGAGCTGCACCCATAACCTGATGGAGAGATTATATATTATCTAACCCGGCAACACCTTGGTTTCTGGAATAGCTGTTTAACCTACTGCTACCATGATCTGACTGGATGGCTGGATTTAGACAATAAATGGGGATATTTTAACCCTTTGGCGTCCACATGCAGCTGTAAAGGAGTGGTGGGTTTTCAAAATAGCTTTGAGCTTAAGGCTGCTCTCACTGGAACAGTAAATGGACTGGTTCTTATATGGTGCTTTTCTAGTCTGAGCACTCAAAGCACTTCACACAGCTTGCCTCATTCTTCACACAAGCACTTTTTTCTGTGCTCTTTCTATCTGACATTCGCACACATTCATTTGAGTGACTTCAGGTCAGTATCTCATCCAAGGATACCTGACATCTGATACCCACCCACCTTCCAGATTAGCAGGTGACCTGCTCTACCACCTGAGCCACAGCCACCCCAGTGAAGCCAGAAGAGGACGGAACAGGGACTGTGCTGACCCCCAAAGAGCTGAGTGGAAATAAAGGCTCTCATGTTTTCTGAGAGGCTGCTGAAGATTTTAGGGAACTTTTAATGAAGTTTTCAACATAAACTGAAGATGGTCACTCTAAGCACAGTCTCTTTGTCATTGTGATAATAAGCAGCCGAGTCCCTGCATATTTAAACAATGTTAACATCTCTGTGATGGCGCACCTTGTTCTTATAAGCGTTCTGGGCAGACTCAGAGCTCTCAGACCTCTCTCCAGTTTCCTGATTCTTTAGTTTTGTCACCTTCATGGTCGAAGGAGCTTGGAAAGAAAAGCGTCTGGACTTCTTTAAGTTGCTTGAAGACGTTTCACCTCTCAGCCGAGAAGCTTCTTCTGTTCTAAGAGTCAAATGGTGGAGAGTCCCAGATTTAAACCCAGTGGGAGTTTCCCCCCACAGAGGGACAAAAGGACCCCCTGATGATCCTCTAATCACATGAGCCAAGGTATAAAAACGGGTGTGGGTCCCAATCAGCCAGGGTTTTGGGGGAGCTCATTGTGAAACCTATCGTGTGATTTCCTGAGGTCAGATGGCCCAGGATGTGAGTGGGCGTTAAGGCGTCTGGGAAGGATCTCAAAACTGGATTATAGATGGCAGAGAGTTGGTGTCGTAAGCCCCGCCTCTGTTCAAAGATGGTCACTCACAGTGGACATAGATGGCTTCTTTCACTCCTCTTTCAAAACATCTGTCCTCTCTGTCCAAAATGTGAACATTGGCATCCTTGAAAGAGTGACCTTTGACCTTTAGATGCAGATGGACTGCTGAGTCTTGTCCCGTGGAGGTGGCTCTTCTATGTTGTGCCATGCGCTTGTGAAGTGGCTGTTTGGTCTCGCCGATGAATGGAGGTGAAACGTCTTCAAGCAACTTAAAGAAGTCCAGACGCTTTTCTTTCCAAGCTCCTTCGACTGCAATGACCTGGATGACTGAGAACCTTCACAGACATACGTCTCCCTCATGGTTTGAGCTCCTGTTTCTGGGTTTCAGTGGTTCTTCTTCATGGTCACAAGTCACCGTTTCCCTCCGAGTTGTGCTGAACTGCTTCATAGCATCTGATGGTGCTGGAAGAAACTTTATTGAAATGTTCTTCAGTGACAAACATTTAGATTCGCTCAGGGCCAGGCTGGGTCAGGTACCTTTTAGAAAATAAGAAACCTGTACACGTGAGAACATCAGCTCTTCCAACTACCCGGGTCACACGGTTCATGTTACAGGTGAATGACAGACTTTTCTGAGCAGCAGCACATGTGACTGTCTCCACCGGGTACCTTCTAACTCACCTGGTAACTGGATCCAGTCCACGTGAGTTGTGCTGCCCTGATGTGCTCAGTGAAGCCTGCGCCTCTTCATTATGTGATGTTATCAGAACCACAATAACACGCCTCACACACATTTAACAAATATTTAATTCTCAGATATAAATACATCCAACAAATGCTGACAGATCTTCCACAGGAGCAGCTACAGGTGACGAGTCCCATCATGTTTACACCATGTATTTACAGCTGTGTCCAGCAGGGGGCAGCAAAGGTTCCATGAGGGGACAGTGGAGCTATGATGGGGTATCAGGAGGAACATGGGAGCTTTCAGTGTGGAATCTACAGGTTAAAGGTCGATAGTGATGGTGAGTCACCGTTTCACTCTGCGTGTCGGCTTGAAATTAAATAAAGTTCTGACTTTGAGCCGCATACAAACATTTCATCCACCGTCATTCTCCCTCAGGAGCCTAAAGACCTCGATGGGTCCGTCCCCCTGATACTCCTCCTCACGCTGATCATCAGCCCTCCTCCTGATGATGGGAAGGATGCTGTGGACATTCTCAGTTTGGTGTCTGCAGCTGGTGGATGAATGTTTGTAATTCCAGATGTTTTTGAAAGCTCAGAACCTGAACTTCAAACGTCCGATTCTGCTCGTACAGGGGGGTCACGAGAAGGCATCGGGGCTTCCGATAGGCTGATGCAGAGTCTCAGAGGCTGATACCTGAAAAAGCTTAAACATAAATGGTGTCATACCCTGTTTACAGAGGAGTCGGTGTCAGAGGTTAAAGGTCAACTCCTTTGTTTGATAACAGAGCGGCAGCACTGATACCTGGATCATCTGTCAGTGCGTTCCCTCCTGCGGGAAGCCTGAAGTCAGCGAGCAGCACCTGCTCAGCGTCGCAGAGTAAAGGGTTCAGTCTGTGGCTCAGCTCGCAGCTGAAAGCACATTTATATACACATCTGTGAGCGGCCGCCGCCATCCAAACCTGCAGCACGCCACCTGGTCACGTGACGCTCTGCAGCTCAGACTCTGATCCATCAGGCGGGATTCACACCTATCACGTTTTGAACTGGCTTGTGGATCCAAGCCGAACAAGAACAATCAGCTTTGCTTGTCTGTAATTGGCTGTCATCACTAAGAAGGCCACACCCGAACATCAAATGCCTAAGCAACGTGTGAACCCCGCATGACTGGATAACACTCACCTGAGCTCAGAGCGCTTGCGTGCACCTGAAGCTCCGCCCAACTGACTGATCGGAGCACAGCGCTCCGAAACATCCGCATGGGAAGGCTCCATGAAGATCACACCTGCAGCAGGTTTGGATCCCAGCGCACACCTGTGTGTGTGTGTGTGTGTGTGTGTGTGTGTGTTTCCTGTTATTGCTCCTGATGGGGACCCAGCTGCAGCAGCTTTGTGACCTGCCTCAGTTCAGGTGACCTTCACACCGATGAAGCTTCTGATTGGACGATGGGACAGCAGAAAGAAAACGGTGAGTCAGAGCTGACTGACAGACGGCTGCTGAGACCTGGCCACCTGTCTGACTCTCAACTGGGCTTTACATGTTTGATGTCAGGTAAGTACAGATGACTCACCTGATTGACCAACAGCTAATTTATCTTTTATTAACTTGATCACTGATGGTACCTTTGGCCACACCACTGCAGAGATGGATCACAGGAACCAGGCGAGGCTCAGAGTGCACGCTGAGGTGACCTGAGCTGGGTCCAAATCAGGAGCACGAACAGGTGCGCAGCTCCGTCTGCAGTCCGAGGCCCCTCCTATTACGGAACCGGCCAAAAATACACCTTTTGTCGTCCGAGAATCATCCTCTTCCTCGCCTCAGACGGAGGACTCATGGGCGGTTTTGGACCGCAGTGCTCCGGCCCGGCTCAGGAAGGGGAAGGTGGTGCCGAGGCAGCCAGACGCTACAGTGAGACCCAGACTGGCCCAGGCGCAGCAGATGGACCAGCCATAACCGTGATCCACGTCAGCCGGCAGGCCGTAGATGAAGGGCGGGTTTCTGGAGAGGTCGTAGGTCACGCTGGCTGCATACGTGCACAGGGAGATGGTGCAGAAGATCCCTGAGAACGAATCAGAGACCAGATCAGACTGACACCTGAACCTGTGCTGGCTGTAATTGGCTGAGACCTGCAGGTGCATTACCAACAGGTAAAATATGAACCCTCTGACTGTCAACACAACCTGGTCTATAAGTGATGACGTATGAATCCTGCCTCCAGGTCCGAACTAGTCTGTGTTTACTAAGGCTGTTGTGTTTTTAACATGTTTTGTATCTTGTTCTATTTAATCTCAATAAACCCCTAAAAACATCCCTGTCGGCCTCTCTCTGTTTTTATCACCACTGTAATTCATTGTTATCAGGATGTCCAAAAAACTCACTGAAAAGCCTTCAGCTGATCCAAAATGCTGCAGCAAGAGTCCTGACAGGGACTAGAAAGAGAGAGCATATTTCTCCTGTTTTGGCTTCCTGTTAAATCCTGCTCCTCACATACAAGGTCTTAAATAATCAGGCCCCATCTTATCTTAATGACCTTGTAGTACCATATCACCCTATTAGAGCACTTCGCTCTCGCTCTGCAGGCCTACTTGTTGTTCCTAGAGTATTTAAAAGCAGAATGGGAGGCAGAGCCTTCAGTTTTCAGGCCCCTCTTCTGTGGAACCAGCTTCCAGTTTGGATTCAGGAGACAGACACTATCTCTACTTTCAAGATCAGGCTTCAAACTTTCCTTTTTGCTAAAGCATATAGTTAGGGCTGGACCAGGTGACCCTGAATCCTCCCTTAGTTATGCTGCAATAGACGTAGGCTGCCGGGGATTCCCATGATGCATTGAGTTTTTCCTTTCCAGTCACCTTTCTCACTCACTATGTATTAACACACCTCTCTGCATTGAATCATATCTGTTATTAACCTCTGTGGGAGTTTTTCCTTCCCACTGTTGCCAAAGTGCTTTCTCATAGGGGGTCATATGATTGTTGGGTTTTTCTCTGTATCTATGAAGCGCCTTGAGGCGACTTATGTTGTGATTTGGTGCTATATAAATAAAATTGTATTGAATTGTTCATTTTAAAGCACAGTAATAAAAACCTTCCGATGTAACTACAGCCCAGCACATGCAGCAGTATATTAACCTCACATTGTGGATGGATTATCTCAGTTGTTCTCCTGCCTGAAGTTTGGTCCGTTTACAGCAGTGGTCCCCAACCCCCAGGCCCCGTTTGGTACTGGGGCGCGAGAGTTGAGGCTCGGGTGTGAAATTTATGGTTTTCAGGGTTGCTATCGTTAATTTGGTTTCCCTGGGTCTTTTCCCGTGTTGTAGTCGTGTGTCTTATTTTGAAAGAAATATGTACATGTTACCAAAGCAAACAGAGAGCATAAAGAGAGGTGGATGTTACTCTCAAGGTTGTTGGCACATTTCAGGAGGGCGCAGCTAATAAAGTTAAACAATTACACAGTGAATTCACGTTTATTGTTATTCTTACAAAATACCACAGTTTGTGTCTTTGTCGTTTCATTTTATTTTGTTGTATTTACCCGCCACACCTTAAAGGCCGGTCCATGAAAATAGTGTCGGACATTAAACCGTCTGTGGCACAGAAAGGGTTGGGGACCGCTGTTTCACAGCATCCTGCCATGTGATTGCATTTGTCCCTAACCATCGGGAACCCTCACGTTAACTTTTTTCCACTCGATAAAAGTTAACGTTATGTTATGCTAACATAGCTGTGTTGCTAGCAATCACGTAGCACATCATTATATAGCAGCTAGCCAAACTTCAGTAACCCTACAAACGTCACTGCTGTTTAGTTTTCTGTCTTCATTTATGTTGGAAGTGACAGCAGAGCTGTACGTTTGAATCTGTTTCAGAAATCTCTCAGTCAGAACATGCTATATCATGTTGAGGTGGAAGCTAGCGAGCTAACTTCCTGCTAACTTCTAACTGTTAAATTTCATAAATTCTGTTTTCATGGATGCCTGGATGTTAAACCTAATTGTTACACCTGGTAAAGCAGCAACGCTGATCATTTTATTAAAGATGAAAGAATTTAGACAGTTTTTAACTCTCAGTGATGCTGCAGTGATCGTTTGACTTTGGGCCCGGAAACGGCTCAAAGAGCAGAGAGGGAGCCTTCCTCAGTGTCAGTGCCTCAGTATTAGAAACAGGAGATACCGTGAGAAACATCCCTGTTAAGGTGAGTCTGTTCACTTTCGGGTAAAGGTAAGCCGTTATTCAGTGTTATTTATTTCAGTGTTTCACTTGTTTCTGAGCTTGTTTTATTCAACTTTAATGTCTCACTGGAGAGCTGTCACCACATCTGCAAATGAATCTTTCACTAACTTTATTCCCTGATGTAGAAACGTGCTGTCCTTCTTTTAACAGCTTACTCCGAATTAAAACAACGCCACCCCTCACCAACTATCTTGGCGTCACTGGTACCGCACTCTCCCGGTCTCCAACAGAACACAGTTCATTACCGTGGCAGACTCCGGCTCCACCTCAGCTCCAGGTAACCACGGTGTGCCCCAGGGTCCTGTGCTCGGACCCCTTTACTGCACCACCTATTCGCCCCTCCTTGGTCAGATCATCTGCCTCCAGGTCTCTGCTTGCTTTTCTATGCTGATGATACAAACCCTCCACCCTGCTCCCCCCACAGTCACTTGTCAATTAGAACATGGACGTAGACCAGCATTTTGTGGGAGAAACGTTTCATCATCATCCTGGTGACTTCTTCAGTCTCAGCTGACTGCAGGTTTCCCCAAGCTTACATTTGCATAATGACTGAAACCAGCCACTCAAGGAACAATGGGCTGGGAGGTCAGTTCCTTAATCTTAATTATGCAAATTCTCATGACTATTGATCAACAACCACTGATCAACCTGATCAAACCTTCAGGTAAGAAGTTATGACCTGCAGTCAATCTGGGTCAGATATAAACCAAGTTTAGTTTATTTTAGTTATGCTGACTTTTTACAGTCAGTTACAATAACTCGTACTGCGTACTAGCTAGCATGACGGAGTGTTTATACAGCTGGGTGGGAGCTTTGATGTTACTGATAGTGAACTTTATTTTATTCATAATGTTAGTTATTAGAGTTTCCAACCGTCCCGTACAAACGGAATTGTCTCGCATTCAGAGAAAATATTACGCGTTTGGTATTGAGCTGAAAAGAACAGTTTGTGCCGGACTTCAGCTACAATGAAAAAGACACAAAGCTGGAGTTATTCTGTGTTTGCTGCACAGCTGCCTCTTCTTTTCTCAGTCTCTCCCCTCTCTCTCCTGTTGCTACTTCAATCATGAAACTGATCAATGATCAGCTGATCGGCTTTTCTCTCTTGTTTGTTTATCGCTCACTTTGCGCCAGAAAGAAGAAACCAGCGGATGTCGTGCTAAACAACAGCAGCACGTTTAAGCTTGATCAGCTGTTGTTAGAATTTATTTAATATTAATTTCTAGTATCAGCTGATGTTTGCTGGAGCCACAGCTGTAAAGCTGCTGGTCATGATGTCGGTTTGGATATGTGGTGAGAGGGAAACATGAAGATGAAACCAGGAGATGTCCTTACTGGATCATCAGAGCTGAACAGGTGATGGAGAAACAGGTTTACCTTTTAGGTGACATGGATGAGTTGAAGTTATGAACTGTTTCTGAGAGACAAATAACACCAGGATCCTTTTTATGTAGCTGACAGCTGGTAAACTTATTCTCATTTAAAATGTCTCACTTTTAATAAATGATGACCTGAATCTTACAACCAAAGTTTTTATTTGATGTAAAATGTATAGAGATCATACATATACCAACAAGACTGTACATCACTGTCACAACAGAGAGAGAGAGAAAGCGAGTTTTGAGATCTGAGAGATTTGTGACGTTTAGCGTGTTTGGAGTGTGTAGTTAATGTGTTGTCTTGTGTAGTTAGTGTGTAGTGTTGTGGATAGTTTTGTGTGTCAGAACAATGAGGCGGCTGCTGTCTCCAGGTAGAAACAGGAGTGATACACCTGCTGCTGTCAGACCTGCAGGCATCAGGCTGTGATGTTTCCTTTATAGTGGACAGAAATATTTGCAGTGGCACAAATAATTTGTGGCACCTTATTGAAGAACAGCTGATTGTTCTGTAAATAGTTTGAAATGGTTATTTAAAAAATCAAGGTAAATAGCTGCAAATAACTTTGTTTGCAAACTTGTGCATATGATTTTAAAATTGACCATTTCTATTTGCATTTAAAGTTATGAAATATGATTCAAGAAAATGTTTGTGGTTGTTACAGTAAAAAACTTTTCTACTCGAATTTGATGTTTTTTGAGTCTGATTTTAGACGTCAAAAGTGGTTAAAATGGCTGATTACACCCTGGACCCCAGAGGGTTAAATATTTTTTTAAAGTAACGGAATAGTTACTTTTCAAGTAATTAATTACTTTTAGAATCTTGTAACTCAGTTACTAACTCAGTTACTTTTTTAAAGAAGTAACTAGCAGTGTTGGTCAAGTTACTTGAAAAAAGTAATCAGTAACTAATTACTGATTACTTCCCCAAAAAAGTAATCCCGTTACTTTACTGATTACTTATTTTCAAAAGTAATTAATTACTTAGTTACTTTTTAAAAACACGATTTACACCCTGAAGAGGTGATAAAGCGATAGATCTCTCAGCCCAATTCTACTTTTTCTACATAATCCATCATACAAAATGTAATCAAATGGAAAAGTCTCTTTTTAAAACTTGTTTTATTAGTTTTAATCTTTTAACTTTATGCATCAAGCAGAGATTTAATTATCTGCAACATTCTCTGACTTGAATAAATTAGTTTAACATTTAAACCTATTTTCTGCACATTCCAGCACATAAGATAAAATATTTTTTGTGTTTACACTCAGTCTTTCAAATAGATGCAAGTAAAACACAGCAGAAAATAAATAAAGTCAAAGACTCAGCGGTCCTGTTGCTCTATTTTCACCTGTAAAGCAGGAGTGGGGCAGGCGGAGGTTTACCCTGGTGCAGGTGTGCCGCGGTCAGTGGAAGAATCCGCGAGTTTCTCTGTGAGTTTCCCATTACGTCGTAGCTACTCGGTGCTTGTTGGAAGTTTAGGGTTTTTTCGCTGTAAAAAGAAGTTTTCTTCCCACGCACAGCGGACACTAATGTTTTTGTCACTTTTTATGGAATCAAACTCAAAGTAAGGTCAGTACTTCCACGCTTTAAACGCTGCACACTCATACTCTCTCTGCACTCGATATGTGATCCATTGTTGATCTGCACACAGCTGTTGTCACGAACAGCGCACTCGCTTACGTCACTGTCATGAGACACTCTCGCAAAAAATCACGGTTTTAGTAACGCAGCGTTCCTACGGGAAAGTAACTGTAATCTAATTACCGTTTTTGCAATAGTAATCCCTTACTTTACTCATTACTTGAAAAAAGTAATCAGATTACAGTAACGCGTTACTGCCCATCTCTGGTAACTAGTAACTATAATTAATTATTTTTTCAAAGTAACTTGGCCAACACAGCTCACCACATGGCTGGATTACTGCAGTGGGTCCTGTTTGGGTTTGGAGAGGCTCCAGTATGCACTGAGCTCTGGGGACACGTCACCCCCACCCTCATCTCCACGGATTCCTGATGATCCTCATTCTCATTTATAAATGCCCGAGTCTGACTTGCTGCACCCTGAGCTTTACTCCATCACTGGAGTCCATCAGTAACCTTGTCAAAACTCACCTCAACAAAACCGTCCACCTCTAGCCTTCTTTTGTTTATTTACAGTCTTTGTAAACATCCTTGGGTTTCGTCACTAAGCAAATGTGAGTCATTACTCAGGGCAGGCAGGTTAATAAGGTTTACCAGTCTGCACTCGTAGGTTTAGAAGTTTATATGGCAGGAGTATGCACACCACACTGAAACGTTACAGTGTGGCGCTGTACACTGCCATGGAAACAAACACATCACCTTTTACTTGAATCTTTCTAAATGATTTCACGTTGATGCTCTGATAGCCGAGCCCACTCAAATCTCTCTGGTGATTTTTTTTGTCGGCGCAATTCTATTTATAAAGTGCCAAATCACCACAGCTGCCTGAAGACGCTTTCTATGGTCAGATGAAGACAGTACTCGCTGTGAACCTCAGCTGCGACCAGCAGGGGGAGACACTGGGCTGCTGCACAGAGCAGGTGAGTTACCTGCCATGAGGAAGAGCAGCCCAGAGACGTGCTGCGTCAGGCTCTCCTCCCAGAAGAAGCCCACCGACGCCACAATGCTCCCGCACAGCAGGACGGCCGCCGCCATGCCCAGGAAGCCTGCCGTGATGCGCCGCAGGTCTGTGGACGCACACACACGCACGCACGCACACAGTGATCAGTGCAGGAAATGAAGGAACACAAAACATTGCCGTGGTAACCACTCCTTGGTACTGTTACATAAAACTGATGGTGTGTTTCCGTGGCAACAGTGACTGGCAGTGAGGTTGGCGGCGAGAACACAAGCCAATTACAGGAAGAGTTCAAAGATGGAGAGTGATCTATAATCTATAATCAGGGACGTGAGCAGTGAACAGGGCGCTGACGCGCTCGGTGATGTCACAGAGGTAAAATCCTGTGATGTGATTGGTGCTGAGGCAACTCCAAGCACACAGAGCGTTGGTGTAAAGAGAGCCGAGCGTCCAATCATAGCAACCTCGCTGAGCGGTCGTGTGACGCAGCGTCCAAGGTCGCAAGCATGTGCCCGGCAGGAAGCGGAGGATCACTTCTTCTTCTTCTTCTGTGAGACTGAAACACACACAGCTGACTGCTCTTAGGGTCACCTGCACAGGTGTGAAAACACCCACAGTCTGAGAAACACCGACTGACCCTGAACGCCACACTGAGGGAACACACACAGACACACACACACACACACACACACACAGACACACAGACACACAGACACAGACACACACATACAGACACACACACAGACTGAAGCTTGTCACACAGACGCTCCGTGTGGAGACGCGACTAAGACTCTGATGTGGTCATATAATCATTGTTAGTGATTACTGCTGTGTGTGTGTGTGTGTGTGTGTGTGTGTGTGTGTGTGTGTACTCACGCAGCAGGTGCCACTCGTCCTGCTGGATGGTCCTGGTCAGGTTCAAGGGGATGTTCCTCAGTCTGATTGGCTGAGAAAAGTGATACTTGACGGCGGTGCAGCGATCTGCAATGCCTGCAAAGTCACACAGGTGAGACACCTTTAAGATTCACGTACTGATGTACCTGAGCTGATAGCATCACCACACCTGCTGTTTCCAGACTAGAGCTGGGCGATAGAACGATAACGATATGTATCGCGATATAACTTTTACTCGATAGAGAAATTAAGCTATCGCGATAGACCTCGCCGCTCTTGTCCTCAAAAAAAAAAAAAAAAAAAGGTCAGCCAATCCAAATTAAGTAGCGCAGAGCCGAACCAATCACAGCCGCAGCGTCACGTCGCGTGACTTGTTACGTACAGCACAAGTGCCAAGCCGCACGTGTGTTTGTTTGGGAAGCAGCCAGCGGGTAATGGAGGAAATGAGTGTGCCGACTAGAAAAATCAACCGAGCGTGACCGAAGAGAAAACAGATGATGGTTCCAATGCCAGAGAGATTGTCGAACGGAAGAGCCATAGAAGTTCCGTAGTGTGAAGGTATTTCGGCTATTTCAAGTCTGACAAAAACAGAGTAGCGTGCACTGTAAATTGTGCCGAAAGCAAGTCTGGAAATACAATAAACTGGTGCATGCGTCACACTGTGCGCCACGTTATTGTTTCGGTGAAATGAATTTCTACAATACTGTTACTGTTAATTCTACTCTCTGCAGTGTTTAAATGCTTACATATACACACAGTTACTGTCCCTCCACACATACGACTCTGTTCTGCTTCTATGCCCCAGCTTTGTTTACTTTTTCCCACCGAGGCTTCTAGACTTCTGATTGGCCAACATTTCTGCACGGTTAGGAATCTAGCGCCACCTGCTGCTTTGGCATGTTCATAGCAGCGTTTTCCTTCATTTCTGCCTTTATGTGTGGACGGGATTACTTTTTAAAACGGAAACGGAAAATCTCCGTTTTCAAAAATACCCGTGTACGCGTGGACGTAGCCTCAGTCTCTGACTGGAAGCGCTAATTCGTCATTCGGCTTTTGTCAGACTAAAGTAACTGTTAAAACTGTTTGAAAAGCTCAGCTATACAACAAGGAGAGATTGAGAATTTCCTTTTAGTTCTCAGTTTATTTGATATTGACAAAAGTTAGTCAGTTTTGTCTGTTCTTCTGTAAAACAAACTAAGATTTATTTTTAGAATTAATATTTTGTTTCTAAGTGGAATTGACAATTTAGTCTGTTTCGTTTGTTCTATTTTGAAACTTAAACGCTTTAGTGGCTGCCTTTTGTGTAGTTTGCAATATTTGCCTTTATTTATCTGAAAAAGTCTCATGTTCCTTAAGTACATCTACCCTGTTGAACTTATTATGGGAAATAAATATTTAAATAAAAACAAGCTGCTGATTATTTCACATTTTACTTGTGAGCAACGGCACATTTAAATCTTACAAATATAGTTATTTGGCTTATATCGTGATAGATATCGTTATCGCCTGAAATGAAAAAAACATATCGTGATATGAAAAAATCTCATATCGCCCAGCTGTATTCCAGACCCAAGCTGACAAAACGTAGCAAACCCACATTAAACATCCTCTCAGGTTACATGAGGGCGGGACTTCTATACATGCCAGACATCATCAGCATGGCGTCACATGATCGGTGTGTGTACATCCACAACTACACAACATGCACAACATCCTCCAACTGGGCCAACCAGGACTAACTAGGACTAACACTAACCAGGAGCAGGACAGCCGAGGACCAGAACTAACCAAACTGACCACGATAAGGACTAACAGGGACTAACCAGAACTCACTAGGATAAGGACTAGCCTGGCCCAGGACTAAGATCCGTGTGGACCCTGTGATGTGTGCCAGCTCTGAGCCGAGATGAACTCGATCCAGACATGACTGCAGTGCTTTGAGGTGACAGTTGTGATTTGGTGCTTTATAAATAAAGCTGAATTGAATTGGTTAGAGCAAACGGATGCCGACGCCATATAAACAGGAAGTACTGCTGCTTTTTGCTGGCCCTCCTCGCAGGTATCAATCGATCTAATTGGATCTGAGCTCCAGCCTAATGCAGTGTAATGATATGTAACATAATGTCGGCTGATGCAATTTGGAGTGCTCTGATCTGATGTGCGGTCCAGCTCCTCGCCGCTCGCCATCGCTGTGACCTCCAGCTCTCAGCTCGGCAGCCAGCCAGACTGCAGACACACACTCTGCAGAAACCGGGCCGGCGGCGTCCAAGCTCCTCTTGGGTCAGCACAAAAACGCAGCCCTACAAGTCCCACGATGCACCTCTCTCTGAACCTCACAGTTACTGCGGGGTTCAAGAGGGCGTAGCCTCACACTAATGGTGACCATGTGATTTATGCTACTACCTGCTGTGATGTCATCCAGTGTTAAACAACACCGGATCATCCGTGTGTGTGTGTGTGTGTGTGTGTGTGTGTGTGTGTGTGTGTGTGTGTGAGAGAGAGAGCAGGACGGTTACGTTTCTTCAATCATCCATCGGTAACTGATAGAACCATGTTTATGTATGACGTCATTATTGATCATGCGTGTGGTGAAACCATGAGGATTAAAAGACTTCAACGAACCTGCGAGTCTGCGTTGAGATACAGTGTGTGTGTGTGTGTGTGTGTGTGTGTGTGTGTGTGTGTGTGTGTGTCTGTGTATTTCTGTTCAGCTCCATGAAATCACTAACAATGTGCTCCTGTCACGCATTAACCTGCACACACACGCTGCCGTGTATATAAACACACACACTGAACATGTGTGTGTTTCTGCAGTCTGAACCCAGTCGATGAGTTAGCGTGTGTTAACCTGCACCGTTATTCTGCAGTGTGTGTGTGTGTTTCTGACCCCGGTCGATGAGCTTGTCGATGTCCGGGTCCAGCCCCTTGAAGTAGCACTTCCTCCACAGGCCGGAGTGGGTGGAGAACAGCGGCCTGCCGCACTCCGTCTCCAGGATGCCCATCCCCAGGATGGCCCGCCAGTTCTCCAGCAGCTCCTCCTCCCTGCTGCCCACATGCACGGGCTTCATGAGCGCCACGTCCCGGTGCCGGGGCCCGCTGTCCACCAGCGGTAGGTGGTAGATGGGCATCTCGCGGTTCTTCTGGTCGTTGGAGTCGGAGCCGTGCCGGTCGCAGTTCTCCTTGTGCCTGCGCGTGTCCGTCTCGTACCAGTGGTCGGTGGAGATGGCGGTGACGAGCAGCAGCAGCGACAGCACGCTGAGCGCGAGGCTCACCGCGGACACCGTCACCGTAGCCGGTCGGGCTCGCTCCATGGCCGGGACATGGACCGGGCTGGTCCCGGAGCCCCTGTCCGCTCGATTCCCGCCGCTGTTCCCGTTACTGGGCATCTTCTGCTGCCATCCTCCAGATCAGCCGTTCCCCGTTTGCCCTCGAGAGCGCGTTGTCATGCCGACTGACCGTCAGAGATGCGTCAAGGTGGAGGCAGGTAACCCCCTCAGAACCGGAAGTCCCCGGAGAGCGCCTTCAGAATAAAACGTTTGTCTCCGCAGGAGGAGGACAATAATAATAATGACGATGAAAATGTTGAAAATAATAATAACAACAACCAGGCTAAAATGTTAAACAGCGGAAAGCTTTGTCTGAGACGGTCAGCTGCTGCAACATGCAGAAATATTCAAAGTGAGATTAGATTAGATTAGATTAGATAGAACTTTATTAATCCCTCGGGTGGGTTCCTCTGGGAAATTTGATTTCCAAAAAAGCACAGCACCGACAGAAGTTACAGAGTTACAGAATATTATATATATATATATATATATAATACACACACACACACACATACATACATACATACATACATACATATATATATATATATATATATATATATATATATATATATATATATATATATATATATATATAATACAGAGACAATATAAATAAAATATACGAAGGGGATAAATAGAATAAATAGGAATAAAAATAAAAATAAAAATACAAGATTCATCTGTCCGTGATGCTGCTTCAGCGTGCAGCGGTTTAGGAGCTTAACGTTCTGCCTTCAAAAGTTCATTTTGCTCGTTTTAACAGAATGAAAACAGCCGATTCTTGTATTTGCTCCTGCACTTTACGCCTATCACTCACGTCAAACTGTCACCAAAACTTTATTTTGAAAGTACAAGCCGGAAACGCTTAGAGTTGCGGGTTTTGTTGTCCTGCAGCTCAGCGCACATGAACGCATGATGAACACATGAAGCTCCTCCCTGATTGACTCGTTTCTGCGGCTTTCAGGTACACCGCTCTTTGCCGCGGAAACGTTGCCATAGAAACAGCATCAGCAGGTTTATGTTTTAGGACGGAGTGAAAACGATCCGAAGCGCAGTACAGAGTTTTACATTGAAATCAGACAGGAAGCATCGTGTGACGTCACGGCAGGGGCCTGACTGCTGAGCTGGGTGCGGACTGATCAGAGGTATTGATCAGGATGTTTCTCCTGAGGCGTTCACTGACCTCAACTCTGTTGCTGGGCTCCATGCTGCGTTCAGAGTCCGCCCACAGCGTCAGACCGCTCTGAAAGGACGAGAGGTCACATGTACCAGAGATACCTTCTGTGAACGGTGCTCGGTGACAGTGGGGAGGAAGAACGACCTCTAAACAGGAAGACATGCCGAGCACGATCAGGGTGGAGAGAGAGATGCAAACAAACTCCAGCAGCTTTGTCCTCTTTTTTTTTTCTTGCAAATATTTTTATTAAAAAAAGAAAACAACACAGTACTTGCACTTACCAAAATACAATTAACCTTTCTTCATTTTCCTAAGTAAATATACTTATATATGAGAAAAACAACAAAACAAAAACACACTCTAAAACAAAGAAGATTATCAGCATACAGAGAGGTCTCCAAAGGTTGATTCTGTTCATCTGAACGTTTTCAGTGGGAGAAACGTTTCGTCATCATCAGGTGACGTCTTCAATCTTATCAACAGGACATTTGCATAATGACTGGGAGGTCCTTAATCTTAATTATGCAAATTCTCATGACCATTGATCAATGGCCATGAGTCCCACTCACAGAGAGTTGGGGAATGGCTGCAATCACATCATTGTAAGATGGTGACAGATGTACCCTTAGGCCCCTCCTCGATTCAGAGATGGTCTTTCCCTTTTCATGTAAATGGCCTTCTTGACTCCGCCCTCAAACCAGTGCTCCTCCCTGTCCAGGATGTGAACATCCTCATCATTGAAAGATGAGGATGTTCAGTGGGCTGGTTTCAGTCTTTGTGCAAATGTCCTGTTTAGAAGATTGAAACCTGCAGACAGCTGAGACTGAAGACGTCACCTGGATGATGATGAAATGTTTCTCCCACAAAATGCTACGTCCAGATGAACAGAATCAACTTTTGGAGATTTACTTACCTGGATATTGAGCATGCATCAAGACTTTTACAGACAGGGTTTTATGGGTAAAGAGGAATAGAGCAAAGCTGGTATAGAAGTCCCCTTACATGATGATAGCTCCAGTTTACACCACGAGGAACCAGAAGATTTTAGCCAGTAGTGACGTTCCTTCGCTTGCCTTTGATTGGGAAGATTTTCTCACAGCTCCTTGTAGAGGAGAACTCCTTCAGGGTTCTCCTCTGGCTTTCTTGTGAGATTTGAGAGCTCCTCATGGTTTTCCACCATCACGCCTGCTGCCAGCTTCATTCATTGATTATTATTCCACCTGTGATTAGAATACACTTAGAGCGCTCCTTGGCTGCAGTGTGTGATGGTGTCTGCTGATGGGCGTGGCTTCATGGTGTGAAAGTCTGCTCTGACGTATTGATTATAAATGTGATTGATCTTTAAGGCCTGGCCTGTCAGACTCCGAGCAAAGGTAACTTTGAATGTCCTGACTCGTCATTATCAGTGGGCCGGGAGGAGAGCTGGCGTGTCTCCTTGGCGACCTGGTGACTGAGACCTCATGGGAAATCTCAGGTGACTGCAGCTCTCGTCCTCACAGAGTCAAAACGTGACGTGATGCAGAAAAAATGAAAACTTGTCCATTAAGGTGATCAATAATTCATCAGCGTCCCTGCTGGGCTCTGCTGTTTCCTGTAACACGACCCCGCCTCTCCCGCCTCCCACTGGAGCCCCCCCACCTTGCTGTGACATCAGTGATTGGCTGTCACTGACTGTATGTAAGAGATGAACGCTGTCGCCATGACATCACTCTCGTCCAAATACTCTCGCCGTATTTGGACGAGAGGGGTCGTGCCCTAACCTTAATCAGAATCAGAAACCTTTATCAAGCCCGGAGGAAATGATGTCATTACAGTTCCTGTTGGAACAGCAACAAAGTACCAATATTAAAGACCACAAAGTAGCACAACGTGTAGCAACGTGTTGTTCTGACTGCAGAAGCTGGAAACAGCAGGTGTGTCGTGGGTACAGCGATGGGCATGTTCAGTGTTCTTCAAGTCACATGTGGCGAGGACACGAGGGGAAGGCTGCTGGTTCAAATCCTGCAGATGTGTAGCTGCTCAGAGGCTCCTGGGCAACAGCTCTTTGACAGAGCGAGAACACTCACTGATCAATACCTGCCATTTCCCACGATCCCCAGCTCCACCCAGCACTCTGTGTGAGTGTGTGGCTCATTAGCATTGTTAGCGTCAGTCTTTCCCCCCACCTCCACTGGCCTGCTCCCCGCCATCAAAAGTTATTGATCGAGACGTCTTGAAGCTCCATCAGCTCGTATCGACTGACCGGACGAGCGCTGCCTGCCTCACCTTCAGGGGGGAGGGGGGAGTGTAAGAGTGGAGGGTTTGCTGGGGGATGTCACGTGGGAGGATTATTGTGAGCAGAAGTTTAATTAACACTCAGGTGGAGCAGCGGTGGCGGTGATTCACTCTCTGAGGTGTGAATGTCATCGCTGAGGGGAAGTGCTGAAGCTGCGGCATGATGGAGGTCACGGGGAGGGGGTGTGATCGATCGGTATCAGCCCGTCCTCCGTCAGGTCCTCAGATCCTGCAGTTCACTGTCACCTTCCACCCTGCAAACTGACAAAACCATGAGCAGAGAGGAGAGCCTGACTTCCTGCTTTTCTGTCACAATAAAAGTCTGTATTGATCGTCTTCATTCAAAGTCAGTGTTTCAGTAGTTAATCCATACATCCAGTTCATGGTTGTGGGGTAGGGACAGCACCCTGCTCGCGCTGTCATCAGAGGTGGGAAGTAACCAGGTACAAATACTTTGTTACTGTACTTAAGTAGAATTTTCAGACATCTGCACTTTAGTAGTTTTTTGTTTTTCTGACAGCATCTCTGACTTTCACTCCTTATGTTTGTAAACAAATATCTGAACTTCCTCCTCCTGACGTTTTCAAAACCAGCTCATTACTTTTGGTTTAACATGTTTGAGGGGAATTCAATTTTAATTTTATTTATACAGCACCAAATCACAACACTTGCCTCAAGGTAGACCTAAACCCCCCTATGAGCACCACTTTAGTGACAGTGGGAAGGAAAAACTCCTTTTTAACAGGAAGAAACCTCCAGCAGAACCAGGCTCAGGGAGGGGCGGGGCCATCTGCTGCAACCGGTTGTTGTAATAATATTTACATTTTGTGTTATAAACCTAATATTTAATAATCCACATTTCACTGTGTTACTCTTTGGTTCAGATGTGGATACTGTATTGTTCTTTCTTTGTGATTGTTTATGTTTAAGTTGTTTGTTGCTGGTTTTTAGTTTGTTTTTGTCTGTTTGGGAGCTGACACAGTCTCTATGGAGATGGGTTTTTGGGGGGGTAGCAGGAGGAGAGAAGCTGCAGAGAGGCGTGTAAGACTGCAACTCTGCTTCCTGGTCCCAACTCTGGATAGTCATATTTTGGGGGGTTTAATAAATTTGTCCATATTTCTAGAAATGAGAGCTGCTCCATCCAAAGTGGGATGGATGCCGTCTCTCCTAACAAGACCAGGTTTCCTCCAGAAGGTTTGCCAATTATCTATGAAGCCCACATCGTTTCTGGGACACCACTCAGACAGCCAGCAATTTAAGAAGTCTGTCTGTCCTGGTCATTGTGTCCTTGGGCAAGACACTTCACCTACCGCCTACTGGTGATGGCCAGAGGGGCCGATGGCGCGATATGGCAGCCTCGCTTCTGTCAGTCTGCCCCAGGGCAGCTGTTGGGTCTGTGCTTCCACAGGCCCCGCTGGTTTAGAAACGTATTCTCGTTAATGACAAGCAAGGAAACAAGACAATCAGCGATCGATCTATCACCCCGGTCAGTGTCTCAGAAAGCCGTCTGAATCCAACAGTGGACCCCGGCTTAGGCCTCCGCTTGCCGCCTTTTATTGAAAACAGTTACAGTACACACAAGCAACCACCATTGTAAAAAACCCCTATGGGGGGTATGTGCGTGCACGTATAAGCACGTGTATGCCTGTGCAATAATGTGTATGTGTGTGTGACTTCCTGCTGATCACAGAAGGGTCATCTCCCCTCCTCCAGTATATGGCTCAACTTTAATGGTTCACCATATGCAAGCATAGGCGAGCCCCCAAATGGCCAGGAGTGACCATTCCTCAGAAGATAAAAACGCCACACATGGAACGTGCCTGCAGTTAAACAGCTACAGCTAATCACTTCCGCCAGCATCATAGATGTGTAGGGGAGGAACAGAAGAACGTCTAACTGTGCAGTTTAAGGCACGGTTTACAAATTTAAGTAACACAATGACAACATTTAACAATTTGACTCCAACAGCAGCTGTGGCTACACCTGTAGCTGCCTCCAATTATTATCATTATTCGGCTAAACATGTCACTCCTGGTGTGATTGGGGAGGGACCAGAGAAAACTACAGAGTCCCACATTGTTTTGGCAAAGTTGCACACCGATTCGATATTGATTTTAGTGACCTCTGATTGGCATAAACGGGTGTCATTACTGGAGAGCAGGCGACACTGAGGGAAATTTAAAACTGCTGGCTAAAGGTAAAAGTAAATTCAGTAAAATCATAATTCACGTCGGCAATCGTTGTCATGGTGATGCTGGGTGGGCGGGCACAGTGGACACTGAGTTTGTGAATGCGATCACTTGAGAACGAGGTGATGCAGGAGCTTCACATTGATACCACAGGCGTGTCTACTGGGGGGTGGAGGTGGGGGTGCACTGGCTGCCACCAGCATTTTTTTATTCTGGCTCAACACCGGAGAGAGTGCAGATGTTCATAAGATGTGGTCTCTTCATCTAGCTAGCACTACAGAAGAGGAGCGAAGATGAAGGCAGCAACGCTCTTTGAGCATCAGGTCATTTCAAACATCAGCAAACACACAAACTGTTGTCTCACAGTGTGTAGCTGCTAAAGGTGCAGCTGCTGTATTTCACAGAGAGAGAAAAGACAGAGCTAACGTAGTTTGCTGCACTGATGGGTTTGAAGTAAAGAACAGTGTGACTGCTGCACAGTGGTTTCATGCTCACAGTTAACTTACATCAAGCAGAGACTCATTCACTGAACTTCACCTTCAGTGCTGTCAGTGTGGAGGATGAAATCAGCTCAGGAAACATTGCTCACATCTGGCTGGATCCAGGTGTGCACGTCCACAGAGACGCTACCTTTCCCTCTTACTTCAGTAAAGAAGTTGAATCAGTACTTCAACTTTTACTGCAGTATTTTCAACACTAGTAAGTGTACTTGTACTGCAGTACAGAATAGCTGTACTTTTCCCACATCCAGCTGTCACATGGTGAGGAGGAGTCTACAGGTGAGCAGCCTATCGGCAGGCCAGCAGATGATGTCATTAGTCAATGTGGTGCTTTGTGCTGAAAACATCATTGTAATTGTTACATCAATGCTCTCTGTCTTCTCTTCAGTGCTGCTAATGACATTAATACTGCTCTGTTGGAAGTGTTTCCCTGTTTAAAGGGAGTTCTTCCTTCTCACGGTCACTGAGTCCTGCTCTCCGTCCAGCTGGTTGGTTTTCTGTCTGTATGTGGAGTCGTCACAGCACTGTGAGGACATTTTTGCTTTTGAATATTAGCTTTCTGTCTCTTTGCTGTTTCACGCTGCCTTACTCTGTGTTACTGTGGTTTTTGACTTCCTGTGAGTCTTTGTTTTTTGTGTGCAGTGTGCAGGGACACCGCGATGCCTTGGCTGAGCTGTTGTTGTTCCTCGGATGCGTTCGGAGAGAGAGGAGCGTCCTCCACTCACAGCGGCGCGTCCATTTTAATGAGACGTTACATAAAGTCTCCATCTTTATTCTGATCAGCTGGAGGAAGACTGCGAGGCTTTAATGAGGCAGGAGCGCTCTTTGTTCTCCATCATGAACATGTTTCAGCGTGCGCAGAAAAACAGAAACCCGTACGCCGTCTGCATGCTGAGCAGCTGTCGATGCTGTCGGGCCTGAACCTGAACGGCCAGCAGTGACATCAGTGCAGCCACTGTATTTCACTGAATTCAGTCTGCGGGTTCAGGCGGACGAATCCGGGCCTTTGTGTTGGTATCGGACCTGCAGACCGAGCCAGTCGGTCGGTCTGCTCATGCTCAGTAAGTGCCGTAATTAGCCAGTCTGAGCAGGTGCGCTCTCTTTGAAGGTGCGTCTTCTTTTATCTGAGCTTATCAGGTGATGCAGGGTCCGAAGGGGCTGGACCAGCCAGAATCATGATCCCTGACTGAAGACACACACAACAGACACACACACAAATGTCCAAATGATGTCAAAATATAAATGATGCCTCTGTAACGGGGGAAGGGGGAGTACTCGAGTACTTTTGTAAATTCATGTTCGTTTCCATAATCTAAACTTTGCTCTTCATTTAAACCTTCGTTGTTCTGCAGAACGAACACCTGCTCACACCGCGCCGCTGCAGACGCAGGCTCAACCTGACGTGCTGCCATTTTCTTTATGGATGAATACTCTGAACGCCCCCGCTCCTGACGCCGTTTCGATGAAGACGAGCGAAGCTCAGTTTGGTGTCAAAGAGCTAATCGCTCAAATATCACTCAGATCAGCTGCTGCGGGTCAATGGGACGCACGCTCAGCCTGCGGGCACCGGAGCCCGGCCCACGCTTCCTCAGGTGATGCTTGTTGGTCATGTGACCATGAGGAGCCTGTTAGTTACAGCTCATCAGCGTCTTTGACCTCAGCTCAGTAACGAGACTCCATCTCCATCCTCAGCTGTCCCTGTTGCCGTGACAACACCCACGCGCCTTCATGTTCTCCTCATTAAGATCGGTTTGTTCTCCCGCTTTAATGAGGCCGGCTGAAACCGGTGCTCGGCTGTCGGCCTCATTAAACCTCAGCGGCGGGCCTCGGGGTGACCTGAGGCACCTCCACCCCCGTGCCGCTGCCTGCCATGATGCTGCCTCCTCCCCACCACCTCTACATAGAGCAAGGAGCCGAGTTCAGACTCCCTACAGGCAGATAACGATGTAAACCGCTTTAAACTGCAGGGTGACTGCACGCCTCTGGTCAGGAAGGAGGGGGCGGGGCCTTGTCCTCAGCTGCTGAGGCCACAGTCGCGTGAGCAGCAGGAAGTGGGCCTGCGTGCGTGTCCCTTTAATGTGATGAAACTCTGATGAAACGCAGAGAAAATCACGGAGCAGAAAGATTCAACGCAGCGGCGTTTAACCCTTTCACCTTGAGATGCTTGGCTTCATGTTTCTGTTTTTAACGTCTTCGCCCGCTGAAAGAGGTCGTTTCACAAATCTGAAGTTCTTCGGTTCATATGTTCAGGTGTCAGCGCCGCTGTGACCACGAGGCCGTCAGTCAGTGCTTTGGTGCTGCTTTGATTGGAGCGCTAAAGGTTGTTCCAGAGGTCACCGGCGTGTTTCATCACTTTTCAGGGTGACAAAGACGACCACTTTTCCTGATGCATCGTGGATAACTAAACCTGCACTTTGCTGGTTTAGGTTGTCCGCGGCAAAGAGATGGCAAGCGTAGCGTCACGCTGACGATCCTAGAACTGAAAAATGACCTTTGTTTTAATCTTTGACTTATAAACAGCTGACCAATCAGAGCGAGGCATAGACTCTGGACGCCAGGGGATGAAAACACGTCGAGTGTCTGAACTCTTCGACAGGATGATGAAGATGAGCTCTGATGACACACGAACTGTCTGAGGTGACCTTCAGGTAGATCTTCCTCCGCAGCTGTCGCTTCATGTTTGTCTACCCGAGGCGCTCGGCAACGCCTCCACGCAGCGAGCGTCAGGCACTCCGACAAGCAGCAGCCAATAAAAACACGGCTCTAAACCCACCACGGGTTAGAGCCGAAATGTGGAATCTGGGGTGAGGCCGACCAGACTTTATTTACAAGCAGTGACATCAGGAATTCAACCACATGTAATAAAAGTGCAGGTCTGTAATCCCAAATCTCTGAGCAGCGCTGCGGTGAGGATGAGGAGCAGCTGACTCAGCATCAGCCGACCAATCAGCAGCCTCCGCAGCTGCTGATGAAACCTCGTAAGTGCAGCTCAGCGACTGAAGGAATCATGTGACACTCCCCCCCACACACACCTCCATCACCTGCTTGTACAGGAGCAGGTGGAGGCTGAACACGCTTTAGGCCCAGGATGAAGACGAGGACAAGGAGCAAGCTGAAGCGTTTCAGGAAGTGAGGTCACAGTGGGTCATTTGATCCCGGAGGTGAGCTGTGATGGTGAAGGTACAGATGGAGCCGGTTTGAGTTTAAGGGAGTTTTCTGCAGCGTCTCCTCTGTGAGAGTGTCGACCTCAGCGCTGCCTGAATAATTGATCACGCCGCTCGGGCGGGCGGGGCACTGATGAAAATTTAAAGACTCGCGTTGCTAACGGTGAAAAAGGTGGAGGCAGCGTTTTAAATGGACACTGACATTTCCTCTGAGTGTCCCGGGCTCAGGTCTCGGTCACATTTCTTCTGCTGACCTCTGACCCCCGCCTGCCTCAGAGGGGGCGGGGGGCGGCGGTCATTTGACCTCCATCTTAGACTGCAGACATCAAGGGTTCACGTTTAGATCAATTTCACTCTGTTTCACACAGACACACACAGACACACAGCACAGGTAGGATCTGCCTGCACAGGAGCAGCTTCGAGCGCCGGACAGGCGGCTGCAGCTTCTCGAGCTCATGGACAAAGGCGACGATGTCACAGCTACAAACATCACAAACATTAGCAAAAAGCTAACGCTGTTTATGAGTTCCACGATGTTTGTGAAACTGCTCAATCGCATCATTAAACAACTTAATGCGAATATAAGTGTGCTGCTGTCAGCAATCCCTGCGTCTGTGTCATCTGTGTGAAATTATGATCACGTTCACACGCGTGTGATCGTCGCATAAACGGCAGCTGGTTAAAGAGTTCACAGTGATGTAAATCTATGCTGCTGAGACCGACTCACTCACTTCCACCTTTTATTTCAATATTTCTGCAATGAATTAAAAAGTGTTACATCCTGTCATGTGACTCTTTCATATAGTGGACACAAATACAGAATGCAGTCATTTGACCACGACGTGTGAAAATGTGTATTAAAGCAGAACGTGGCGTTTCGGCGGCTTACATCTCTGTAAGCAGGTCCTTGACTGTGGTTGGTTGGAACTGAAGGTGCAGTGTTGGAGGGTGTGGGCATGCGTGCTCTTTCAGGGAGTCATGAAGAACGGCGGTGGTAATGTGATGATGCAGCATCTTTTTGGCGTGAATCGAAGCGTATTCTTAGGGACTGGAAACGACTCCATCAAACACACTCCACTAGAGCCCTGGTGCGCACCTTTGCTCAGGTGGGTGACGCACTGTCACCAAGCAACAATCCATCGTGATCTCCTCTGAGCGCGCAGTGATGAGGTCAGTCAAACCCAATGATCTTTAGTGGCACCTTTCCAAAATGCAACAATATTGGAAACTGTAACTGGGGAGTGCACACACCTTGGACATTAATGGAAAACCAGTGGTTGTCATTCCTCAGCATCTGGGGTGGAGGCACGTTTTATGGGAATACATATCCGTCCATGCAGCCTGTGACTCCTTCCCATATTCACATGGTGGGTTGCAGCATCTGGGAAGTTCACTGCCTTCTCAAAACTCAAGTGGCCTTGCATACTCTGGGAACAACTTTCCACACTGTTGTTCTCTGACCCCTCATAAGTCCCCAATTTCTCAGTGAAAGTAAAGGTATGAGCACCTGCAGACTTACAGGAACGGGTCACGTGCGTTCAAGAACGACCTCAAAAACTGATGTCATTGAAAATCGCAGTGCGTCACTTCTGTCAACTTCTTATCGAGTGACAACAGAGACGACCAAACAAATTTAACCTGCTGCTCAGGAGCTCCGCCTGGACTGCAAACATCGGCAAAGCCAGCAGCAAGACTCCGCCTCTCAGCCCCCCCACACACTAAAAGCGACACAGGATTGAAACTAGAAAAAAAGAAACTATGTAAAAGAAGCTGGTGGAAATAAAGTTTATCCAAAAGAACAAACACAGGAAAGCGTTTCACTCGGCGTTGCCATCGTTCGAAGCATTTTTCAGTATCAAAGTGAGCGTCGCTGTTGGACCCACACAGCGCCACCTGCAGGCCAATGGGAAACTGAAACCATCGAAGCGTAAGAAGCAGTGGCTTCATAAACGGAGGTGCCAGCGAGAACCAATCAGAGCTGCCGAGTCAGAGAACAAGTCAAACGTTTTTGAAATCAAACATTTTATTTCAAGATTTTTACA
Source organism: Aulonocara sp. 'chitande type north' Nkhata Bay (assembly GCF_057382095.1). Taxonomy (NCBI): domain Eukaryota; kingdom Metazoa; phylum Chordata; class Actinopteri; order Cichliformes; family Cichlidae; genus Aulonocara; species Aulonocara sp. 'chitande type north' Nkhata Bay. The sequence goes on along the minus strand of NC_141349.1, from coordinate 44,960,858 downwards.
CAAAGCAGGAAAAACAACAACACACAAAATCTACACAACATTCAAAACCTTTGACATCACAGTGACATCACAGTCCTGCGAGGAACCACATGCGAGACGGCAGGATGTCTGAAGGAGTCATGTGACGTGTGATGTGCTTGAATGATTTAGAGGAATCATCTGAACGCACTGGTGATGTCGGCGCATAAAAAACATACTGACCCGTGACCCCTCCCCCCTCTGGCGATGACATGTATGAGACCTTCGGGCTCGCCGCACTCGACCACATGTGTTAAGGTTTCAGGCTGCCGCTGATCATGTGATCAATACCTCAGTCTTTAGACAGCACCGGGGGGAGGGGTTCCTTTTCAGATGGCTTTTTCAGCTGATTGGTTGCTACAATCAGACTAAACTGGAAGTGCTGGTACCGACACCATGTCACTTCCTGTTTTGCAGAAATTCAAAGAGATGCGAATGGACGCCATGGCAGCGGTCACGATTACATCACCGATGATGATTGCATTACTGAAAAGATGCGGGCAGAGCCTCCTTTTTGTCTGTAAATAAATGTTACACGATGTAAGTAAACCAACAAACCAATCACAATCAGCCCTTATGGCATCATCACCTTGCTCCAGCCAATCAACAACAACAACAACAATCTTTATTTATAGAGCACATTTAAAAGCCTTGGGCATACCAAAGTGCTTTACATAAAACAATAAAAGGTTCAAACATTGATAACGGATAAAAAAAATAAAAAATAACGAGTTATGTTCATAGATAAAAGCTACCAATAAGAATGACTACAGCACATGGGTAATAGCAAGATAAAAGCTGTACCACCATAATAAAAGACACCAATAGAAAGATAGGAGGGAATTAATACAAGAGGTCAATAGGTCAATCAGAACAGACCTGTGAAGTGTGAGCTAATAGAAAGGGTGGGGCTTAGTGTCCTCATAACAGATGACTGCTCTGATGTCAGTTTGACAGGAAGCTGTGAGTGGACGTGCTGAAATAGAGCATGATGGGAGGAGCCTAAAGATCACGCCTGATGAACCAGAGCTCGTTCCGGCGTCGCGGCACACCTGGGTTCTCGTACACGGCCACGGCGTACCGATCGCTGTGCAGCTCATCAGTGGCGCCGAGAATCTCCCACAGCAGCAGGATCTGGCGGCCTACCGTCTCCTCCGTGGTCGTCCCGAAGAACGGCCTGCACCCAATCAGAAAGCAGAGTCGTTAATTTGACGCGAAACCCGACGCACGCCCGGCCCACGATCTGATGACTCAGGGCCTGTCTCAATATTCGTACTTGTGTGTTGTTGCACCGGTGATACGTCATCAGTCGGAGACCAGGTACCGTTCCAATTCAAACTACGCATCAAGCCGAGGACGCGAAAAATTCCCAGATGTGTTCTCGCTCCGCCTGTTTTATCGAGCGTGCATCAGTGGTGACTTCTGTGTATTTGGTACAGCAAAATATCCCAGAATGCATTTCGTCCAAAACTCAAACGCGGCTAAAAAGACCATCTCTTTCGGGGTCACAAAATAAACTAGAATGTAGCTGCGTAAACGTCAAATATCTGCTCGATTTATCAAGATATGCATTTGTCCAAACGCGCTCTGACATTTTCAGAGACATCTGTGACCCGCCAGCTCCGTAGCAGACCGGGAGGTCGAGGATCACTATAGCCGGCGAGAACAGCGGACTCCCAGCACATCGTTTTCAACCCCCCATGGTCTTTCACTACTCGGGTTAAACATGATAGATAAGTCTCTTAGATCACTTAAACATGCTATGTTTTATTTGTTTATTTGTTGTTGTTGTTGTTATTTGTTCCTGAGTAAACCGGTTTGGCTGAGATTAAAGTTAAGCTTCATAACTGTGGGCGACCGTGGCTCAGGGGGTTGGGAAGCGCATCTGTAACCGGAAGGTCGCCGGTTCGATCCCTGGGCTCTCTGTCCTGGTCGTTGTGTCCTTGGGCAAGACACTTCACCCTGCCGCCTACTGGTGTTGGCCAGAGGGGCCGATGATATGGCAGCCTCGCTTCTGTCAGTCTGCCCCAGGGCAGCTGTGGCTACACCTGTAGCTGCCTCCACCAATGTGTGAATGAATAGTGGCATTGTAAAGCGCTTTGGGTGCCTTGAAAAGCGCTATATAAATCCACTCCATTATTATTATATAACATATTACTCACAGTTAAACTAAGAGGGGACGGCAGTAAAAACGCCGGACCGATGAAATCATCAAGTACGCTTGTCGAGTCCTGCTCGAGTCCTGCTCGCATTCTCAGCAAGTCTGGACTTGCGTACTTGAGAATTGAGAAAGGGCTTCAGCATTCGAAACCCCCATCTGACGGGTCACTTCCTGTCACCTCTTCATGTCTGCTGATGGTTGAAGTATGACCACAACAGCCAATCAGTGCTGAGCTCGCTGCTGCACTTTAACCTCTGCAGCTTCAATCATTTAATTGTTATTGTTGTTGTTATTATTATTGTCTGATGTCACATTTCCTGTTCAGGTTGTCTTCTGTGACCCCGCCCACATCACAAACCACAATGTGGCAATGATCTTCTCACCTGGTGACCACTCTGATTGGCTGTCTGTAGACGATGCTGATGTCAGGGTCGCAGGATTGCGGCGGGCTGTGCTGGAGCGCGGCGGGAAGGAAAAACGCCGTCTCCACATCCTTCTCAAATGTCTTGCCGTCCTTCGCCATACGGATGTAACTGATGATGGGTACGGTCATCCCCAGGTATCTACCTGTACATGAGCAACAACACAATCACGTGACCTGCAGGCATCGATCGCAGCTGAACGGTCCAGCAAGCGTGCGGTGTGGCTGGCGGGTGGTGGGCGTAGCCTGACCTGCAGAATTCTCCTTGCAGATGAAGCGCATCAGCTTCATGAAGGCCATGGAGATGCTCTGCTCGTACAGGTCGTCTCCTCGTGTCACGGACGCCCAGTGACCGGCCGGGTACAGCCGCTCCTCGTACTGCACCTCCCCCATCTGTGGGTGGTACCACACATCAGCACTGACGGAGAGGGGGCGGGGTTAGGTTTTAGGGTCAGGGCATTTACCTTCTCGTGGCTTGAGATGGGTGTGAAGGGGAGGGGCTCCCTCTGCTGGCTGTTGCGTGTCATTTCCTGTATGGGTCCTCTCATTTCTGGAAAACAGAACAGGAAGTTCTGTTTTCTGTGCAGTAATTGATTACACAGCAGTGAAGATTTCATCACAGCAGATGTTTTTCTGAAAGTGCTGTAACGGACTTTAAGGATGTAATCATTTAACCACCTTCTTCACTCACTATGGTTTAACAGACCTCTCTGCATTGAATCATATCTGTTATTAACCTCTGTCTCTCTTCCACAGCATGTCTTTATCCTGTCTTCCTTCTCTCACCCCAACCAATCACAGCAGATGGCCCCGCCCCTCCCTGAGCCTGGTTCTGCCGGAGGTTTCTTCCTGTTAAAAGGGAGTTTTTCCTTCCCACTGTCGCCAAAGTGCTGCTCATAGGGGGTCATATGATTGTTGGGTTTTATCTGTATGTGTTATTGTAGGGTCGACCTTACAATATAAAGCTCCTTGAGGCGACTGTTATTGTGATTTGGCGCTGTGTAAATAAAACTGAACTGAAGTGAGACAGCAACCAGCTGAGGAGAGGCGGCAGTGGCTACCACGAAGCCTCCACCATGGATCAGAGCACTACGGTGGGGCGGCGCCACTCAGACAGGTAAGTTTTCATTCTGAGTGGCTACACCCCTTTTTGGGGCGAAATATGACAGGTGAAAAAAAACACCTGAATATCTCCATGCTGAGCATCAATCAGAGGCCTTGTACAGAAATAAGCACATAAACAATCAACCCCTGATCAATCAGTGCCTGCATCACACAGAAACTGGCCCCACCCCCTGACCTTGAGGAACTGACACCTGGTGTGTGCTGGCGACAGCCTGCCAGTGACTCATCAGGCGCTCCGACTCATCTTCATCCATTGGCTCGGGGTTGTCTGTGATGTCATCGTCCAGCTGCTCGTCATCCAATCCATCGAGATCCTCCAAAGAGATCAGTGCCATGACCTTCGACCTGCAGAAAATCTGCTGAGAGGAGGTGGGGATGCGACTCCTGCAGAAAGATGAGGAATTTGTCAGAAACATGTGACCCAGAAAAGCCTACTGCAGCCAATCAGAGCTAGCCATGATTGGCTCGTGTAATAACCATGTTCTGCACGCACTCAGAACACAATTATGCTATAACAGGAACCCTGTTTTAACCCTAAACCATAACCTTTAACCTAAACTCTTTCGGGTGAAGTACCCATCCTTCACATCATCGTGGCCTGACCTGAGGCGGAGCCAGGCTACAGCGGAGGCGGAGCTCCAGGTTAACTGGTTAGAGTTGTTTACATATTCCACACTCCGGGTACCACATGTTGCATCGTCTTGATGCATGATTCTGTTCATCTGGATGTTTTCAGTGGGAGAAACGTTTCGTCATCATCAGGTGACGTCTTCAGTCTCAGCTGACTGCAGGTTTCAATCTTATAAACAGGACATTTGCATAATGACTGAAACCAGCCCACTGAGGAACAATGGGCTGGGAGGTCCTTAATCTTAATTATGCAAATTCTCATGACCACTGATCAATGGCCGGTCTGTGCTAAGGCTAGCGCGGAGCCACTCTTAGCACAGCTAGTTCAATTAGCAAAAGCTAAGCGCGATATTCAGCTCCCGGTCAGAGCGCTTAGCTCGATCCGGTTCGTATTACCAGGTTCTGCACTCACCTGTCCGCCAGGTGAGACCACAGATATCGACGCGTCTGTGAAACAGAACAACAAAGCGTTTCTTCTTTTCCGCTTTCGGCAGCCTAGCTGCTTCACGACGACGGCACCGGAAATACGTCACCGTCACACTACACACTACAAAAGAAGAAGAGAACTCACACATAGGAAGAATCTGTCTAACAAACCACAGTAAAAGTAATAAGAATATTCGTGCTTTGTTCAGGACAGAATCTCTAACTGTCCCACATGTGGTCTCTTACTGGGATTCCTTTGTCAGTGACATTAACTGGAAAAGTATGGACAATTCCTAACAAGTATCTGTAACGAATAAAGTGAAGGAAGTCTCATTTAAAATACTGCACAAATTTTATCCTGCTAATCATTACATGACGAAGTTCAAAAGGGACATAAATGTGAGCTGTGGATTTTGTGGAAGCCATCCTGAGACTGCAGCACCTCTTCTGGATCTGTTCATACGCTAGAACATTTTGGAAAGACTTCAGTAGATTCATTGCTGGACATCTGTACAAAGACTTTACTGTGAAATGGGAAAATGTTGTATTTTGTTTCTTTCGAAGGCAAAAAAAAGAAGATGTTTACTTTATAATAAACTTGTTAGTTATCTTAGCTAAATTTTATTTTCACAAATGCAAATACAGTAACAAAAACCCTAATTTTAAACATTACTATAATGATGTTTTATGTTACATAAAATTGATTCGTGGCTCACTTAACCAAAAGGCTATGAAAACTATTACTATTTGTAGTAATTACAAATTATTTGAATGTTTGTAATTCTTTGTATTACACCCCCTGGCATATGTTAATTTTGTTCTGGTTGTATACATGTTCTGTATACTGTTTCTTAATAAGGTTTAATATTTACAAAAAAAAAGAAGAAGAAGATGATAACTCCTGATTAGCCAATCAGAGAGCAGCGCAGTGAACGGTACGTTTGCTACTGCAGCTGCATCGTCATCAATGATTCATGTGAATACACCTGATCAGGTGTTCTGTGAAGGCCGATCGTGGCTCAAGAGTTGGGAGTTCGCCTTGTGAATTGGAAGGGCGCCGGTTCGAGCCCCAGCTCGGACAGTCTCGGTCGTTGTGTCCTTGGGCAAGACACTTCACCTACCACCTACTGGTGTTGGCCAGATGGCGCGATATGGCAGCCTCGCTTCTGTCAGTCTGCCTCAGGGCAGCTGTGGCTCCACCCGTGTGTGAATTGGTGGATGACTGGGTGTGTAAAGTGCTTTGGGGTCCCTAGGCAGGACTAGTAAAAGCGCTATACAAATACAGGCCATTTACCATTTAAATTTCACACCCAGGCCTCAACTCTTGCGTCCAGTGCCAAACGACTCACATACCGGTCCGTGGCTGGGGACAGTTGTGACAGTCAGGTAACACCTGTCCACTGTACAAGTGATCAGACACATGTTACTAAAGCACAAGGTCAGAAAGAGAACACCCAAATACTGCAGTATTTATTTGTGGTTGCTGCACACAGCAAATACACTCAGGTTTCCTCACATGTACACAGGCTGTGGTGGGAGTGGTAAGAACACAGGTGTGTTCAGCAGCATCGAGTGGACGTTGCTCCGCACTGTGGCTGTAACACTCTCTGCTGAAGGAGCGCTCGTCTGGTTCACCTCCAAAGACAAACCTCAGGTTACCTCGAGGGGTGGAGCCAGCCTGACAAAGTCTTGCTCCTCACGGCTGTGACTACTTTTAGGAGTTTTGACTGGTCGCTGCAGATGAGCTCATAGTAACGACACGCCACCTTAACATCTGGAACCAAAACTTTATTTACAAAAACAAACCTGCCGTCTTACAGTCATTTAACCTCAACATTAAAAAAAAAATACATCTAAAACTATTAAAAAACAAACAGGAAGAAAAAAATGAATTGAAGGGGCGGGGCTCTGGTGTGATGTCATCCAGGTTAGATCAAATCAGCAACTGCAGAGAGAAAAACAGTGAACCAATCAGTGAACAGAATCAGACCGACAACAACAACAACATGCGAACAGTGACATCAGCAGGCCCCTGATTGGCTCCCTCGTACCGTTCATGGGCATCTCGTCGATCTGGGTGGAGTAATACTGCTCGATGTCTCGCAGGATGCGGATGTCGTCATTCTTCACAAAGTTGATGGCCACACCCTTACGCCCATAACGCCCCGACCGGCCAATCCTGAAGGAGGTCAGAGGTCATAGCATTAGTCACGAATAAACACCCCCTGCTCTCCTCAAAGGACCACCGGACCCAAACCTGTCTAAGCCCCTCCCCCAAAGCACTCTGCTCAAGTCTCCTCCCTGACTGGTGCAGAAGGACACGTGGGGACTAGTTTGTGTGGAGGGATACCTGTGGATGTAGAGCTCTCTGTTGTTGGGCAGGTCATAGTTGATGATGAGTGAAACCTGAGGAACATCCAGGCCTCGAGCCCAGACATCGGTGGAGATCAGCACACGACTGAAACACAAAAACCCAGAGGTCAGTCTCTGAATCAGAATCTGGTCCTGGTCCTGGTCCTGGTCCGCTCACCTGGCTCCTGATCTGAACTCCTTCATGATGGACTCTCTCTCCTTCTGCGGCATGTCTCCGTGCATCGATGACACCGTGAAGTTGGCCTCCCTCATCTTCTCTGTCAGCCAGTCCACCTGAAACACAAACACACTACGTTTCCCATGATGCTCTGATGCGCTACACCTGCTCACACAGGAGGACGTGCACAGACCTTCCTCTTGGTGTTGCAGAAGATGACGGCCTGCGTGATGGTCAGCGTGTCATAAAGGTCGCACAGTGTGTCGAACTTCCACTCCTCCCTCTCCACGGCAACAAAGAACTGCTTTATCCCCTCCAAGGTCAACTCATCACTGCGGCCGAGAGACATCAACATACAGAGAGAGAGGGTGAGAGTAAGGTGGGATCAGGTTTCACTCTGAATAATCTCAGCTCCACATTTCTGCCAGAAACCCGATCCGCATCCTCGTCAAACTGACCGTTTGACGAGGATGCGGATCGGGTCGGTCATGAACTTGTTGGTCATCTCCAGGATCTCGTGCGGCAGCGTGGCACTGATCAGGACCACCTGCGTGGCGGGGGGCAGGTAGCGGTACACGTCGTAGATCTGCTCCTTGAAACCTGGACACAGAAAGCCGACAGGAAGTTAGACGCCGGACAGGTGTTTCAGTCTGGTGGTTAAGGTGTGACATCACAGAGTTCTCAGGTGTGTTCCTGCTCCAGGTGACACGCGCTCACCTTTGTTGAGCATCTCGTCTGCCTCGTCCAGGACCAGCATCTTGATGGCTCTTGTTCTCAGGCTGCGGCGCCGAATCATGTCTGAAGTAAACAAACAAAGGTGAGCTCCTATTGGCTATTGCAGTCAGAGGCTGGCCAATCAGGAGCCAGAAGCTGAACAACTTTTTACACATGGTGCCCAGACATTTCCTCCAGACACACAGGAGTGATTAATAAAACTCCATACAGCGTAATGTTGTGATATTTAGTCTGGCAATATCGAGATTTTATTATAAACAAGAGTAATAAAAGCAGTTGCTTTTTCAGGCCAGCAGATGGCGCCATTTGTCGCTAGCGTGTCAGCACCTGGGAGAAAGTTGGTAAAACAAAGATGGACGCAGAGAAAGAAAACGCTTCGACGCGGCATCAGAGCCAACGCTGCCTTTCCCGTCTACACGGGACAGAATTTTAAACATTTACAGTACAGTGACCGTCAAAACCATGAACAAATATTGCCGCAAAGTCTATTTTGCGACACCATGGAACAAACGATAGCACAATATGAAACGATAAATGTTTTTATTTCGTCATTCGAGATATATCGAACAGCCTTACTTCAATGTAACATCGTCTGTGTGTGTGAGATTGTGCGTGCAGAGAACACCCGGAGCAACCGACTACGTTCTCCTCTCCAGCGAGACCTCAGAGCACAAACAGAACCTTTTACGTAAACGAACATGTTTCACATGTTTCAAGCAGCTGTCTTTCATGGGCTCAAATTGTGGTCATAAATATTTTGAACTTGTAAATCAGTTTTGTATGTGTAAAAAGAATTTCTGTTTGGACTTAGTCAAGTCTTCACTCAAGTTTCAAGTTACACGTACAAATTTTGACCTTATTTTTCTTCCTTTCAGCTGATTGGTCAATGTCATGTCAATCACAAATTTAACTATCCAATCAGAGTTTGGCTATTGGAGGGGTGCTTTATGGAGCTTCAGGTCCTGAGGGAATAAATGTCCTTTTACATGCCAGCCCAGCGTTTTCCTTCAGTGTTGTGGAAATGACACAGTCTTCACTAGTGGGGATAGTTACAAAGCTTTCTGGTTATGAATTAACGATACATGTTTTTATTGAACATTTGAAGAACATTTGAAAACAACAGAAACTCTTGTAGAGGAGATAAAGTCAGAGATAGAAACGACAGGTGCATCTAGTACAGGTAGAGCTGCTGCACACAGAGCCCAGCAGCCAACGCAACAAATCCTGGATCCTTGGCTTTTAGTTAGCATTAGCAGCACATGCTGCGTCCGATGTGAAAGGACCTTCATGCTGCGCACTGTGACTCACAGCCATGGTCCCGGGTCAGCCCTGACTTTGTGTTAAACTAATCCTAAAGTAATAATGTATTTCTAACCACTGATATAGCACAACTTTATCCTTTCAACAGCTGCTCAAAGTTAGGGGACCTAGCTGCTATCGGATATTTATATAGAGATCCTCCAGCTTCAAACTGTATCACCCTTCAAGGACCTGCAGCTCCGTAAAGCCCCCCTCCAACCCGGTCGTTAAGTGATGACGTGACGAATCCTACTTCCGGGTCTAAAGTAGTCTGCGTTTAATATGGCTTTTGTGTTGTTAACATGTTTAATGTTTTGTATTTTCTTCTATTTAATCTCAAAAAGCTCCTAAAACAGTCAGTGATCACTGTTGACCTCCCTCGGCTTTTATTACCGCTAATCATTTATTTAAGCTCAGTTTTTAAAACCTTAGGATGTAACTACAGCCCAGCCCATGCAGCAGTATATGAATGACTAACCTCGTATTGTGGATGGATTATCTCAGTTGTTCTCCTGGCTGAAGTTTGGTCCTTTTACAGCATCCTGCCATGCGATTACATTTGTTCCTGACCACCGAGAACACTCACGTTAACTTTTATCGAGTGGAAAAAAGTTAGCTTGTTTATATTATGCTAACATAGCTGTGTCGCTAGCGGTCACGTAGCACATCATTATATACCAGCTAGCCCAACTTCAGTAGCCCTACAAACGTCAGTGCTGTTTAGTTTTCTGTCTTCATTTATGTTGGAAGTGATAGCAGAGCTGTACATTTTAATTTGTTTCCAAAACCCCGCAGTCAGGACATGCTATATTGTATTTAGATAGAAGCTAGCGAGCTAACTTCCTGCTAACTTCTAACTCCGTTAAATGTCATAAATTCCGTTTTCATGGATTCCTGGATGTTAAACTCAATTGTTACACCTGGTAGAGCAGAACGCTGATCATTTTATTAAAGATGAAAGACTTTAGACAGTTTTTCAACTCTCAGTAATGCCATAGTGATCGTTTGATATATGGACCTGCAGCGGAGTTTAGACCCAGACACGGCTAGTGACGTCAGACTGAACAACCGGACAGCCAAACCCATCTGTTCTCTGATTGCATAGTTAAATTTGTGATTGACATGACATTGACCAATCAGCTGACAGGAAGAAAAATAGAGTCAAAATTCATATTTGTAACCTAAAACTTGAGTGCAGAGTTTCACACGCATAAGTCCACACACAAATTCTTTTTACTCATACAAAACTGATTTACAAGTACAAAATATTTATGACCACAATTTGAGCCCATAGTCTTTCACATTGTTCACGTTATGTGTGTGATCGTGGAGCAGAGCCGCGGCTGCGTCCAGCTCTGACAGGTTTATGAACAGACAGGTGTAAGCCTGGTGGAGGTGGGTTTGCTCCAGTGAAATGCGACATGTTGGACAATTTCCCGGTCCCAGCCCTGTGGGAACAGCCCCTTCCTGGTGTGGAAGTCCTGACCTCAGCCCCACAGAACAGCACGGGGCTGTGAGCCTTTTCCTCCAGCATCGACCTCACGGACGTGCGTCCAGCCTGTGGATTAAGACCGGGAGGTCGATCGAGTTCACGCGAACATGAAGGCAGACGAGCGAATATTTTTGGCAGCGTAGTGAACGACATCACGCCTCTTTCACACTGCCAGGCCAAAGGCACCAGCAGATAAACGTTTTCACTTCCTGTTTCAAGGTGGCGTTGTTAATGGGCTTCTCGCCATCCTGAGCGCCGAGATCATGACCTGGAAACAGGTTTCGTCTGACTGGATCTCGTTTTATCAAATTATAATTTGAATGTGGAGCGTCTCCCACCTCAACCGATCGGACGCGACGATGACAGCAGGTGCGGGTCACATGACCTACTCAAACTCACCGAACACTCGTCCTGGCGTGCCCGCCACGACGTGCTGGCCGTAGTCAAGCTTGCGTATGTCCTCGCCCACGTTGGTGCCCCCGATGCAGGCGTGACACTGCACGTTCATGTAGTCTCCCAGAGCGAGCAGCACCTGCGCACACGTGCAAACAGCCAATCAGAATGCAGCACATATGATCACAGGTGATCGGCCAGCTGTGACGAGGCGCAGGCATACCTTTTGAATCTGTCCAGCGAGCTCTCGAGTCGGAGCGAGGATCAGAGCCTGCGTCTCCCTCACCTGCAGACAGGAAACGCATCACAGTGTCACAATAACAGTTTAACCCATCTGCTTGAAAAGGCCACGCCCACCGAGGCTGCAACAGACTCACCTGGATGTCGAGACACTGCAGCACAGACACGCAGAAGGTGGCGGTCTTTCCCGTTCCAGACTGAGACCTGCAGACAGCAGCTGTTAGAACATTTGGAGGCACGAGAGCTACACGGCAACAAGAACAGCGAGAGAAGAGGAAAGGAGGGAAGGACGAGGAGAGAGGAGGGAAACGCTTACTGAGCGATGACATCACGGCCTTTGATGATCTGCTTGATGGCTCGCTGCTGGATCGCTGACGGCTTCTCAAATCCTGCAACACGAACACTGCGTCACTGCCAGAAAACTTTATTTACAACTAGCAAAGTGCACAAAACATCTGTCCTTCAAACAACTTTATTTTAACCCGGCCACAGGTTTCTCAACATTCTTTTAAATGACCATAATTCTGAAACACTTTATGCAATCTGAAATCCTCCCGGGGTTTCTGAAAGCAGCGAGACGACGCCTCTCAGTGACATCAGGGTCATTACAGTAACCTGAAGCACGCAGCAGCCCCGGGAAGGCGAAGGCGGTCCCAATTAAAGCTTCCTCCTTTTTTCCACAGATTTGGGCGATATGACCCGGTTATCTCCCGATAACCTCATCTGTCACTAAATGTGCTTTTTCTGTAACTCGACCCGTGTGAGGCGTTTTCAGCGGAGTGTTCTGACCGATGCATGAAACCATCTATTTTTAGATAGAAGTTGTAACGGCCGCCATTTTCTTTGTGAGTCTTTCTACACGGCGTGCTGCGGGGAAAACGCCCGTTGTAGCGTTTGAGTCTGAGGTTGGTTTGGAGCACCTGACGTCCGTAAACTCTCTCCACTCTCTGCCACCTGAGAAGAGCTCTGTGCTGTTCGAGTCTGAGGTGGCGCCGCTTTGTGCCAGAACTTACATTGTGCCGTTTTCCGTGTCAGACGTTTCATAACCAAACCGTGTCCGCGCAACAGAGGCGGCCCTCGTTTAGGAATAAGGTCCTGGATTTGTGTGGACTGGTCCGTCTGTTTGCAGCTACCTGGTTCTGCCTCGTCTAAACTGGTCGTGCTGGGATTCTCTGTCCCCGCATCCATAAACAGTGGATTTCGCATCACCGTGAAACAAACGATAGCATACCGCACAGCCCTGGGCCGGATGTATCCTTCGTAGCCCACCCTATCCCAGGATTCATTGCGAGGCGATGGTGATGATGTTCAAGCGGGTAAAGAGTAAACTCCACATTTATTTGTGTAGAAATGTTCCAACAGTGACGTTAACTTCCTCTTCCTCTGCTCAGAGTCTGCTTTAAGCTCACAGACACCGTGACGATACTTCAGCCATCAACACAACAAGCTGAGGTGCAGACAGGCTGCTGCAGCCTTCACTCTGACAAACATCGGCCACACTCAGCGTCTCTGCTCGTTCTGTTCGGTGGCTTTAACTAAAAGAAACTAATGACTGTCGATATTTTTGATTTAGTTGTGCTCTAAGTGCGGATGTAAAACAAACATTTTATTGAAGAATGACACGGTTATTTCATAGATGCTCTTAAATAAATCCGACGGTCTCACGGGCAACTCGTTTGGAAAGATCTAAGAAGCTTAGAGCTCACAGCAAGTATGTAACCAGGACTAATTACTGCAACTCCCAAACCTGCAAAGGAACATGAACACAGCCGGTTTACCCAGCACTGGCCTCACACACATCACACCACATTATTAAAACCATGGTGATTCAGGTGACTTTGGATGGAATAGGTTCCCCATCAACAGGTTCTTCTCTACTGGGTTCATAAACACAATTTCAGACCAGTAAAAACATCGCTTCATGAAAGCGGTGCTGGTGATTCTGTTGTTTGTGAAGGTTCTCAGTCATCCAGGTCATCGTAGTCAAAGGAGCTTGCAAAGAAAAGCGTCTGGACTTCTTTAAGTTGCTTGAAGACGTTTCACCTCTCATCCAAGAAGCTTCTTCAGTTCTAAGGTCTGAGTCTGCTGAGTCTTGTCCTGTGGTGTCTGGTCTTCTTTTAGAAGAAGACCAGACACCAGCGAGGGAGGATAAGAAGGACAGATGCAACAACATTGTCATCCCCTATGTAGCCGGTGTATCAGAGAAACTCAGGAGTTTTCTCCAAGCATGACATCCCGGTGCATTTCAGACCCAGCAACACGCTCAGACAGAAACTGGTTCACCCGAAAGACAAAACGCCAAAACACAGACTTAACAATGTGGTGTATGCTGTACAGTGCAGCGAGGAATGCCCAGACCTCTACATTGGAGAGACCAAACAGCCACTTCACAAGCGCATGGCACAACACAGAAGAGCCACCTCCACAGGACAAGACTCAGCAGTCCATCTGCATCTTAAGGATAAAGGTCACTCTTTGAGGATGCCAATGTTCACATTTTGGACAGAGAGGACAGATGGTTTGAAAGAGGAGTGAAAGAAGCATCTATGTCCACTGTGAGCGACCATCTTTGAACAGAGGCGGGGTTTACGACACCAACTCTCTGCCATCTATAATCCAGTTTTGAGATCCCTTCCCAGACGCCTTAACGCCCACTCACATCCTGGGCCATCTGACCTCAGGAAATCACATGATAAGGTGGGGCCAGGTTCCACAATGAACTCACCCGAAACTCTGGCTGATTGGGACCCACACCCAGTTTCACACCTTGGCTCAGGCGATTAGAGGATCATCAGGGGGTCCTTTTGTCCCTCTGTGGGGGGAAACTCCCACTGGGTTTAAATCTGGGACTCTCCACCATTTGACCTTAGAACAGAAGAAGCTTCTCGGATGAGAGGTGAAATGTCTTCAAGCTACTTAAAGAAGTCCAGACGCTTTTCTTTGTAAGCTCCTTTGACTACGATGCTGTTGTTTAAACTTCACCGAGGTTATAATCAGCTGATAACAGCGATGCTAGTCTCTCTAACATCTAAGGTTAGAGAAGATCCCGGCTCTACCACACCACCACCACTTTGAAAATACTGAATTTAGTGACAGAAAAATCTAAAAAGTATTATAATTATCTTACTGAAAGCATTTTTTTCTAATCCGGTTAAAAGGAAGCACATCCTTAAAGACTTTTAACCAAAATATCAGAAAAATATACATCTCACATCCAATCCTTCCTAAAAGAAGAGCTCAGTTTTAACATTTTATATGAGTTTTACCCAACTAATGATTTTATTACACTCAGATTTAAAGTGGATGTTTTCTGTGATAGACAGAATTTGTAATGCCTGCAGGCCGGGGAATCAGCTCACTCAGTGCTGAAGTGGAATTTAATTAACAGTTTAATGGAAAACATTTTATTGACAAATGGGGAGAATTCAGAGCTGATCTCGAGCTGTTTGAAGAGTCTCTGAAGGTTGTTCGGATCAGCCCACAAATTACTTATCACTTAAATAATTTAACTGAACATGATCAACAGATGAATGCTTCTTTGTTTGTACACATTTCAATAAAGTTTTTGTTTCCTACATCACACTGAGCCATGGACCAAGCCGGGTCACACACCGGCTCAGCAGCCCCAGAGTCCGGTCTAAAGTTAGGTCTATCAGAACATCTGTTTCTCCGCCACTGAAAGTGCGCAGACACGTTAGCAGGTCGGGCTAATGCTAATTGGAGAGCTTCTGGAAAGAACTAAAAGCCGGAGAGTCAGACTAACGGCACCCCTCCGGATACGATGCCCCCGGGGTCGAACCGAGGACAGTGAAATATCTTTAATTCGCCTACTCAAACACACTGCGCCGACTTTAGCTTTACAGATGACTAGCTGAGCTAGCTTTCCCCCGGAGGCCGCGCCGAACCCCGGCCTACCGTAGGCGTAGATCCCGCGGAGAAGGTCCTCCCGGAGGCCCATGGTGTCGAAGGTAGGGGTGACGTCCACCTCCTCGCTGGTCTCAAACTCCACCTTGGTCATATCTTCTTCCTTCAGGATCCTCTTCCTACCCTGAGCCCCGGCAGCAGCCATGTTCCTCGGAGCTTTTAATCCTACTGAATGTCGCAGAAGTCCGGATTCACCAGTCCGCGCTTCGCCGCGCTGCTAAGCTAACTGCTAACGAGAGAAAGAAGCACGTGTCGCTACGCCGATGACGTCCGCAGCGGGCGACGAGGATTTTACGTCACAGCAGAAAAAATAACAAATTTCCGGGTTCTTTATCAGCGTACTTGGAGGCCGACACAGAATAAAATGTAAACCTGATCGAATGATGACAAACTGATCAATACATGAATAAGAAAGTGTCTCAGTGATCGATCAACACGGGACAGACGGCCCTTCTGAAAAACAAGGAATAACAGCCTATAACTATATATACAAAACACACTATTTATTTACATATTTACTTCTGACACCGGATTGTATATTTGTACATTTGTTTCCTTTCCCCCCCCCCGTTTTTTCTGGTAATACTGTTCATATAAATATAGTGCTGCAGAACTGTGCACCCTCCCACACACACACACGCACACACACGTTTGCACTGAGTTGGAGACAATGGCGTGTCCAGCGGGGTGGCCTGGGGGGGCACAGGCCACCCCCCAAACCAGACTGGCCACCCCAGGTGCCACCCCAAAGGCAAAACAATAAAATTCAATCAAATATCAAATGTCCGATTATGTTTTCACGGTGACGCTCAGATATCCGAGTGTAAGTGAATGCAGCATCGGCTTCTGCGCTATGCGCATCACGTTAGCAAAGGTAGGAGAGCCAAGCGCGAAAGACGGCACTGCTGGAAACAATTTTTCGGTGAAAGAAAATGAGGACAGAATAAATGCGTTCTAGCCAGTTTGACAGAGTTTCTATACAGCTGGGTGGGTGCTATGATGTTACTGATAGTGAACTTTATTTTATTCATAAGGTTAGTAGAGTTGCCAATGGCTCCTTAAAAAAATGGAATGGTCCCTCATTCAGAGAAAATATTACGCGTTTCGTATTGAGCTGAGAAGAGACGTTTGTCCCGGACTTTAGCTAGAATGGGAAAAAAGGCACAAAGCTGGAGTTATTCTGTCTTTATGCTGCACAGCTGCCTCTTCTCTCATTCTCCCCCTCCCTCTCCTGTTGCTACTTCAATCATGAAACTGATCAATGATCAGCTGATCGGCTTTTCTCTCTTGTTTGTTTATCGCCCACTTTGCGCCAGAAAGAGGAAACCAGCGGATGTCGCGCTAAACAACAGCAGCACGTTTGATCAGCTGTTGTTAGAATTGATTTAATATTAATTTCTAGTATCAGCTGATGTTTGCTGGAGCCACAGCTGTAAAGCTGCTGGTCATGATGTCGGTTTAGATATGTGGTGAGAGGGAAACATGAAGATGAAACCAGGAGATGTCCTTACTGAATCATCAGAGCTGTGATGGAGAAACAGGTTTACCTTTTAGGTGACATGGATGAGTTGAAGTTATGAACTGTTTCTGAGAGACAAATAACACCAGGATCCTTTTCTAAGCAGCTGACAGCTGGTAACTGTGCAGGGGCGGGTCTAGCAAAGTGTTGCCAGGGGGCCAGGTAGGGCATTAACAGGGAAAGGTGGGCACAAAGAAATACTTTTCTTTCTTATTCTCATTTAAAATACCTAGTTTTTATTAAATAATTATCTAAATCTTACAACCAAAGTTTTTATCTGACGTAAAATGTATAGAAATCATACATATACCAACAAGACTGTACATCACTGTCACAACAGCATTTGTTTTCATTCAAAGTCTTTATGGCTTTACTACCTGGTGGGTCGGTCTGTAGTAAAAATGCCCAATTTTTTTGTCCCAGTCCAGCCCTGCAGGTTAATACTGGCAGTGTCACCATGCCAGCTGACTGTATTTCATCATCAGCCAGTGTTGTTCTTGATCAATATTACCAAAGTTGACCATAAGGCAGCATAGAAAGTATTTACTTGCTTTCAGGTTTTATTCAAATGTTAGTCTTTTCATTTGTTTCCCCACTTTTTTCCTGTTTCAAAATCAAACACCAGTTTGTGAGAAGATTATCTTCTTTTTTTAACAGGCAGATAAAGTTTAGCATTGGAACTGGCTAATTTGTCAATTGTTTGCTACAAATGTTCGTATTTTAATTTTCAAAAATGTTTTTGCCCAAAACATATGTGCACTATATGTCAGTAAAAATACTATGCAAATATTGATGTCCTTGACTGCTGAATAAACACTGACTGATTGTATCTCTTGTACTTTATCAACGCAGTATCTAAAAACTTTGCACCGTAGTGGTTAAAATCTCATTCTAATAAGAGTTAAAAGTGCATTTGGTTATTAGGTTTATAGGATTATTGAATTATGGTTAACGGTTGGTAGAATTTTTTTTTTAAACATTATCTGCCAATTAAATCTGCCACCCTTCTCCAAATCTGTGCCCCTACCTGGCCCCCCCAACAAACATTTTCTAGACACGCCACTGGTTGGAGATGCTCTGTATCTCATTGTACAACTGTAAACACACAGGATAGAAATACAGATTAAACGGGGGAAAGTAACACAGACACACTGAATAATTAAATAAGACATTAAAATATTACAAATATTCATGTTTTTAAATCTTTCTTGTTGAGACAGGAACAAACTTTCTGTTTCTGTCCTGAGAGTGGACAGCTTACATTTACAGATGTGGAGTTTGATCGATGAGGGAAAAGCACGAGAGTCTTTCTCACTAAAGTCAGTAAAACCAAATAACACGTTTTGGTAAAAAAAAGTACAAATTCTGATCAGATGCTGTCAGAGATGAAACTAACGATATGTTTCCATAAAACCTGAGTAAAGCTAAATGTTTCTGTATCGCTCTTCTGTTTTTGAAGGATTTAAACTGGACCCTGAGACACACTGACAGGTGTGATGTCATCACGTCAGCCGCTACACTGGGCAGCCTGTAGGTGATGACGTAATCAAACATAAACAAACCACAAAAGTGTAAACTAACAGTCTGGTAAATGTGAAAGAGGTCACCTGTGCAGCCAGGTGACAGGAAGGAGCTGAGGACTGATGCTGCTGTTGTATAAAATCACCAAATACTCCGATGATTTTACCCCTTTATAAACTTTTTTACTCTGTTGTTTAAATGAGGTTTTTTAAATAATGTTTTTTATTAAGAGTTTTTTCTTTATACATATAAACAAAAGGAGAAGAGAAGGATAGTTTGTACATTTGGGGTCATTACACTTAAGGCTGTAGAATTTAGGGGGGAAAGGAAAATAAAGAAAATAAATACACAGACACATCTACTGTATATGTGTAAAAATAAATAAAGTGTTTCCCCAGATAACAAAGTCCCTGCAAAATAATCCCATTCATTCCCCCCAGGTCACTGTATTTCCACAGCTGACATGAGGCAGGTGCATGAACCTGAAAAATTGGTATAGATTTGGAAATGCATCAAGGAAACGACCCCGCATGACACGACATGAGGTCATATAACCCCCGTGTGTGTGAGTGGGAGAGGCAGCGTCCCTCCACCTGGAGGGTGAATGATGGCTCCCGTCTTTTAGAGGCACCTCATTCCCACTGATGCCAAACAGAGCGAGAAGAGGGTCGGGGCCAGTGTCACTCTGAGAATCCTGGACAGGGTATGAAAAACCTCTGTCAGGAACTGAAGGAGACTGGGACAAGACCAGTACATGTGGATCAGTGAGGCTTCAGCAGTTTGGCATCTGTCACAATATGGAGCGATATCAGGAAAGACACGAGATAATCTGGATGTTTAAATAAAGTTTGTTTGTGAGGTCACACTGAAGCAGCTTTATTTAAAAGAACTACAACTGCTAAATTGTCCGAGGTTTCCCATCTGCCTGCATCACAGGAGGCAAAAGTAGAGATGTTCTGTACTGCAGTAGAAGTACACGCACTAGTGCTGACAATACTGCAGTAAAAGTACTGATTGAACAATCTCATTTGTTGTCAGAACTTCAAAAACTTATGCAAATTTGTTGCCTCAAAAAAATAAAAATGTACTTAAGGTGACTAGGTTAGGACAAAGTATTCACTGAGTACACAGTACTAAGAACTGGACTTTTCTGAGTGAGCAACTCTAAATGTTTCTCCACTGACACTAACAAAGTTCTAAATTAAAAAACAATTTATGGTAACTTACTGTTTTTAATTTGGCTGACATACAAATTAAACGCCTCCAGGGTGAGGTGTTCGGGCATGTCCCACGGTTAAGGAGGCCCTGGGGCAGACCCAGGACACGCTGGCCTGGGAACGCCTCGGTGTTCCCCCGGACAAGCTGGAGGAGGTGGGCGGGGAGAGCGAGGTCTGGGCTCCTCAGCTGAGGACCCGGTGACCCGGCCCGGATAATCACATTATGTTTTATCATCCTTGAACGTTTAGTACAACACTTGACATTAGAGGTGGGAATCACCATACATCCCACGATACGATATTATTGCAAATGTTTAGAATATTTTGCGATATTCAGATTCTGTACATAAAGGTAAACTTTATCAATATTCATTTTATCTAATATCAAAGTCAGAATAAAGGCTGAATAATTACACACACCCCACTGTTCAGTTATTTATTTGTAAAACATGTTTGGAATCATGTATGATTTCTGTTCCACTGCTCACGTGTGCACCACTTTGTGTTGGTCTTTCACCTGGAATTCCAATAACATTGATTCATGTTTGTGGCTGTAATGTGACAAAATGTGGGAAAGTTCAAGGGGGCCGAATACTTTTGCACGCCACTGTATTTTAGCTTCCACCCTTCACTTTGTTGACAGCGCTGCAAACCCTCGGCCTTCTCTCAGTGAGCTTCCTGATGTAACCTGAAATGGTTTCACCTCACAGGTGTGCCTGTCAGGGTGCACTGGTGGAGCTGGGACCATCAGTTGTGTTATGAAGCAGTCAAGTGGGTACACAGCTGACATCCTGTTTGACAACTGTTAGAATAAATATTAGAACCAATCAGCTAAGTAAAGAGAAACAACAGTCCAGCATTACTTTAAGAACTGAAGGTCAGTCAGTCTGGAAAATTGCTAAAACTTTGAATGTGTCCCCAAGTGCAGTCACAGAAACCATCAAGACTACGATGAAACTGTCTCACATGAGGACGCCCCAGGAAAGGAAGACCAAGAGTCCCTCTGCTGCTGAGGACACATTCATCCGAGTCACCAGCCTCAGAAATCACAAGTTAACAGCAGCTCAGATCAGAGCCCAGATAAATGCCACACAGAGCTCCAGCAGCAGACACATCTCTACATGTTCAGAGGAGACTGTGTGAATCAGGCCTTTACGGTCAAATAGCCGCTGAAAAACCACGACTAAGGAAATGCAACAAGCAGAACAGATTTGTTTGGACCAAAAAACACAAGGAGTGGACATTAGACCATCTGTGCTTTAGGCTGATGAGTCCACATCTGATATCTTTGGTTCCACACGCTGCACGTGATGGTCGAGCTGCAGACTCACTGCTGAAGTCAAACCTGGGCTCAGTCTGTGCAGCAGGATCAGATGTTAGTGTGCACAGAACAATAACACTGCTGCAAATCTGTGTGCTGCCAATAAAGCTGTGTTATAATCGATGCTGCTCGTCAGCGAAACAGACCTCAGGCCTTCCTCGAACCTAACCTGTTCGCATCATGGGTTACCATGGCAACTTACCCCGGTGAGAAGGGAAGCACCTTTGTGGTACAGAGTGTAGGGTAGCTGGATACATGGTAGTGCAGGCCGCTGCTCCTGATGATGATGTCAGGATAAGACAATCTTGGCTTTGCTGAACTCATGTCATTGTGCAGGTTCCAGGTCAGCTGACAGTCGTCCACCAATCACTGCTAAATGCAAACTAGCTTACAAATACTGGCGGCATCCTGGATGCACCTGTGGTAAGAACTCCCACATCGCTTCTTTCACAAACGTCAAAGTCCACCCCGCCCCCATGTGACCTCATCCTTTCACCGCTGACGGGTGAATGTGATTGGTTGTTTGTGTAAAAACTATAAATTTGAGCAGAAGCACTTTCTTAACTGCTCTCACTCTTACCTGCCCGTCATTGCTTCTTCTTCGTGTGTCGTATTGGTCGTGTCTGTCTGTTGGAGGGTCAGCTCGCCATAGAACGAAATGATTATCAATCCTCAGCCGTTCACATGAAACATTTTAATAACAACTGAAATCATTTTCACATTTCTGCAAATCAAAGATGAACGTTCAGAGAATACAGATCCAGGTTTTACTTTGAAAGGTCCATACAGGAAGTGATGCTCCTGGTGTTCCTGCTGTCCGTGTGTCACCACGCGCGATACCGCCACACAAACGAGCGTCCGCACACTTTTGGCACTTTCTTCATCTCAAATGAAAGACGCCTGGCAGAGTGACATCATCACTACATTGACCTGGACATCGGGTCGGCGTTCCAGGAAGTACCAACTGATGACGACATGTTTTTGTTTACATGATCAACACAAACACGTAAACACGAAGTCCATCAAACCGTCGCAACAAAGGAGGAAACTAATCATCTGCGTTCATCTCAGTCGTCTTTTGATTGGTGGACGTCCAGACTGACGACCTGCAGCTCGGTCAGGTTGTTGCTGCTCTGTTGACTGATGACCATCTAAACAAACAAACAAACAAACAAAGTGTCACTGCAGTGAGCGCAGCCATGTTTACAAACATTCACATACTTGTGTGTACATAAACGTTTTGTAATCTTTTGACCTCGTTTATCTCGTGTTTGGTTACATTGTCTCCCTGTTCAGCACGCTGCCGACACTCGATGTCTTTTAAACGTGCTTTACAAGTAAAACTGACTTGGCTCGATGTTAACGGCCGCCTGCAGGGATGTGCGTGAACGTGTCATTAATGTGTCATGTGCAGTTGGTGTGCAGTTGGCGTGTTGTGGTACCGGGTGCAGCTGGACTGCAGAAACTGGGATCTGAGTGGTGCCTGGAGGAAGAGAGGTGAGGAAGACCTGCGGCACGGCGGCTGAAAGAAGAAAAGAGTTTGTGGTTTTTCTGAAAACGTTTTCATTTCAGCAAATATTAACAGTCGGTCACCTGGGTCATGTGACTGGGTGTGGCCTGCTGGAGAGAAGGTGTTGAGGACTGTGAGGCTGCCGTCGCCCAGCGAGGGCGTTGGTGCGGCATACATCACCGTGTGACTGCCTGGGTACATCATGTGACCTGCTACCGAGGAAGAGGAGGAGGAAGGGGAGGAGACGATGGAGACGGGAAGACTTGCTGCAGAGAGAGGAAGATGGTCAGGTTGGCGATGCTACGTTAACCCGTTACGGAACGTGTCTTTGTGTTCATACCTGTGGAGGAGGCGGGGCTCTGCATGTCAGAGCTGCTGTGATTGGCGGTTGCCTGCTGGCTGCTGGTCTGTACTTGGATTGTCTGCAGCTGCTGAGAGACTCCAGGTCCTGATGACACAAAGAGGGCGGAGCTAACATTCACCTGTTGGCAGGCAAGCTAAGGAAAACGCACCGATTGACAGGAGGACGGCGTAGCAGTGTGCTGACCTGACAGCGACACGGTGGCAGGAAGCCGCAGCAACGTAGCTGGCTGTGTGGGTGGAGCATGCAGCGTGGGGGTGGGGCCTGGGGCCACGGGGCCCTGGATGGCCAAAGACTGGCCCTGCAGCTGGCTGAGGGGGATGGTGTGTGCACCTGGAGGCAGCGAGCCACCTGCAGACAGGTCAAGGGGTGGGTCCAGAGACAGATTAGCTGAATAAAAGCAGCAGGAAAGCCAAAAGTGTGTGGACAGGTGAAAGACCAGCAGGTGCTCTGGTGGCCATTGAAATGTTTACTTTTACCTGCCAGCTAAGAAACAACACAAACACGAGCCTTGTGTCAGCAGTTGACTCCGCCCACCTACCTGACATCAAAGTAAAGCCTCCAGGAAGCACCACCCCGGCTGATGTCTTCAGCAGCGTCCCATTGGCGGTCGAGGACGGCGGCTGCCAGGTGGGGGCGCTGGTCTGCACCTGCAGGGACGCTGAGGATGAAGAGGAGCAGGATGTGGAGGAGGAGGAGGAGCTGGCCAGGCTGAAGGCCGGTTTGACCAGATCCTGCAGACACACGACATCTGTATTTAAGGAGCGGGGCTAAAAGCGCTGATCCCGACATTTAAGTAACAGCACCTGGACGCTACCTTGGCAGCCTCGGAGCAGCCGTCAGCTTCTGACACCTGATAGCTGAGGTCGGTCTCCTCGAAGCCCGTGGCGCTCATCCTCTGGTCGGAGGAGGGGTCGGAGCGCGGCGGCGAGTCTGGCGAGTTCAGGCAGGTCTGGATCAGAGCTTTCCCCGTCTCTGACGTGATCATCGGCTGCAGCTTCCTCGTGGCGAAGGTGTACACGTGGCCCGTCTCGCTGGCAACAAGCAGCAACACCTGCGTACCTGTGAGCGTGGACAGCTCGTACGCCTGGGTGGGGGAGCAGGTACAACAGGTGAACACGCTATCGGTCTAAACACACCTACAGACATGGTGCAGTTCCTGGAGTGAACAGCTGACTGATGCTGTACCACTAACCTCACCTGTCAGATAAACTGAGCTGAAAGCAGAGACAGTGGCTCATCTGTATTTATTGAGTTTTACTCACTGAGCTCTACTGTATTCTACTTTGATTTTTATTGACTGATTCTACCTGCTGCACCCTGCTGGCTCCAGCCAAACTTCACCTGTCTACAGGTGAGACGCTCCTAAAGAACCTTACTGAACGCTCAGACACACCTGCAGACCTGAGCTGGTACAACGTCACCCTTTTTAGCCTCCACCTGCTCCCGAGCCTCCAGGTGAAGCTCTGCAGGTGAGAACAGGGTGATGATACACCTGTGCTCTGTGGCAGGTGAAGCTTTCATATACTTTTGGATTTTAGAAGCTTAGATTGAGACGAAACGTGAAAATTTCAATGTCAGAGTAAACCCACAGCTGACCTCTGACCCCTGCTGCCTCTCACCTTCTTCATGATGCCGGTCTTCCTCTTGCTGAAGGTGGTGTACCTCCGCAGCTTGTTGTCTATGAACTCCATCTTGATCTTCACCCTGCCTCGGGTCTTCTTGCCGGGCTTCACCCCCGCCGCCCCGGGCCTCAGACCACTGTACGCCCCGCTGAGGCCTCCGGAGCTCTGCGCCGCCTGATGCCCGACCTCCCGCTCGCTCCTCTCCCGCTTCACGCCCCTCCGGTCCCCACCCAGGCCCCCCGTGTCATCGTCCTCCGCGGAGTCGGAGTCCTGGTCGGAGCCGCTGAACGCCCCCTCGGCGCTGTAGTCCCGGTCCTCCGGCGCCCCCTCGCCAGTCTCACGGGCCGTGTCCGGTTCCGGTCCGGCTGTGTCTGTGCTGCTCATGCGTCCAGGTAAGGTTCTGGAGCCCATCTCGGCCCCGCTGCCCGCCAGCATCCTTATCAGCGTCCCTCCCACCGGGCCCGGAAGATGGATCCTCCGGGTGCGCCGGAGAGACCCTCGGCGGGGCTCGGAGCTCCGCGCCGGGTCGGGGTCGACTAGCCGCACCGCTAGCTGCGTGGCTAACGGGGCTAGGCTAAGCGCTCAGCGGCTCTACAGCGACAGGTCGCCCGGTGAGTCCGTTAGAAAGCTCCGGGAGCCCGCGGGCCGTGAGGGGAAGCCGCCGGGCACACTTTCCGCAGGAAATCGATCCGGATCGATCAGAAATTAGAAAAAGTTGTGAAGTTGTTTTCACAGAGCAGCGAGGCCCGGCCCCCCACGGATCACTCCGCTCCACATAAGGAAATGACGGGCAGCTTCCGCAGATATCCGTCCGCTCTGACAGGTAGTCCGGCACTTCACAGCCACTGCAGCCACCCCGCGGCTCGGAATCGCCTTACCTCTCACCGGAAGTGTCGGGGTAGGGAGTCTTTATGGTCTGGTGCGGACAGGTGCGAACTTACCGAAGCTTGTGCGCAATGATACGC
Organism: Aulonocara sp. 'chitande type north' Nkhata Bay; assembly: GCF_057382095.1. NCBI lineage: Eukaryota > Metazoa > Chordata > Actinopteri > Cichliformes > Cichlidae > Aulonocara > Aulonocara sp. 'chitande type north' Nkhata Bay. The sequence continues at coordinate 44,935,425 of NC_141349.1, read as the reverse complement.
AGTTCTGGGCTGTACGACCGGGACACCTTTCTCCATATAAAGAACGCGTTTCCTTTTATGGCCCCGCCTCTCCTTATATGGTCATCCTTCTTCCTGCACACCTCCAGCCTGAACAGCTGCAGCACGTGGAGATAGGAGGACGACTGTGGAAGCCCAGCTGTGCCAATATGACAATAATCAATAACACAAATAAAAAAGTGAAAAGATTTCATAGATTAGATTCGAGTGTCGGGTCGCAGCGTTACACCTGCTTTTATATATGACACGAGGAACATGGAGGAATGACCTGCTCCACGGCAGGAAAAACTGAAAGAACATGCTCAGCAACCTAAACCAAACATCCCGATAACATGCAACGCCCCGTGAGAGCGCTCAGGTCCTCATGATGGTGCTCTCTATTCAGACTCAAATACATAAAATTCCAGCCCAGAGAATGAGAGAGAGCTAAACCATCTGAACTTTGACCTTTGACTGTGGGGTCAAACCGTGACCTCAGTAACATGAAATCTGAATGATGTTCTAGAGTAGTAAAATGAAAAGTTATAAAGAAAAAACACAAACATGGGAAATAATAAAAGATGAAAAAGAACAACATGAAAAAAGAAATTGAAATAAAAACCATCAGATTTCATCAGACTGTTCATGGCTCCGCCCCCGTCACCTGTGATGAAATGTCTGTTTTCATGCAGCGTCCAGATTTCTCAGTACTAAAGTGAAAGTACCTCAAAGGAGTACTTCACAGTACACTAAACGTACTGAGTTACTTTCCAGACTGAAGTCAGATCAATACATCAGCAGAGATCAGTCTGAATCCTTTAATGAGTTTATTACATCATCACTCCTTCAGCCAATCAGTGAGCTGGGGCCTGCTGGGTGCTGCTTTGGAGTCACTAGTGCTGAACCAGGATCAGCCTGTAATCTCACCTCAGATTAGCTGCAGAGTCCGGCGGTACTTGCAGAACACACGCCATTTACACGCCACACGCAACATGTCGCTCAGCGGCGCTGCAGCCGGCGGCCCCCCCTGGAGGAACCACAGCTTCATCCTGGGAGGGGGGCGAGATCCCCCCCTGACTGACCAGGGGGAGACCATCATAGGAGTCTACCTACTGCTGCTGGGTGAGCGCGCACGCACACATTCACACACACACACAATCAGACACACAGACACAGACAAACACACAGATACACACAGACACACACACAGACACATGTGCTGTGTCATCGTTGTGTCCTGCATCTGTGTGATGTTATTTGGCTTCAGTCTGTCAGTGATCAGCGATCAATACTCTGATCATGCTGTGGGCACAGCAGCACTCTCAGCTGCAGCAGCTTTGATGAGCTTCTCTGGCTGTGGGTAACAGAGCAGGTGTCGCTCTCACCTGTCTGCTGGACATCAGCTGCACTTTAAGTGTTCTTAGTAGTGACCTGCTGGATTACCCTCAGCTGCTCCTGTGTAGTACTGTGTGTACACTGTGTACTTACTGTACACACTGAAGTACCTGTATGCACCTGTGTGTTTCCAGGATGGATGTCCTGGTTCGGGAACAGCATCGTCCTCTTCGTCCTCTACAGGCAGAGAGCCTCGCTGCTGCCCACCGACTACCTGACCTATAACCTCGCCGTCTCAGACGCCAGCATCTCCGTGTTCGGATACTCCAGAGGAATCATCGAGATCTTCAACGTCTTCCAGGACAGCGGCTACCTCATCTCCTCCATCTGGACCTGCCAGGTACTGACGTCCCAGCTCAGACTCAGCCTGTGGTGGGACGTGACGGGCTCACCTGTGATGTGTTCTCACGCAGGTGGACGGGTTCTTCACGCTGGTGTTCGGTCTGAGCAGCATCTACACGCTGACCGTGATCAGCATCACACGCTACATCAAAGGATGCCACCCAAGCCGAGGTCAGAGGTCCGCCCATCAGGTGTTCACCATCATAGTGTTAACATGTTATTACCATGTCACCTGAGTGAGTGTGTGTGTTTCAGCGCATCACATCACCAGGACCAGTGTGTTCGTGTGTCTGTCGCTCATCTGGATCGCAGCTGGATTCTGGTCCGGGGCGCCGCTGCTCGGCTGGGGCAGCTACACAGGCAAGAATACCCTGACCTCTGACCCCTGACCCCCTCACAGTACAGGAAGTGGCTGCAGGTCTGTCCAGGGCGGTGCGTTAGAGTGAATGAGGCTCAGATAAAGCAGGGACCATAAAACACCAGTGTCCTGCTGCCGCGTGCTGATTGGTCTGTCAGGGGTCCGCTGCGCCCTTATAGAACAGGAAGTGAGCAGTGGAAGGCCTTCCTTTAGTGACAGTGTCTGTCGTCTGTGCAGATCGCGGCTATGGGACCTGTGAGATTGACTGGGCCAAGGCAAACTACTCGAGCGTCTACAAGTCCTACATCGTCTCCATCTTTGTGTGCTGCTTCTTCATCCCCGTGCTCGTCATGCTGTTCTGCTACGTGTCCATCATTAACACGGTGAAGCGAGGCAACGCGCTGTCGGCCGAGGGAGACCTGACCGACCGCCAGCGGAAGATCGAGAGAGACGTGACCGCCGTGAGTGTTTGTCGCTGTCATCTCCTGCCCACCAGAGTGCCGTTCGGGAAGTTCGATCACTTTCTCTGTCTCTGCAGGTTTCCATAGTGATCTGCACAGCCTTTATCCTGGCCTGGTCGCCGTACGCCGTGGTGTCCATGTGGTCCGCCTGGGGTTTCCACGTGCCCAACCTCACCAGCATCTTCACCCGCCTCTTTGCCAAATCTGCCAGTTTCTACAACCCGCTCATCTACTTTGGTCTCAGCTCCAAATTCCGCAAAGACGTGGCGGTCCTGCTGCCGTGCACGCGTGACGCCAAAGACACCGTCAAGCTGAAGCGTTTCAAACCCAAGGTTGACGGTCGTCTTGCCACAGGAGGCGGGGCCAGATTCAAAGTTCATCTGAGCCGGCCTGAAAAGAAGTACTCGTTAGTGAACCATCCCCACGAGGCCCTGACCCAGGACTCGGGGGCAGTGAGTCCGCCATCCACGCCGCCACCCGTCAACAAGGAGGTGTTCTACATCGACATGCCCCGCCCCTCTGAGACCAGTTCTGGTTTTGAATGCGAGAGACTCTGATGGACGACTGAAATATCGATCCTCGTTAAGTCTGGTCTATAGAGACTCCGCCCCATCGAGTGCTCGCACCGTTCTGTTTGGTGAGCGAGGAGTGGAGGTTAGCGTTAGACACCTGTGTGTGATCACGAGGAGAGGAAGAGCCCATAAAACCCTGATGATGTTTTATATAAAGTCTCAGTTTTGATAACCACTCAGTGTGAATTTGATTGAGTCACATGTTTCAATAAAGTTTTTTAGGAGCAAACAAAAGTGTCGTTTTTTGAATGTTGGCCGTTCTCGTAGTCGTAGAGGACACGCAGGAAATGATTTGAGGCTTGAATCCTGTGGAGCGTGGGTCTCCAGCTGGAGTCGTCTCAATGGGGTGGAGTAGTGTGATGACGGGAGCAGAAAGCTGCTCTCACAGAGGCTGAGGGTCTCTGAGCTGAAGGAGGGGAGAGTTCAGCTCAGAGAGCCTCCACAGGTGGAGGACAAAGCGATCATCTACGGCTCCTCTGATGGAGACTCACAGGAGCATGAGCTCACACAGAGCAGCTGCATACCTGCTGGATGATGGTAGGCGGGTGTGGGTGGGTGTGCTTCCTGTGGAGTCAAAGAGCACTCAGAGTTCGGACACACGTCTCCCGACTGCTGGTCAGAATGAACTGACCAATTAAGGCTGTGTGGGAGGGGGCCGAGATGAGGCTGTCACATGATCAGCCTCAGTCTGACCGCTAATCACAGTCCAGGCTTCAGTGTGAGTCTGCAGCAAAAATCAAACACACACACACACAAGCTCGTTACCTCCGTGCGCAGGTGTGCACGTTCACGCGGATTTGTGGTAAACGTGTCACAGCGCGCAGTCAGCAGGCGGCGCTGCAGCTCCGTGACTGCGGACAGAAGCCGGGTCCAGCCCCGCCCCCGCCTCTCCAGCCTTCATCCCGGTCGGAGGAGGATGAGGAGTCCGCCGCGCGCTGCTCTGTGACGAGGCAGCTTCAGTGGAACGAACCGGAGTGGAACCGCCAGAGCCCGGTGAGTCTGATCGATCCGTCCTATCGGTTTGAAAGCGTTACCATGATCGATCCGCGTGGGTGAGGGTCTCTCTGACACGCACACACAAACACACTATCCACGCTACTGACGATAGGAGCCAATCAAACACCGTCTGTTTTTGAGGAAGATGATGGTGATAATATCCGACCCTGACGTCATCGGCTATTGATCAGCACACACACACACTGCATTTGGTCACGCACTCATTTCTGCAAGTGTGCGCGTAACTGCAAGTGCACCTGTGAGACATGACGTCATGAGTCTTGAGATATCTGCAGACAGCAGGGGGTTCTTTGGGTCACGTGGTTCTCCGACAGGAGTTCTGGAGTAGATCAGCTGATGATGAAATTGACATCACTCTCGCCTGAGTGGACTCCTGGGAAGTGTAGTCCAGACTCGAGGCTGGAGGAACCGCGCACACACACACACACACACACACACACACACACACACACACACACACGAGGATGTTTTTATAACTCAACTGTTAAAATTAAAGCTTCAAGTTTGCATCATTAGGGGCGTGGCCTCTCTGACTGACAGATAGCTTCACCTGAACTGGACCTCTGGACTGTGTTTGTGCTGTTGGAGCAGTTAAATGACATCAGTCTGTAGTAACAGACAATCCAGGAAGGACTCTGATTGGCTGTCACTGATTAACAGGTATCTATCGTACAGCTTTAGAAACAGCAGATGGTAGTTACAGTAATCTGATTACATTCTATTCATGGCTGTGTGAAGGGATGCACGACCTCCCACTGTCTCCTAGCAACAGTAACCATGGTGCTGTCTGTGGGCAGCAGAGCATAATGTGCTGTTTCCATGGCGCTGCCTCTGAGATAGCATTCACACACACACACACACACACAGATTCCTCTGCACCACTGAGGACCGGCAGCCAATCAATCACTGTCGGTTACTGAGGATGATGATGAGGGTGATGAAGGTGTAATCTGAGCAGTTTCCCGGTGAGAACTCAGCACAGCTGGGGGTCAGAGGTCAGGCAGTGATGTCATGGTGCATGACTGTAATCACCTGTTGTTGTACATGAGAGGAGCTGCTGTACTAGCTGGGCTCACACTCTGCGATTTTTGGCCCATTTTGAGCCGATTTTTGAGTCGTGCGACCGTTTTGGTGATCGGCCCGATTTTGGCCTTCATCGTGCGTCATGTAGTATACGTGGGTTAACGAGATGCGATTAACACCTCACGACCAGCTCCCAATCATCACCTCACGACCGTCGTGAGGGTGTCACCGCAGCTTCTCACACTGCGCACGCGCAAACACATAAACGTCGGTGAAAAAGACGGGCAAGGACAGAGAGACTCAAGAGGAGCTTCTATCCCCAAGCCATCCGTGCCCTAAACACACACACCCGCCCTCTCACATCATCTATAATTGACTGAGACAGGACTCTTCCAGACACTAAACCCAGGCACAATGTACATTTCAATTCCTTTAATTTTAAATATGTTTATATTGTCTATCCTGTAAAATAGTCAGATGTCTATTCATATTAATGTACAGAATTCACCTGCTTGCTGCTACTACTGCACATTCACCCAATGTATATACTATATATATCCCCCCCCAATTTTTGCACATGTCGAGGAGCGTGTCAGGCTACATTTCACTGTGTGTTATACTTGTATAACTATGCATGTGACAAATAAAGAACCTTGAACCTTGAACCTTGAGAAGCACAGCAGTGCAGCGTGTGATCTGGACACAAGCGATGGAGGCACTTGTAGAACTTTCGCTCATCCGAGCCTTTTCCATGTGGCCTCACAAAATCATCACGACCACAACAACCGTGAAAATGGTTGGATTTACGTTGCTGCTCAATCACAGATTACCTTCATGTTATGGACGCACAGTGTGAGCACTCAGGTCGCATCAGAGCGTCGGGCCGTATAGTGTGAGACCTGCATCGTGACCTATGAACTTCTAACCCCTGCGAGTCAATCGTACAGTTTGAGCAGGAGCTGAATAACGCTACTGAAAAAATCGCAGTGGTTGCCCAGCTTTAGTAGGAACTCACTGATTTGATCTGATCTCATAGTTTTGATCAGTATTTATCAGCAGAGTCTGAAGTTGATTGAATTCATTTTATTTATAGAGCATTAAATCCTAACAATAGTCACCTCAAGCTGCTTCATACTGTAAAGACTCATAGTAAAACTCCACAATCATACGGCGCCCTGTGTTTGTTACCTTATGTGTACCTTATATGTGTTTTGTGTTGTTTTGGTTGGAAGCATCAAACAGTTTTTGAGGCTGCGCTGTTGTGATTTATCTTAAATGATGTTGGATCCTAAGAGGAACTGTTAAAGTCAAGTCAAGTGGCTCTTATTGTCATTCCAACCATGTGCAGTGGTACAGTGCAGAGTGGAACGAGACAGTGTTCCTCCGACACCCTGGTGTTACATATGACATATAACTGATGAACACAGGACTTAAAGTGCAACAAAACGAGACAAGACAGATACAAGACAAGAAATGTGCAAAATACTGATCGTTGTGCAAAAAGTAACTTGGTGTCTATAGATGTGTGTGAGATACTGCAGATAAGTGCTTGGTAGTAACATGTGCGAAGGTGTGTGTGTCATTCCAGTCACTGAGTGTTCAGGAGTCTGACGACCTGGGGGAAGAAACTGTGTCAACATGTAAACATGCGGCCAGTTTTGGTGAGAGAAGGAAGACAGGATAAAGACATGCTGTGGAAGAGAGACAGAGATTAATAACAGATATGATTCAATGCAGAGAGGTCTGTTAACACATAGTGAGTGAAGAAGAAACACCCAGTGCATCATGGGAATCCCCGGCAGCCTATGTCTATTGCAGCATAACTAAGGGAGGATTCAGGGTCACCTGGTCCAGCCCTAACTATATGCTTTAGCAAAAAGGAAAGTTTGAAGCCTAATCTTGAAAGTAGAGATAGTGTCTGTCTCCTGAATCCAAACTGGAAGCTGGTTCCACAGAAGAGGGGCCTGAAAACTGAAGGCTCTGCCTCCCATTCTACTTTTAAATACTCTAGGAACAACAAGTAGGCCTGCAGAGCGAGAGCGAAGTGCTCTAATAGGGTGATATGGTACTACAAGGTCATTAAGATAAGATGGGGCCTGATTATTTAATCCAGTGAAGGGAAGCCAAAACAGGAGAAATCTGCTCTCTCTTTCTAGTCCCTGTCAGGACTCTTGCTGCAGCATTTTGGATTAGCTGAAGGCTTTTCAGTGAGTTTTTAGGACTTCCAGATAATAATGAATTACAGTCGTCCAGCCTGGAAGTAATAAATGCATGAACTAGTTTTTCAAAGGAGCGTCAGCGTTTAAATGAGAGAGAAACAGGAAGTGATCCGTCTCTCTGTCTCCAGGTGAGCCATGCCGCTGGTGAAGCGAATCATCGAGCCTCGGTACCTGTGCCGCGGCTCTCTGCCTGATGGGGTCGCCAGTGAGCTGGAGTGCGTCACCAACAGCACGCTGGCTGCGGTCATCAAACAGCTGGGAGGACTCAGTAAGTTTCGGTTATCGTTGTAACTCTGGTTCTCGATGAGGGGACGAGCTGAAGGTTTCCGATGCTTCAGCTAACCTCCATGCACTCTGCATTTACAGTTTAATAAAGTTTATTCAATGCAAATCATGTGATGAGATCATTCCTGCAGTGAGACACCATCGATGCTCAAACCTTTTCTGTTCATTTTGCTTCTGTTAGTAACCTAAGCCACAGCTAACCAATCAGCTTAGTGCAGCCAGGTAAAAACAGAGAACCCAGTATCACAGACTGTAAATAAAGATGGCAGTAGATCTCTGAGACCCAGTAGGAGAGGACTCCTCTGGTCTCAGTCTGACTGAATAAAACAGGAAGTTTATTTTTGTGGTCATACTGAAGCAGGAATCGCTCTCATCACATGCTAAAAATACGTGGAGTGAAGCTCCGCCTACAGCCCAGGTGTGGGAGTCCAAACACACACAAACACCTCCTCTCAAAACCTTGACTGTCAGTTGTGTGTGAGCGTTACCTGTGTGCAGGTGTACACATTCATCCTGTCACTGACAGAAGCTCGTGGTGAATGTTTGTGTTCCCAGAAAACTGAGCTCAACTTCATAAAATCAGATTAAAATCAAAGCCGTAATCATTATGAGTGGCTCTGCTTAACGGGAGCATGGGTGCAGGAACAGCTCCTGGTCGCTCGTTAGAATTGACCTTTAGACCAACACAGAGAGACTGAGGAGGAGCTTCTTCCCGCAGGCGATACGGTCTCTCAATCACACCACCACACAGTACTGACCCACACATATGGTTCTTACACACACACTGGATTTTCTGGACTTTGGTTTTGCACAACACTGGTCACTATATTCTTCATTTCCGGTTAATACTTGTACAGCTGCTGTTATTGTGTATATATTTATTTATATTTAGATTTCTTCATACATTCTTATATAGTTCTATATTATGTATTTTGTTGTACAGTTATTTTATTTTCAACTTTAATTTATATATTTTATCTTATTCTTCCCAGTTAAATTTACCCTTCATTCTAATTTGTGTTGTACAGTTATTTCATTTTTAACCTTAATTTATATTTTATTCCTTCCTAGTTAAATTTACCCTTTTTAATTTTTCATATTTATTTCCTATCTTATTCATAGCCTTTTCCTTTTTTGTTTTCTTTAGGTCACGAGCAGTTGTCAAAGCATTTCACTGCATATCGTACTGTGTATGACTGTGTACGTGACAAATAAAATTTGAATTTGAATTTGAATTAGGGTCGTTTTCTGTGGATAGAAGTCTGTGTGAGCTCACTCGGTCCACGGCGTAGTAATAACATGTCTTACTTCCTGATGATGGCATGCAGGTCGCCATGCGGAGGACATTTTTGGCGAGCTGTTCACAGAGGCTAACAGCTTCTACCTGAGAATGAACAGCCTGCAGGAGAGAGTGGACCTGCTGGCTGTGAAGGTCACTCAGCTGGATTCCACCGTGGAGGAAGGTTGGTGAGAATCACTGCCCTCAGATCATGTGACCATCCAGCGCCTCCACCTGTTTATAGATTCTGTATCTCTTCCGTGTGCTTCCAGTCTCGCTGCAGGACATCAATATGCGGAAAGCTTTTAGAAGCAGTACCATTCAGGACCAGCAGGTGGTGTCACGGAGCTCCATCCCTAATCCAGCGCTGGAGATGTACCAACGCTGTGACAAGCCACCACCCCTCAACATCCTGACAGCCTACAGGTTAGTTTAAACTCCGCCCACAATGTCCTGCAGGTTGTAGGCGGAAGAGTTTAAATTACTTGCAGGTAATTTAAACTCAGAGTTTTTGTTGTTGTGTCTGCAGGGACGACAAGAAGGCTGGTCTGAAGTTCTACACCGACCCATCGTACTTCTTCAACCTGTGGAAGGAAAAGATGCTGCAGGCCACCGAGAACAAACGCAAGGAGAAGAGACGGCAGAAGGTTCATCCATCCATCTATCCACGCATCCAACCACGATCATCCATCTATCCACGCATCCAACCATGATCATCCATCTATCCACGCATCTAACCACGATCATCCATCTATCCACGCATCCAACCATGATCATCCATCTATCCACGCATCCAACCACGATCATCCATCCATCTATCCACGCATCCAACCACGATCATCCATCTATCCACGCATCCAACCATGATCATCCATCTATCCACGCATCCAACCACGATCATCCATCTATCCACGCATCGCACCATGATCATCCATCTATCCACGCGTCCAACCACGATCATCCATCTATCCACGCATCCAACCACGATCATCCATCTATCCACGCATCGCACCATGATCATCCATCTATCCACGCATCCAACCACGATCATCCATCTATCCACGCATCCAACCACGATCATCCATCTATCTATCCACGCATCCAACCACGATCATCCATCTATCTATCCACGCATCCAACCACGATCATCCATCTATCTATCCATGCATCCAACCACGATCATCCATCTATCCACGCATCCAACCACGATCATCCATCTATCCACGCATCCAACCACGATCATCCATCTATCCACGCATCCAACCACGATCATCCATCCATCTATCCACGCATCCAACCACGATCATCCATCTATCCACGCATCCAACCACGATCATCCATCTATCCACGCATCCAACCATGATCATCCATCTATCCACGCATCCAACCACGATCATCCATCCATCTATCCATGCATCCAACCACGATCATCCATCCATCTATCCACGCATCCAACCACGATCATCCATCCATCTATCCACGCATCCAACCACGATCATCAATCCATCTATCCACGCATCCAACCACGATCATCCATCCATCTATCCACGCATCCAACCATGATCATCCATCTATCCACGCATCCAACCACGATCATCCATCTATCCACGCATACAACCACGATCATCCATCTATCCACGCATCCAACCACGATCATCCATCTATCCACGCATACAACCACGATCATCCATCTATCTATCCACGCATCCAACCACGATCATCCATCTATCCACGCATCCAACCACGATCATCCATCTATCCACGCATACAACCACGATCATCCATCTATCCACGCATCCAACCACGATCATCCATCCATCTATCCATGCATCCAACCACGATCATCCATCTATCCACGCATCCAACCACGATCATCCATCTATCCACGCATCCAACCACGATCATCCATCTATCTATCCATGCATCCAACCACGATCATCCTTCCATCTATCCACGCATCCAACCACGATCATCCATCTATCCACGCATCCAACCACGATCATCCATCCATCTATCCACGCATCCAACCACGATCATCCATCCATCTATCCACGCGTCCAACCACGATCATCCATCCATCTATCCACGTGCCCAACCACGATCATCCATCCATCTAGCCACGCGCCCAACCACGATCATCCATCCATCTAGCCACGCACCCAACCACGATCATCCATCTATCCACGCATCCAACCACGATCATCCATCCATCCACGCATCCAACCACGATCATCCATCCATCTAGCCACGCACCCAACCACGATCATCCATCTAGCCACGCACCCAACCACGATCATCCATCTATCCACGCATCCAACCACGATAATCCATCTATCCACGCATCCAACCACGATCATCCATCCATCTATCCATGCATCCAACCACAATCATCCATCCATCTATCCATGCATCCAACCACGACATCCATCTATCCACGCATCCAACCACGATCTTCCATCCATCTATCCACGCATCCAACCACGATCATCCATCTATCCACGCATCCAACCACGATCATCCATGCATCCAACCACGATCATCCATCCATGTATGTGAAAATAAGGTGCTGCTTTAACAGGTCATTTATTTCTAGGAGCAGAGACATGTGGAGGAGTCCTCAGGGCGGGAGGTGAAGAAGGTGAAGTAATTTGTGTTTGGTTAAAACTTGTTAAGTCGCATGTTTTGATAAGTTTGTGAACTTTCATTAAATCTCATTACTTGTCATTACTGTTTCTCTTGGGAAGGTCCGGAAAGCGCGAAACCGGCGGCAGGAGTGGAACCTGATGGCTTATGACAAGGAGCTCCGCCCAGATGCTCGAGTCACGCCATCACCTCACCATACATCTGACGGCTCAGTGTCACCCGACAGGTAAACACCTGCATGTTCACACCTACTTCCCAGTCCAATAAGCTGACATCAGAACTTTAACTCCTCCCCCAAAGGTCAGGGATGTCAGATGACCTCTCCTTCCCGGCCAGTCCTCACCACGATGGGCATGATAGAAAAGATCATGCTGACATGGCGACCAGTGGGTCTGGGCAAACTCAGTCATTGGACCGTGCCCTCAGACCCACCTCCGCAGTATCCGCGGCAACCGCTCGCCAGCACTCTCTGGGCCGCAACCAGCCGCATCAGCATCAGCATCGCCCACAGCTGCTCACTGGTCCAGCCAATCAGAACGGAGCACGTTCCAACATGGCAAAGGAAGCCAAGTAAACACACACTTCAAATTATAATCACTATCATTATGCACATATACATGTTTGACCTTTAACCTCCATCCCTCCTCAGTGATCATCAAATCCCTCCGGCCCCTCCGCCGCCTCCACCTCTCATGCCATCAGCAGGACAGGTGGTGTTTCCAAACAGCTCCATCCACATTGCTGCTATGGCAACACCATTGCACCCTGCAGCTGTGCCTGGTAACCAAGGTAACAAGCACCCAGCTATTTTTTGGTTTCTGATGGCGCTTTTGCATGTCCACGTGAAATCAGGAGCTCCTGCACTTTTCTATCCACAGGTGGCACTGCTGCCCAGCCCCACCCCTATAGCCCCTCCCCTCCACCACTACCCCCAGCTAACTACATCCCCTCCCCCTCCCGTCCTAGCAGCCAAGCTCCCTCCTCTGCTGCTGCGCCCCCGGTGCCCCCGGCGGCGGATGGCAGGAAGCTAGCCGCAGGACTGAACGTGCCAATGAATGACGCCCGCAGTGACCTCCTCGCCGCTATCCGCAGAGGTCAGTCAGGACGCAGACAGTTCACAGATTATAGAGGTGGTCACTGGGTGATGCTCGTCTGGTGTGGGCGGGTGTGGCCAGGGTGACCTGGTGGGTGTGGTCCGACAGATGTGTGTGTGATCTGGTGTGGATTGGTGTGGTCCTGCGTGTTGATGCAATGTCTCGTGTCTGCAGGGATCCAGCTGAGGAAGGTTCAGGAGCAGCGCGAGCAGGAAGAGGCCAAGAAACGAGAGCCGACAGGAAACGACGTTGCCACCATCTTGTCACGACGTATTGCCGTGGAATACAGCGAATCAGAAGAGGAGTCTGAGCCTGAGGACCAGGAGTGGTCCGACTAAGGAGGAGGAAGAGTGCGCCAGACAGGAAGTGACTCGTCAGAGAGCCAAAACTTCTTTCTTGTTTTCCTGTTTGATGTTAATGAGTCAGCGTGGCATCCAATGGTGTTTTATGAACCTGCTGATGGTGACACGCAGAAACTTTATTGACAGCAGCAGGTTTAACAGACGTTACTCAGAAAATGAACCCTTGGCACAGCGCCCCCCTCAGGACGCCGACCGTCTGTGTTCGTGATGAAACAAAAGTTGACCTGGATTTATGTATCACTTTGCTGCTTGGACATCAAATGTCATCATTTTCAATTTATCAGAACTTTTAAAAATACATTTTCAGTTTTTAATATTTTTGTTTATTTGTTTTTACATTTTATTTTGTTTATATTTTATTCTTCATATTCTTTATATTTGTTGCTTTAGTTTTTATATTTCTTTTATTTCTTCTGTTATGATGCATCTTGTTCTACAGTGTGAGATGCAATGTGATGACATCATAGTAACTACTGACATCATGCATAATCATCCCTGCTGCTGTGGAGAGGGGGCGTGTCCTCCCTGTCCTGTACCATGTGTGATTGGCTGTTCGTGCAGTGCTGTTTCTGTGACCTGCATGTGGGTGAAAAAAACTGAAAATAGAACAAAAGTTATAGATAAAATCAAGAGTTGATTTTTGTGATTTATTTCAATCATTAAATATTTAAAGTCTCTTTTTAAAACTTGTTTTATTAGTTTTAATCTTTTAACTTTATGCATCAAGGAAAAATTACATTATATTCAACGGTCTTTGACTTGAAGAAATGTGTTTAACATTTAAACCTATTTCCTGCATATAAAATAACAATATTTGTGTTTACGTTCACTCCTTCAAATAGATGCAAGTAAAATACAGCAGGAACGTGTTACCTCACCATACATCTGTCTCCTTTCCTCACCTCCTGCTGAGGACTAGGGAAAAGAGAAGTGGAACGACCTCACACTCTCTCTCCTTGACGGTGTGAGGATGTCCGCCGTGTTGAAACTACAAACGTGCATTGTCCTCTGTCTCAGCGTGTTCTATTGTTTGGTGGAGTTCATATGAACGAGAACAGCCTGTGTAAACGTCCTGCACCACAGAGGCGGGAATTTTAAAGCCGGAGGAACATTTGGGTCTGATTTACTGCCTCACAGAGAAAAACAGAGTCTGTGCTGACAGCTGTGAACAGCAGCACTTTGGGCCTTATGCACGTGTTTATTTCACTCCCAGGAGAGAATTTTAAACGTCACTTCAAACTCTGTCACACACAGGTTACTGCAAACTGCACGAAATCTGCCAGTGCGTCACATTGTCTCAATATTGCCCTGTGCTATTCAAACTAAGGGCTGCACACATTCATGCATGTGCCACAGTAACCATAGTAACAGAGTTCAGTTTGTAATGATTATTATTATTGTACTTTATTGAGCCCCGTGGGGAAATTGCTCTCTGCATTTAACCCATTCACTCAGTGAAGCAGTGGGCAGCCATTGGGCGCCCGGGGAGCAGTGTGTAGGGACGGTACCTTGCTCAGGGGTACCTCAGGGTAGCTGTTAAGGGGAATCGAACCCCCGACCTTCCGATCATGGGGCAACCACTCTACCTACTGAGCTATCCCTGCCCCATGATGCAGCTCTCCTCGGGATAAATTGGAGCTCCACCCAAGTCCTAATCCTGAGACCTTTGCACGGTGCTCAGAAGTATTTCTTCTATCAGACTGATTCTCCTGAACATGAGCTCACACTGCATTATTTTGGTTAGTAGGCTCTTCTGTGTTTTTGAGTCACATATTCTCTCTGCTGATTCTTACTGAAGCCAACTGGCTGCATTTCTGTATATAAATTACAATACAACTATAAAATGAAATCCATATCATGTTCTTATATCTTCCTGCTGTGGAGGTCGTTCCCTGTAAAATTCCTCCATCATCACTGATCCCAGCTGACCTGAAGTAAACAGACTGTAACACAACAAAAGTCATTACTAATGAACGCTCTTCATGCAGGAACCACTCAACAGGAAGTAGTTTGTATTCCAGCAGTGTGACGTTCAGGGTTCAGCTGCTGATAAAAACTAGAAATACATCAGCACCTTATGGCTGAAATGGAAAATGGAACGTTATGATGAACGTTTACATGATCTGCTCTGCTTTGGTTATGTTTTTCATGAATGGTCGGATGGGATGGCGTTTTCTCCTCTCCTTTCATCAAGGATGCTTTGGTGTATCCTACTCTAAAGGGAGCACTAAAGCTCCTTTCCATGGAGTTTGGAGAGGTGGAACAGCTCCGATCATGGTCACGTATCTCAGTGAGGAACACGCCCACAGTTTCTGCTGAAGTCATCGTTACAGCGAGCGACGCTGGTTTCAGCCTGATGATGACATCAGGTGTGTTGTTGTTTAAAACGGGTGCAGTGTACACCTTTTCACACTTTTAATTCTGTTCACCTGGACGCCGAGTTTTCAGTGGTGGATCTGCTCCGTCATTTCAGCCTTACCTGGATCATCGGGCATGCATCGAGACAGAGGAATGTTTTTGTACTGTTAAATAAAGTTTTGATACAAAGCTTTGATAATGAGGAAGAGTCAAATTTACATTCATCCATTTATATACTCGTCTCAGTTCTTCCTGTGGGGGCAGGAGAGTCCAGTACTGCAGTTATTTCCCACAGAGAAGAAGAGCAGCCGCCAGAGCGGAAGTGAGAAAAATCAGCGGGAGCGGAGCGGCATTTCTGTTTGAGTACCGCCGGGTTAAAGGTCACGCCGTCACCGACAAACACACACACAGCCGGGAAGAAGCTCCGAGAGCCAACTCTCTGCTAACCAGCGGCTTCCTGCTCGAGTGAGTCTCTGCTCCTGTACGGAGAGACCTTTGTGGTGAAGGCGGAACAAGCGGCTCAGCTCCGGTTACAGTCCGGTACCGCCTCACGTTGCACTGCAGCCCCTTTTCCATTTGTAGCTGCTCGGCTTTCAGGGTTTTACATTCGGTCACAGTTCCTGGTAGTGATGGGCAGATGAAGCTTCATGAAGCACTGAAGCTTTTCATCCAGTTGGTTCATCCCAGTGCAAGGCGTCTTGAAGCTTCATTTGCTCTAGTAGGCCACCTACTGGACGTAAAAATATTAGTTGGCAAGAATTTGAAGAGTGTGGCCTTTTGCACACAGCCTGTAAATGTCAACAACAAAAGGAGTGTGTAAAACATGTATATTGTAGTGATGCAGTATACTGTGTATATTTATACTGGCAGTATGGAAACGATCATTTACTGTGAGGTGAGGTGTGGTTGGGGTGTGGACAGTAGTTGTGCTTTTGTAACGTTGAGGTATGGACAGCTACACACTGAGGCCTCAGTCCTGCCTGTTCACATTTTATTCTGTAAAAACTAAATTTTCACTGCTCTTGTGACCTTTCTAGTGGGGAGAGCATAGCTAGGATTTAATGATTTAACAAATCTTTTAAATCCTTTCTCCTCCACAATGCTAAATGGCTGAGAGTCCTCAATCAATAAAAACAAAGCACAAATATAAATATCACACACGTAACTTATTACAGTTGTATAATATTGTTATATCATTTAGTAACATTACTGCATGCTATATTATCATTGCATTTGATGGCTCACCTGGTCTTGCTCCACAATCGGTGTCCCCTTACTCTCATGCAAAGCTCTGTAGTGCCTAAGCATGGATGAGGTGTTGTTGTTATATCCCAGCTCCCTGGCACATAGCAAACACTTCACCTTGTACAAAAGTCAAGACAGCTTAACATAAATTGTATTGCACCATCAGTATTATGAAAATACATCTTCTGTAGAAATTTGTAGGCAGCACGGTGGTTAGCACTGTTGCCGCGCAGCAAGAAGGTCCTGAGTTCAATTCCACCATCAGGCCGGGGTCTTTCTGTGTGGAGTTTGCATGTTCTCCCCGTGTTTGCGTGGGTTCTCTCCGGGTACTCCGGCTTCCTCCCACCGTCCAAAGACATGCAGCTTGTGGGGATAGGTTAATTGGATAATCCAAATTGCCACTAGGTGTGAATGGTTGTCTGTCCCTGTGTGTTAGCCCTGCGACAGACTGGCGACCTGTCCAGGGTGTACCCTGCCTTTCCCCCCATGACAGCTGGGATAGGCTCTAGCGCCCCCCGCGACCCTGAAAAGGATAAGCGGAAGCAGATGGATGGATGGATCTTCTGTAGAAATTTACATACCTTGTTGGGAGGGACATCCTCCTCTTCTTAGCTGGCTCCATTCTCTCCTGACTTTCATAAACCTCCAAACTCTCACTAACCGCAACTCTCCATCAAACACCCACATTTTGAATGGGGTCTGAGGGGTTTATATCGCTGTCATAGCTCGCGGCAAAGTTCGAACCACTTCCTGAACCAGTCACGTGGTACAGCTGGGCAGCGAGGCTTCGGACGTCATCATTTTCAGCTCCTCCCATCAATGAAGCAAGCCTCGATACGCGTATCGGGGAAACGCCCCCTCCATTACGCGACACAAGATTTGAAGCCTCGATACAGAACGTCACATCACTAGTTCCTGGTACTGTTTTAGTACCTGCTCGGACGGGTTCCAAGCGATCCGAGCAGGTATTAAACTATTACGTCATCGGACAGCATGCCACTGATTGGCTGGTCAGTGGTGTCACTCGATGGGTCATGAGAACATCTACTTCACAAAAAAACGAGAGAAATGTGTTCTGGGAATCCATCCAACCTCACAAACCATCCTACCTGTTGTTTCTGCGCATGTGCACAACACAAAATTAAGTGGCAACCCGTCCTATCTACTTAAATTTATGCTGGAATTATTGTGTGACCGCAGGAATGTACGCTAGGACGGTTTGCTCCAAGAAACAACGCCGTGCTCCCGGAATCTGACAAACAGCCCCCGCATTCGTGTCACATTTTAATTAAGCTTACACGTTGCTATAACAACGAGCACCCATATTAGATGGTACTGATTATAGTGGAAACCCAGTGGAGTCGAGTTGTGGCGAGTCGAGCAGGCACTAATGCAAAAGGGGCTAAAAAAAAAACTGAAAATGTTTCATACGTCTGAAAAGTGCGTCCTGTTTGGGTGCGCTTGTTTTGCAGACATGGCGGTGCAGGTGCCGTGCCTGTCGTTCCGGCAGCCGTATGCCGGCCTGGTTCTGAACGGGGTAAAGACGGTGGAAAGCCGCTGGAGGCCGCTGCTCGCTCCACTGGAGAACCAGACGCTGGCGGTCCACGTGGCTCAGCGTAACTGGGAGGGGTCGGACTGGAGGGCGGTGCTAAGCGGCCTGCTGGGGATGGACAGCGCTCAGATTGAGGCACTTCTGGAGTCCGGGGAGCGGTTTGGCCGCGGCGTGGTGGCAGGTTAGAATCCCTATTTACTCTGCCACATTTACACATCCCTGAACAAACCCTGTGGTCTCTTTTAGGATTGGTGGATGTGGGCCGGACCTGGCTTTGCCCCGCCTCCCTCCAGGGGAAGGACCTACAGTGCCTGGAGCAGTCGGCCGTGCTGATTGGTCTGCAGGAGAAGCACCTGACTAACCTGTCCAACCCTCGCTGGCTGAAGGCCCCACTGAGAGCTCCGGGAGGTCGCGACCTCTGGACCATAGAGATCCCAGCAAAACTGTTACCGTGACAACACATACGTAACCTACCCGAGCACCGAGGCCGGAGCGACTTCTCTGTCATAGTACATTGGTTTTTACAGCTGATCATTGATCTGTGATCAGAGCGGTGGCGCTGACCTCAGATCAGGTCACTGTGATGTCATCAGCACACCTGATTTTTGTGGTCGAGCGAGGTCTTCCATCTCTGAGGGTGGGGTGGGGGTCAGACCAATGATCTGAGCTCCTGGGGCCGTCGTCCCGGAGCACCAGAGGCTTCACAGCAGCTCGATAAAAGTCCAACCTGTCCAGTTCTTTGTTTCTTTGAAATGATGGAACCCGTCTAATCCCAGATTTTTCACTGCAAAATAAGTGAATGCATTTCACTCCTTAGACTTGTCCTACTCACTGTATGTTTAATTTTGTTGATGTGTGGGGGTTAAAACGGCAACTGTTGCCGGTGGGTTAATAAGGACACGTTCCAAACGTCCAGTGTTTGTGTAAGTAACCTACCTGTGGTGCTGTTATCAGGCGGCTGTATGTTACACTGAAATTAAAAGGTAATATTTTGCTATGCTTGCTGTTCTGCTCATTGTTCTCTCGCTGTTTTAGAAAACAGTCTGTGCAGAATTGTTGTAATTCAGTCACACTGGAGGGTTTTAGAGCATGAAGCCATCAGGACTTTGACTAAACCAGGATGGTAAACTGCAGAATTCATGGTTCCATCAACAAAACAAATGGATAAACACACAAACAGACCTCTAATCCAGGTAACTGCATGTTACCATGGTAACTTATCAGCAGGTATGAAACCAGCACCCGTTAACCAATCAGATCTATAAAAACCACAGTGATCAATACACATACAGTATAATTTAAACATGTATCAGGCTGAGTCAACACACCATCTGCAGATTTTCATACAACCTGTGGCGCTTTTCTCTGTGAAACAAGCGGCGGTGGATGGAGCAGCTACATCCACGTGAGCTCATCCCGAATGATGAGGTCACCATAAGCAAATCCAGATAAAGAGTTCCTGGGCTGAGGGACGTCCCTCAATCACCGCGTTTCTGTTCTTGGCTGTGACGCCACTTCCTGTGTCAATAAAGGTTTAAAAAAATGACGACAGGCGACTCAGTGGGGGGGGGGGGGGGGGGGGGGGGGGGTCGTCTCAGGCTTCGCTGCTCATCACAGGTCTGGACAAAGCAGTCGTTCAAACATCCATCAACCTTTGTCTCAGTGTAATCAGATTACTTACTGAACTTCAATGTCACAGCAGCTGTAATGGAAAAAAATGCCTTTATTGATTTTAGTTTCCATGGAAACAAAGAAAATCAGAGTCAGCCTCCAAAGCTCTCAAATTTTCTGCTGCTATGAATCACACTCACCCCTAACCTGCACAGGTGAGAGTTTTCTACCTGAGAGCTCAAACTGACACACTGAGGCGCTGGCCCCTCGCCAGAGATGACGACCTATCATCTGTAACTCCCCTCTGATCCCCCCCCTCTCACGCCCTGTGGAGAATCGCACCTTTCTGGCTTTATTATTTTACTTCCTGTTTGCTCAAAGCATAAAAAACAGGAAGTTGATGTTTGGGACTGTTAACTGGACAATAGTCATGTGACCAGATGAAGCAAAAACGCCATCTGCTGGTGAAACAAACTTTATTCACCCAAAACCCAAACAACAAAACATCAACACAAAGAGATCCCTCCACAAATAGGGACTGGTCACACCCACCACCTCATATTGGCTGTCACAACATGAATTTTAACCAACAGCAACATCCATTAACATCCAGCCAATATTTACCTTTAAATCCTAACTTTAATTTTGAAAGTCTTGCTGCAGGAAAAGTGTTCATAATAATGTTACCACTAATTCAAAACAAAAGGGTTTTTAGCCTTGAGCTAATATGCACGTTACATAGTGGGTGGGATGTAGTGTGTGGCTGTGTGGTGAGGGGACGGGGCAGCAATGTATCCAACAACGTGAGAAGGGTTGGGGGCAGGGCAGTAGAGTCGTGGGGCGTGGCCTCCAGTCGATATTGGCCCCCAGTGGACAGAGGAAGGGAGGCATGGGTGGTAGGAAGAGTGGTGAGGGTGGTGGGCGGGATGTGGAAGAGGAGGTGCAGGGGCTGTAGTCAGGTAGGTGCTTGGGGGTGGAGCTTCATATGGCAGGTGGAGTAGTGGGAGAGGAGGAGGGAGGGGCGACTGATCTGGGTAGAGGAGAGCAGAGGAGGGGGCGGAGCCTGGAGGAGTAGGACTGATGGAGGAGGAGCTTTCCATGGAGACACCTGAGGAGACAAACCACATGCTTATATTTTCAAAGTAAATTCGTTTATAATGCAGAAAATTTGGGTTTTAACGTGGAGGCAGACTAATCATGTGACCTGACCAATGACTAACAGCGCCTGCAATTGGCGCATTGTGCTTCTGTCTTCATTTACACTGCACCTGACTCCAGAATTACTGCATCGCACTTCCTGTCTGTTGCCACGCCTGTTTGCTATGTTCATCCGGTCAAATTTCACCTTAATAACAATACAGTAGTCATTCGGTACAGGAATGTGACAGCTGGATGGTGTAGGGTTCGCCCCACCCTTCCCTCCTCATCACGCCACTCTCACCGTTATGCAGCTGTAAAGCTTCACCAACAGACCTGCTGACCTCTGGCACTTCTACACTGTTTTATTGACAAACACTTCCTGTTTTGGCAGCGTGTGCACTCCAAAGGTAAAGGTGTGTCACTAGTACTGACCGCCGTTGTGTCCCTCTGTCTGTCCATCTGCAGACCTGGAGGATTCTGGGTAGGAGCTGGCGGGCTGATGGGAGATCCGCCCAGTCTCAGAGAACGGCTGGGAGGCAGCTGGGGACGGAAGATGGGACAGATCAAGTCACAGTAAAGGGGGTGGAGCTTAAATTAAAACACCTGAGGGACCATCCATGCTGTAATGACATCACTGCACACATCTTCCTGTTAGTCATGTGTTCCCCACAGTTGCCGCCTACCTGATCGCACTGTTTTATTGTGAAAGGCTTTGCTACGGAAGTGAAGGCTCAGCTAAAAGATGAAACTTGCATCTTTTGTATACAGGTGGAGGAAGTGCAGCACCACCTGCTGGAACCGATCACTCTTACCGTGCAGAGGGGGCTCCTGGCCCAGGTAGGGCGTGTAGGGCTGGTAGGGGTAGGCAGTCTCAGGTGAGGAGGCGGGATACACCTGCTGCTGTTGCTGCCAGCAGCTCTGATGGTACCACTGAGGAGACAGATGGTCACATGACGGTCACATGACAAATTCACAGCATCATGTCATCACCTGAACCTGAAACACCTGCAGAATCATCTATAAACATTCAAAGAACCTGAAGGAAACGTGTGTCTCTTTGAAACGGCAGCCACAGGTTAAAGGAGAGGAACACCAGTCACATGACCTCCACAGGACCCAGGTGATCAGAGTGTCCTTGGAAGATGTTTACCACACCTGCAAGTGACTCAGGTGCACTCAGACTTCTGCTGCTAAAACAGATTTGCCAGTGGAGGAGCTGAGCTAGTTTCAGTCATTATGTCCTGTTTATAGATCGGAAACCTGCAGTCAGCTGAGACTGAAGGATCACCTGGATGATAACGAAAGGTTTCTCCCACTGAAAACGTCCAGAACAGAATCAACATTCTGTGATGCTCCGTGAATTCATTCAGGCGTCTCACCTTCACCTGTCAGCGCCGCTTCAAAGACTGCTGTTTACTGTTCAGGTGTCTCTTACCTGGACGCCCAAATTGAAGTAATACTGGAGGACTCTGCAGTCTACACACACACACACACACAGACACACACACACACACACACACACAGACACATAAATCAAACTGATCCATATGGATACAAACTGTAAACACAAGCTTTTGACTTCTGACCTCTTGGTAAATCACTTCCATTAGGGTCATATGAATAAGGGGGCGGGGCTACCACAGTGCAGAGCGGCTCACCCAACTCATTAACCAACCAGGAAGAAGCAGCTGGGATCGCCATGGCAACTGGAACCAGAAAACGTGTTAGTGTATGGCAACCTACTGAGAACCAATGAGACTGAAAGACTTCGTGTCAGCTAAAGCTCTCAGAGGTGACAGAAGTCCCTCCCCCTGATATTCAGACTTCCTGTTTTAGAGGTGCAGCCAATCAGAGCCAATTAAAGCGGGTTCGGGCCTTAAACAGGGCAGAGCTCTGAGAGAAGTAACTGAGGTGGGCAGTGTTTGCTTACCTGAGCGTGTCTGCGCGTGTGTGGCTGACGGCAGGTGAGCAGCTGCTGGTAGCCGTGATGAGGAAGAGGAGGGTGAGGAGGAAGAGGAAGATGGAGACGAGCAGATGACTGACAGCGGCTTCACTACCTGAAACACACACACACACACACACACACACAGCAGTGAGCGAACACCTGCAGCTCTGCAGGCAGCCACAGGGGGCAGCACATCAGGATTCTGTGATCAAAAGATCTCAATTTCTGTTTTCAGTCACAGCGATTCTGCTCGTACACACAGAACCCACCAAGCGTTTTCTTTTTTCCCCCTTTAATACAAAATATTTTTATAGAGTATTTATGGATATAGTTTACAAAGAAAGAAAAGACGGACAACAAACTGTTTACAATGAATACAAAACAGAACTTCTCATGTTAGAACATCGTTTTCCTCTCTTATTATTTACCAAACAAGCAACGAAAAGAAAAAAACTACAAGATAACCAAAGCCAGAGGGATTATGATATTAACTAACCCTGTCCACAAGAACCACACAGAAGTTAGCTGCAACATCACTGAGCTTCACATTCCCATTAACAGACAGACATCAGACCACTATGGAGAAGCAAATCCGTTAGTCAGCTGGAACATCCGTAAGTTGAAGTTTAGAGAAGTTTTCCAGAAAGAGACCCCAAATTTTATCGAATGTGCCCTTTTGGTTCTGGATGGAGCAGTGGATCTTTTCCAGACTGAGACATGACATGACATCAGCAAGCCACCGAACATGGGAGGGCGGGGCAGCGGCCTTCCACCTCTCAAGTCCACCTCATGGACTTGAGAATGGGAGCTGGGGTTACACTGCACAGTTTATTATAGATGCGAGACATTACAGCTTTGCCTGATAGTTGCAAATTAAGGAGCTCGTCCAGTAAGTTAGCAGCTGGAGCTTCTGGAAAATTTGAGAGGTGGGATTGCAAAAAATGTCTGCTTTGTAAAATCTATCTAAAAAAGTGAGTTTTGGGAAGATGTATTTTCCTGCCAGCTGATCGAATGATGATAGTTTATTGTGTATAAAGAGACCTTTAAAGTAAATAATACCTGCTCTAAACCAGACCTGGAACAAGTTGTCCAAAGCTGGGGGAGGAATAGGTGGTTTGAAAGGATGGGGCTTTTAAGTGAAAAATAATTAAGATTGAAATGTCTCCTGAACTGCGCCCAAACCCTGAGGGAGTGCCGAATTATTGGATTAGATGTAAAGTTGTCAATGGATGAAGGAAGAGAAGAACCCAGAAAGAAGGCAAGAGAAAATTCCCTGAGTTGAGCCTGATTCCATTGCCAGCCAGCTGGTGGGGCCCACACCCTCCCCAGACTGGAACCAGTAGGTCAGGGACCGAATGTTGGCAGCCCAATAGTAAAAGCGGAAGTTGGGGAGTGCCAGACCCCCTTCAATCTTAGGTTTCTGTAAATGCACCTTAGCTACTCCAGGTCGTTTACCCTTCCAAATATAAGAGGAGATTCCAGGAGAGTCTAGAGTTGTAAAGAAAGACTTGGGGATGAAGACTGGTAAAGATTGAAATAAGTTGGTCTCAAAGGTACGGTTTAACTTGGTTTAAATCCTACCTCTCAGAGAGGTCGTTCTCTGTTGCTATGGGGCAACACTCCTCGGCTTCTGCCCCTATTTACTGTGGTGTGCCTCGAGGGTCCGTGCTCGGTCCTGCTCTTTGTACATGTTGGGATTAATTTTTAGTAAATACAACATCTCCTTTCACCGTTATGCCGATGATATCCAGATTTATTCACCTCTGAAATCCGATGTGTCTGCTTCTTTGCAACCTCTGTTCAACTGTTTGCATGAAGTTAAATTTTGGTTATCACATAATTTTCTTACATTGAGCGAAAATAAGACCGAAATCATAGTCTTTGGTAGTCACACTCTGCTAGACCGGTTAGCTGATGCCCTTGGCCCTCTCGCTAGCCATCTCTCGCTCACTGTAAGGAACCTCTGAGTGTTCCTGGATGGCCCTTTTAAACTTCAGAAACACGTCTCCACTGTGGTAAAAACAGCTTTTGCCAGTTGCGTCAGATATCCAAAGCAAAGCCATTACTTCCTTTAAAGGACCTTGAAAAGCTTGTCCACGCATTTATCACATCCAGACTGGACTACTGTAACTGCCTCTACTCGGGCCTCCAACACTCTTCTCTTTACCGGCTTCAGTTAATTCAAAATGCAGCTGCGCGTCTTTTAACAGGTACGAGAATCTATGAACGCATAACTCCAATTTAAGCAAATTACATTGGCTCCCTGTCAAATATCGCATAGATTTTTAAATTCTTTTGTTCACTTTTAAAATTCAGAATAATTTAGCGCCCAGCTATCTCTCTGAACTCCTCCACTTACACAATCCCAACAGAGCACTTAGATCGTCCAATCACAGGCTCCTTGCACAACCTAGGTCTCGAATGAAGTCGAGCGGTGACCGGGCCTTTGCAACCGTGGCACCCAGACTCTGGAATAACCTCCCTGTTCATGTTCGTACTGCCGAGTCGATCCAGTCGTTTAAATCACGTCTTAAAACTTATCTTTTTACTTTGGCCTTTGATTCTAACTCGTTGGCTGTTTTAGCTTATTGTGTTGTTACCTATTGTTTGTTGTCCTGTTTTATTGTTTGTTTTAATTGTCTTGTGTTTTCACTGACTGTGAAGCACTATGGTCAACACTGTTGTTTTAATATGTGCTCTATAAATACATTTTGATTTGAAGTGTAAGAATTTAGGAAGGATATTCATTTTAATTGAATTAATTCGTCCGACCACAGTTGTGTTCAGGGGTGACCACTGTTGAAGGCTTTGTTTGACATTCTTCAATAGTGTAAAAAAGTCGGCTTTGAGAAGTTGTTTATACTTTCTTGTAATTGTAATACCAGGTAGGTGAACTGCTCCTTGACCACTTTAAAGGGGAAACCCGACAAATCTATTGGAAACGCTTCTTCATTTGATAGACAAAGTTCGCTCTTGGACAGATTTAATTTATAACCACAGACTTGACTGAAACGCGTGAGTAGAGACAATATAGACGTTAGGGAAGCATGTGCATTTGAGATAAAAAGCAATAAATCGTCAGCATAGAGAGAGACTGTTCAGTTTGACCTCTTTGTATGCCCTGGACAAGTTTACTGCTTCGAAACAGCATTGCTAAAGGTTCAGTAGCTAGATCAAATAACAACAGGCTAAGGGGACAGTCCTGACGTGTGCCACGTTTGAGTTTGAATGGTTTTGATTTCTGGCTATTAGTGCAAACAGACGCAACAGGGGACAAGTATAGGCACTTGATCCATGAGATGAAGTTGGGACCGAACCCATATCTTTCCAGCACAGCAAATAAATAGTTCTACTCCACGGCATGAGTTGAAAGAAGTTCAAATTTGGTTTGGAGTTCAATATGTTTCTTGTAAACCTCAGAGTCCTTATTGTATGCATAGTGATGGTCCAAGTGTTTTATTTTATCGGCTAATTCTTGCCTTTCTTTGAAGTTTACCCTCTTTACATTAGCTGTATATGAAATGATCTGCCCTCGGGGATAGGCCTTCATTGAGTCCCAAACTAAAAGGCTAGAAATATTTGGGGAAAGATTGGCGTCTAAAAAGAGCTTAATTTGGTTATTTGGATTAACGGAGATGTTCGCGCGGCACTGGCGGCACGGAACACCGCCTTTGCCTCCGCGAACACATCGGACTACAAACACGCACATTACCAACTCCGGAAGACGATCAAAGCAGCCAAACGTGAGTACAGGGACAGGGTGGAGCAACAGTTTGACAACCCTCGGAGGATGTGGCAGGGACTAAACACGATCACAGACTTTAGAGGGAAAACCAGCACACCGCAGACCACGGCCTCTCTGTGTGAGGATCTAAACGTATTCTACGCTAGATTCGACACAGCGAACACCATGAGACCGGACAGTGTGCGCACCGCGGATGACGTCAGTGCGCACACTGTGTCTGAGGAGGATGTGCGGAAGTGCTTCAGGAAGGTGAACGCGCGCAAAGCTACTGGTCCGGACGGGATTCCCGGCCGCGTCCTCAAGTCATGCGCGGCTCAGCTGGCTGGAGTGTTCACACACATCTTCAACCTTTCCCTCTCTCTGTCTGTAGTCCCAGCCTGCTTCAAAATGGCCACCATCGTCCCTGTACCCAAATCCTCCACCATCTCCTCATTGAACGACTGGCGACCTGTAGCCCTGACCCCCATCATGAGCAAATGCTTCGAGAAGCTGGTCAGGGACTTCATCTGCTCTGCACTACCCGACTCACTGGACCCTCTACAGTTCGCATACCGCCACAACAGGTCCACTGATGATGCCATAGCCCTGACACTACACACTGCCCTGTCACACCTGGAGAAGAGAGACACGTATGTGAGGATGCTGTTTGTAGATTACAGCTCAGCATTCAATACCATCGTTCCCTCGAAGCTGGACAGGAAACTGCAGGATCTAGGACTGAGCAGCTCCCTCTGCAGCTGGATCCTTAGCTTCCTGTCTGACAGACGCCAGGTGGTCAGACTGGGCAGCATCACCTCATCCCCCGTCACACTGAACACTGGTGCTCCACAGGGGTGTGTACTGAGCCCTCTCCTGTACTCACTCTACACCTACGACTGCACAGCCACTAACAGCTCCAACATCATTGTGAAGTTTGCGGACGACACTACAGTGGTGGGTCTTATCACCAACGGTGATGAGACGGCTTACAGGGAGGAGGTCAGCGCCCTGACCCACTGGTGTCAAGACAACCATCTCACCCTCAACGTCGCAAAGACAAAGGAGTTGATAGTGGACTTCCGGAGGTGCAGAGAAGTACACACCCCCATCACCATCAACGGCGCTGCTGTGGAGAGAGTGAGCAGCTTCCGGTTCCTTGGAGTACATCTGGCTGAGGATCTTACGTGGTCAGTACACACAAACAAAACAGTGAAGAAGGCGCAGCAGCGCCTCTTCTTTCTCAGGAGACTGAAAAGATTCGGCATGAGCCCCCGCATCCTCAGGACCTTCTATCACTGTGCCATTGAGAGCATCCTCACTGGATGCATCACCACCTGGTATGGCAACAGCACCGCCTACAACTGCAAAGCTCTCCAGCGAGTAGTGCGGTGCTCTGAACGGATAATTGGAGGTGAGCTTCCCTCCCTCCAAGACATCTACAGGAAGCGCTGCCTGAGGAAAGCGGGGAGGATCATCAAGGACTCCAGTCACCCCAGCCATAAACTGTTCAGACTGCTTCCATCAGGAAGGAGGTTCTGCAGCATCCGGTCCCGTACCAGCAGACTGAGAGACAGCTTTTTCCACCAGGCCATCAGACTGCTGAACACGTCATAGACACCTCAGCTTCACTACTGGAACTTCAACATTATGCACTCCATACTGTACAGTAATGCCACTTGTTTTGCACAATATCCAACTACAAACCTCTGTATATTTTATTATTATTTTTTTTACTATTTAATTTGTAAAAATGTGTACACACACACACACACACACACACACACACACACACACACACACACACACACACGTAGGAAAATATTTAGTATACACATCCAGAAATGCATACACTATTATATATTGTACATATATTTATTAGTTTCAGGTTGGCCATTCTTGTATTTTGCTCGTTTGTGTTGTTGTGTTTGCACATCTCTGTTGCTTGTGGGGCTCGCACACAAGAATTTCACTCGCATGTGCTGTGCCAGTGTGCCTGCACATGTGATGTGACAATAAAAGTGATTTGATTTGATTTGATTTATAAATTCCAGAAAGGTATTATCAGATAGTAGCGTGGGGTTAAAACGCCAACTCCTGTCTGTTCTAGGTAAGTCAGGCATAGCCAGTCAGAATTAAAGGGGCGTGGTCTGATATAACTATGGCACGGTATTCACAGGCACATGCAATACTAGTCAAGTAGTCTATCCTAGAAAAAGTGTGATGGACGTTAGAGAAAAAGGAATACTCCTTTCAGTCAGATGCAGATATCGCCAGATATCCCTGTTCCCGTATGTAGAAAGAAAGGAATGAATGTGTTTATGTTTTTGAACAAAAACAGGAAATGCACACTCAGACTTTGTCCCGACTGCCGTTAGACCAAAACGAAGAGAAGAAGAGAGCTCGGCGCGTCACAGGAACAGGAAGTGCTCAAAGTCCAAGCACCACCACCTTCAGAGGTTGCGACCTCTGGAGGATGACGTTGGACAGGCGCTTTAGGCCTGCTGTACAGGTTTTTGATTGGACGAACAATGTTTAGAGCCGTTCTCTGTCCAGCTTGTCGCCGCCCACCGAGACGAGGCGGAGCAGAGATGGCAGCTGCAGTCTATGGCGCGGTCGCAACGATATTCTCCTGAAGTCTGAAGCAGGAAGTTGAACTTTCCCGGGTCTGAAACGAGACGCTCAGACTGCGAGGCAGCAGCGCCAACCACTGAGCTACCCTGGCACTGCTGTCACACACGCGATGATGTCACCTTCAAGCTACGCTGCGGGACGTACCTGCTGGCTGTAGCTGAAGTTCACGTCTGATCTCGTGGGAGAGTCAGCCACGCCTCCTTCCTGCTCATCCTTTCAAAATAAAATAAAAACAGACTGATTACAGCTTCATGGGGTCACTGATCACATGACCTCTTCACACGTGCGAATTTCAAACCTGTTTTCATGTGCAACATTATGCTGACCTGCATCACACTAACAGGAGACAGAGGTCAGCTCTTACCTGATTGGTGGAGGTCTCAGTGGCGCTGTAAACTCCGGAGGTCTGGAAACTCTGATCTGAAATAGTGTGAGACGGAGTCACCAACATGGCTGCTGCAGGGAGGCGTGTCACAGCGGGATCACGTTACTCACCCTGTGAACTGTAGATGAAGTCCTCCGTGTACTCGGCTGCATGCGGGAGACACACACACACACACACACACTTAAAGTCAGTTTCTGATGAGTTTTCACAGTAAAAACCTCTCATTAGACTTTTACTGTGAAAGGTTACTAAGGGGAAGGAAGTGAAAATCTGAAGTGAGCAGTGGCGTCCTCACCCTGGTCCTCCACTGTGCTTATGTCCTCCTGCTCCTCCTCTGACGAGCACACGGGAGTGTTTCTGGGTGGGGGGGCAGGGGAGAGGGGCCCAGAGCCTCTCTGAACTCTATAGGAGGAGCCAGAGGGAGGGGCTGGGGCACCAATGGAGGGGGGAGGAGCCACAGTGGGGCCCTGCATAGGAAACAGTAAAATGTGACCTGAAAATGTTACACTTCTTCTTCGACAACAAGTCTGTGACCAATCATCAGTCGCCTCACTCAAGGGCCCTTTCTATTGGCTGCCAGCAACAACCAAGAAAAGGCTGTATATAAAAGATAGACATGTTTGTAGGAGTTTAAAACTGCATTCTTGTTAATGGCCTAGAGGGGGCGATAGCTGTGGTCACGTGGAAGTGGAAAAAACCTCAGTCACTCATCTCAGCTCACACACAATAAAATGGAGTCTGACGTCTCAGAGGACAAATATCTGGGACACTCTTAAAGATGTGATGTCGCTGCTTACCTCACCTGTCCTCAGTAATGTAGAATCTGGTTTTTGAGTAACCATCATTTAAACGTGTTTACCATAAACCACGTGAAGCACACGGCCCCTCCCACCTGCCTCAGCGCTCCGTGCACACACGCGCCGCCATCATCGGAGGATTTTTCCCAGCACATACTCACTGGCAGCGGAGGGAAGACGCCGTCGCCGGCGCCATCGAGCTGGTAGTACGAGATGGCTGCGTCCAGATCGGCCGGCTCCTCCACCGCCTCGGGAAAACCAAACTGACACTCTTTGTTCAGAGCCGCTGCCAGCTGACGCCGACTGCGCCTGAAAAAACCACGGAGGAGAAAATAAAAACCCACCGACTGACATCACATCCTCTTTCAGGCCAGAGTGACTTTGTCTGCGATTACAGCACCTCATGTCACATGACTCGATTCATTTTAAAAACAGGAGCTGCTTCAGAGATCAGCTGACCGGTCATTCCTGGTGGTTACATCAGTGTCGTGCGTGTTGGCGTGTCGTGCGTGTTGGCGTGTCGTGCGTGTTGGCGTGTCGTGCGTTTACCGGGACCTGAAGGTGAAGCTCTCGTAGTCCTGATAATACCTGCGACCAGGATGGTAATAGGTCAGCTGAGTACCAATCAGGTGACGGTTCAGGAAACGGGTGGAGCTTCTGACCAGAAACATTTGCGCGCGTGCACACACACACACACACACACACACACACACACCTCATTAACATGATATTTTTTACCGATGGTCGGAGCCACTGACATCGATCAGGAAACTAAGGGGGCGGGTCCCACCTTTAGAAAAGTGCATTTAAAACATTTGTGTCTGTGAGTCAAACTGCACAGGTGCATCTCAGGTAAAGTCTCACCTTGAGGCTCCGTAGCGTGGTGTTCGGGCTGGGGGGGGATGGTGATGGTGAGGGGGGGCATAGGGGTCATAGGTCATAGCTCCAGGTGATGGAGGAGGGGGTGGGCGGGGGTGGCCCGCCGGTTGGAAGCGAGGTGGCAGACTCGAGGGGGCGGGGCCTCCATAGGAAGGAGGAGGTGGGATTAGCAGCTCTGTTCCCTTCATCCCACGAGATTTCCTGAAGTAGCGATGGCGGTGATGCCGGTGACCACGAGAGTCCGGGTCTGAGGGAGAGACAGGAAGAGACCGTACAGGAAGTCAGGTGAGTAACACAGGAAAAGGATAAAACAAAACAGGGAGTGGATGGGAAAAAAAAAAAAAAAAGAAGCACCGAGGTCTCCTTTTCTGGAGGGCGCAGCCACATTCCAGGCGGGAACCGGATTCACGGGTTTGAGGTCCGTCAGAGGGACCAGGTGTCTGTGAGGAAAGACACGTGAGTGATGTCACAGCGGCACTGATGGACGTGATCCTGCCGTGTGTGTGTGTGTTACTTCTCGCCCAGTTCCTCGATGAACACCGTGACGGCGGATGAGTGCGTTCCCACTTCCTGGATGAAGGCGTTGTAGTACTTGCCCTTCGGCTCCAGACGCACCTGAAACAAGTTTCATTCCTGATGTCACAAACATGGTGGCTAGGGGGTGGAGCCAAAAATAAAATGCCACCTATCTTATAGTACCACAAATGTTTTTGGAGCTTCATTCATAAGAGTTACAGCCAGTAACCACAGACAGTAACTGTTTTTCAGTGCTTTCCGTGTCTGAACAGCTGATTAAAGTTTGACCTCTGACCCCTCGCTGTAGTGACCTCACCAAAAACTCACAACACGCATACCGAGACGCCTCAGGGGCCCGTTCTTCGTACCTCGCTAAGTAGGTTAGCTGGATTAGATTGTTGACGATTTCGCGTGATCCTGGATCGTTCGGTTCCCCGAAGCTCATCCGGGACTTGCTGTCATAGCAACAGAGCCGTAAGCGTAAACCTGCTGGGGAGCAGGTTTACTTTATGTAAACAGGATTAGATCGCGGCCACGCAGGTATGTCCGCTTCATTTATACGAAAGCAACAGCGATATTCCACCACTGTTTCACCATAAATAAATAACATCAATGTAACTAAAGACAATGCAGCACCTGATCCATTTATTGATTTCACACAGATACATACAGGTCATTTCCTAAAAAAGGGAAATGTACTATTAACATTCTATTACATGTATGTGATTATTACAGATGTAAGTCATATTTCACAGTAGTAATTGTAAATTACTTCATGTAATCAAGATGAGAGACCACGGCTATAAAAGCGAAGGTGGATTTGGGAAGCCTGTCGCAGCCATGTCCTGTCCGTATACGCGAGCAGCCCATTGAGGAAGGTACGAGATTGATAAGGAGAGTTTCCAGAATTCAGCGTATATTGCGGGACAGACAGGATCCTTTAGCTCAGCGCGACAGTGTGCTCATAGAGAGATATCGATATTCCCGTGAGGGTATTATTTACTTAACCAACTTGTTGACGAGGGGGTGCAGGACCACCACCTGTCTTTTTTTGCTCTGCCCTTTTCTTGGTTGCTGTTATAAACAAACAGATTATTTCAGGGTCTCTTTCCAAGAGACGAAAAGCAATATAAGTGATAAATATTACCATTCTGTAGAATATTCTTATATTTCACTTTTACCTGTTCCCATGTTCTAGTGGGTCCTGTTGTGGCTCTAATGTGAAAGAGGATATAATGTAATATAATAAATTTACCCTACCGCCTACTGGTGTTGGCCAGAGGGGCCGATGGCGCGATATGGCAGCCTGGCTTCTGTCAGTCTGTCCCAGGGCAGCTGTGGCTACACCTGTAGCTGCCTCCACCAGTGTGTGAATGTGAGAGTGAATGAATAGTGGCATTGTAAAGCGCTTTGGGTGCCTTGGAAAGCGCTATATCAACCCACTCCATTATTATTATTATTATTATTATTGTTATTATTAAATTACTTACGAGTTTAATTTGTCAGCAACTTCCTGCCAGCCCTCTCTCCTTGCTTTTGCAGCCTTTGCAGTGTTCTCTTGCGTTTTAATTAAACTCTGAAACTCCTGAAATCCCTCACTCAAGAGTTCTTGCTCTGCTGCCGAAAAATACCGAGCGCGCTCCTTGGACATTTTTGCCGACCAATCAGCGGGTTGCCGATCAATGTTTCTACTATCGATGCGTAGCCCCTTTTACGACACCCAGTGATCTCACATTACTTCATCCAGCTGTACTAATCGTCAACAACAGGTGTGTTCGGAGAACCGGATTAGCGAGCTCACGGTTAGCGCGATGGTTTGGTCTTGGATGTGTCATTTGATCTTGGATGTAGTAAGCGAGGTACGAAGAACGGACCCCAGGTCACGAAACCCAGAGTCCCCTTGATGTTTACGTGCTTGATAATTACATTCTCCAAAACTACTTCCTCCAAATGTTTCAGCATAAAAGCCTCTTTTAGAAGTGAAGTTCTCCTGTGTAGTGAAATGCTGACAGCTTTTAATTTGAAAGGAATACAGGAAGTGTCAAGAGTTTGTAAAGGAGAGTGAGCCTAGATGCACTGGTGGATTATTTTATTGCAGGTGAGGTCAAAGGTCAGAGAGCGGTTCCTTTTTTTCTTGTCATGTAAAATGTTGACAGAGCTTTGACGAGGACGTCCGTCTCTGCACATCGATATAAATCAGAATAAAAATAATAATAATTCACCATGTCATAAACAGTGCCAGCCTTATTAAGCATCACTGGGCACTCTCCCTTTGTATCCTGTAGCATCTAGATAACCTGCCGGCTGTGAGGTCAGAGCCTGAGGCGGTTTGGTGTGAATGAACTCTGACCTCTGTGTCTGAACCTTGTTCACATCCGCGTTATAAAGTTTTCAGTAATACAGTCTTCTTACCTGACACTTGTCTCCCAGGAAGTACTGCCTCCCTGCAAACACCATGTAGTCCGTCTTCTGCATCTCTGTCACAGTGATCAGATTAGACCGTCACAGGAAGTAATCAGATTACACAGCTGTCAGTTGTACAGTGTCCAGCTTCAGTTCACCAGCATTACTTTATCCTGACGCTGGTCTGGATTAGTTAAACCTGCGTTACCTTTGCAGGTGTCCTGCCACACATCGAACTCCAGGTTTCTGTAAACGTCCCCGTCCAGAGACTTCATGACCTTGTAGGGCAGAGACAGTCTGGAGGGAGGCGGAGCTTCTGCAGGAGGCTGAACAACAAAAACATTACATCAGCTGCAGTTCCTGATGTCCAGCAGAGGCAGCAGTGAGTCAGTCCCATAAACTTCCATGTTTGCTGACTGCTAGCTTCACCTGACCAATAATATGGCTGCTGTGAGGTTACCGTACCAACAGATCATCCAAGAAGGCGGAGCTCCAGTTTAATGAGTGAAATTCAACAGTTATGATTGGATGCCACTGACTTGCACGTCACGGATTCTTCTGGCATCATTTGGCTCTTTGCATTTTTACCTTTCTTACTTCACCAATGACGAGTTCACGTGTTCCAGGTCCTGCTGATGGCGTCCTACGACTCTGAACAAACTCAGGCTGAAACTAGACATTAAAAGCTGCAGAGCAGAGGTCGTCAATGCAGAGCCTCAGGCGTGAAGCAGGAAGTAGAGCGTGTTTCTAAAGACCCTGGTGGCTCCTCTGAACGTTCTGGAGGATTCGGCACTGTGGTTGTTTTTTAAGTTTCATTTTTCTTTAAGTTTTTGGTACTTTTGTTGCTGTTAGTGTTGTTATCCACGAATGCTCGGGCGATCGAATCGGCATCTATCAGCATTCCTACCTTTGAGTCGTCCGTCACAGCTCGTGGTTTCTCCTCGATGGGTCCGCCTGGCTCCGCCTCCTCACTGCAGAGCACAAACAAATGGGCCCTCAGTTCTGATGTTTCCATGACGATGGCTGCTTCATCAGTTTCTGATTTCGTCTGTCACCGTTGCCCTGGTTACCATGATTCCAGGTCAGAGCTGCTCTGCCGCAACGTCCTCAGGTGTGTATGTGTTTACCTGTGCCCGCGGTCCTCAGGTGTGTCATATCCAAGGTCAACATCACTGCACATGGATGGACTGTTTCTATAGCGACGACCTCCGACCCTGAAGGCCTCCATGGCCTGGCAGAGCTCCGCCTCCTCAAAGCCAAATACCTGAGTGTAAAGCAGCTCATACAGAAGAGCTACACACACACACACACACACACACACACACACACACACACACACACACACTGAGTGCAGAGGAACTATAGACTTTCTGTGTTCGGCCAATCAGATAGCAGCACTCACACTGACAGAGGGCGGCAGAGGCGGGGTAACTCCTTGGGTAAACAATGTCATAGTGACCATTGATGGAGCAGCACAGCGTCACCTCGGCAACACAAAAGACTGACAGTCAGCACCAGCCAATTACCTCACAGACCTCAGGGTCACGTGACCTTACCTTGTCCACAAAGTCGTCCTCCGAGATGATGGTGGCTGGTTTCCCCGGGTAACGGTAGATCAGGAAGCAGCGCCTGCACACATGGAGTCATGTGACTCAGAGTCGTACTGAACCAGAGCGATAAGGGACGCCTCATTTATGATGTCATCACGCCACAGACTCAAACTGATACTGACATATTCACGGGTGCACATGAGTGGTCCGCAGGTGCACATTTGCTGTCAAAATAAAAGACGCGCACCAGATAAGAAGTTGCAACGCGCGTTTGCGTCCATACAAAAGGCAGTGTCTTTGTCCGCTTGAGCAGGATTTTCACAGCACATTCTGCAACACATCAGTCTTTATTTATAAAGCACTTTTCATACAAAAATGTAGCACAAAGTGCTTTACATGGTTAAAAGCAGCCCACCCTACCACTCACTCCCCACACTCTCATTAACATGAACGATCATGGATACACACACACACACACACACACACACAAAAAGTAAAATTGGGCTGGGCACACATGAGCCAGGTGAGGAAACACTATCACAGGGAGCCGGTCACAGACCGCAGCTTCCAGGCCGGGCACACGGCAGGAGGGAGGCAAAGGAGCCCCCCAGCCAGGCTGAGAGGACCCACAGAGCCCCAGCAGCCCCGGTGCAGAGAGCCCCCTCTGAGGAAACACTGGAGATATGACCTAATAAGAGTATATGCAGAATAAAAAGATAAAATAAATAAGAATGGGATACAGTATAAATATAAATAGAGTAAGAAGATAAAAAACAAATAAGAATAAAATCAATAAATATTAGGTAAAACCTAAATTAACAATATAAATAGAATAACAGGATAGAATAAATAAGCATAAAATAAATAAATGTTAGGTGAAAGCTAAATTAAAAAGGTGGGTCTTGAGCCTGTTCTTAAAAACATGTACGTTCTCTGCGGCCCTGAGCTCCTCCGGCAGGC
The DNA here is from genome assembly GCF_057382095.1 of Aulonocara sp. 'chitande type north' Nkhata Bay. Taxonomy (NCBI): domain Eukaryota; kingdom Metazoa; phylum Chordata; class Actinopteri; order Cichliformes; family Cichlidae; genus Aulonocara; species Aulonocara sp. 'chitande type north' Nkhata Bay. The sequence continues at coordinate 44,898,682 of NC_141349.1, read as the reverse complement.
TGTTCCACAGACGAGGACCATACCACTGAAAAGCTGCCTCTCCGTGAGTATGTGTCCTGACTTTAGGGACAATCAAAAGGCCAGCACCAGAGGACCTCAGGGTCCGCGAGGGTTCGTATAGTAAAAGCAGATCTGAGAGATAAGAAGGCCCAAGACCATTAAGACATTTAAAAACCAATAAAAGAACTTTAAAATCGATCCTGAAACACACGGGGAGCCAGTGCAGCGATTCTAAAACCGGTGTAATGTGGGCCCGCCCTCTGGTCTCCATCAGCACACGAGCTGCAGAGTTTTGCAAAAGTTGTAAAGGTGAAATATTCTTCTTAGGAAGACCAGAGAGCAGGGCATTACAGTAATCAATGCGACTGGTAATAAAAGCATGCATCAGCATCTCCGTGTTGGCCCGAGAGAGAATAGGGCGACTCTGGCTATATTTTTTAGATGATAAAATCCAGTTTTAAAAGAACAGCGTGGTCTACTGTATCAAAGGCTGCGCTTAGATCCAGTAGCACCAGGACTGAGAGCTGTTGGGCGTCCCAGTTACATCTAAGATCATTTAAAACCTTTAGGAGAGCCGTCTCTGTGCTGTGGTTCACCCTAAATCCAGACTGGAATATCTCCAGGATCTGTCTATCATTCAGAAAGTCATTAATCTGAGTAAAAACAAGTTTTTCTAAGACTTTACTTAAAAATGGTAAGTTGGATACAGGTCTGTAGTTATTAAAATCATTACAATCCAAATTGCTCTTCTTCAGAAGGGGCCTCACCACCGCCGTTTTAAAGGCAGCAGGGAAGACACCCAACTGAAGAGAGCAATTCATCATGTATAAAAGCTCAGCCTCAAAAAATCCATAAAGTGTTTTAAAGAGTGAAGAAGGAATTGGATCTAAAAGACATGTGGTGGGTCTCACTGTGGAGAAAACTTTCTGAAGGTTCTCAGCATTAACCAGGACAAAGCTGTCCAGTGTACAATCGAGCCATCAGATGTGTTTACAATCATATCGCGATTAGATAAAATATCAGATCTGATGGCGCTGACGTTTCCCCTGAAGTGGTCTGCAAACTGCTCACAGAGCGAGTCTGTGGGGGTTCTTTGGGAGCTGTTAAAATCAGGGTTAAATAAATGATCTATGGTGGAAAAGAGGACCTTGGGATTATTTTTGTTATTACTGATTATTTTGGCAAAGTATGAATTTCTTGAGTTCCTTAGTGTATTATTGTACATTTTAAGTTGCTCGCAAAGTATTTGATGGTTGATTGCATTTTTATTTTTCCTCCACCTCCTTTCTGTGTGTTCACCATTGGTTTGAAGCCAGCTCACCTCCTGCAACCACCCTTCCGAGAATACGCGCTTCTTTTGCGGTTCGGACTCCTGACATTTCTTTGGAGGTGGAGGAACACCAAAGCGGCTTGCTTCTTCGACACCTAGTTCTAAACAAATGTCTGTCCTCCTCCAGAGAATCTTATGGACGCGCGTTGCAACTTCTTATCTGGTGCGTGTTTTTTATTTTGACAACAAATGCACACCTGCGGACCACTTATCTGCAACCCTGGATATGTTCCTATTACTGCCAGCAGTAAATGTGTTTGCCCTGCACAGCGCCCCCTACAGTGGCCCCTTAGTGCCAATCCCCAGTCCTGTTTAAGCAGGTTTTTCCTCACACGTCTATAACATGTTCACTTTTCACCTGCACCTCCTCACTGAGAAGCAGAGATGGTCAAGTGTGTTTCAAATGCTTTAATTTAAACATCATGAAGCGCAAAACAGTTTAAACCAATCTAAACCTCTTTACAGTGTGAAGCTCCACCCCTCGGAGTGAATCACCTAAGGGGTGTGGCTACGGACAAAGTTCAATACGTGTTAGCCGTTTCTCTGCTTTAGCTCCATCAACAAATCTTAGCACTCGAGTCAGAGATAACGGGATCCCCACGCTGAATATGAACTCTGCTTCAGTAAAAACAGGCGTTTCACAGGTCATGTGACTCTTCTACTACACAGAATTAGGGCTGCTCGATTATGGCAAAAATGATAATCACGATTATTTTCACTGAAATTGAGATCTCGATTATTTGACGATATTTATTTAACCCTTTAAGACCTACTATAGAACCAAGTCCGCCAGAGCTTATATTATATTTTTACAGTCTGTAGTGCCATTTGTGGGAGCATTTCAAGTTGCTATACAACTGTTATAGCCCATATTTTAATAATATGTATGCATTAAGTCCATAGTAACTACATTAATTGCAAAAAAGTGCAATAAACTACAAAAAAAATTGAAAATCGTTTTTGTTTTTTTTACATATATATTTCTACTTGGAGAAATTTAAGAGGTTTATCCCTCAAAACTTTAAATACAATAAAGTTGCAAAAATAGTTTACAACAACAGGAAATTTATTTTGAGTGTCTTCATAGTTTTATTTTGGAGATACAGCAATTTTTATATACTGCAGGAAAAACAAAAAACAATCCTATGATGCAAATTTGCAAAGAAAACAGCAGGTGCATCAAAATAAACTATTTCCAGCAGTGCAATCTGAGTTCTAAGCATCCCAGAAACTATTCAGAAAAGTCAAACATGACCAGTGTAGGCTTTTAAGGCCTACCATTAAAAAAAACTACAATTTCCGCGAAAATGACGTCACTTCCGGTTTCGGGGAGGAAATGGCGGACATGTGATAGTTCGCGCTGACGTCTGTTTCACTGTGGGAAGTGTTACGAACAGCTGATCAGATCGGCAAAGCCTGTTTCTGTAATATTATGTTTTTGTTCCTGCAAGCGCTTTTAATGCAATTTTTGCAAAGCTTTATGTGGAAGGAAACCGTGACCGAGGACAAGCTGATGGCATAAGATGCAAGTACAACTCCTCCGGTTTCATATGCAAAACAAATTATTGCGCTAGCTTACACGGTTCCGGTTCTACAGGGATTTAAAAATAGTTACACAAAACGGAGCGTGCTGCTCTGACCGGCTTTAAAGGGTTAACAATGACTTTAAAAAATAATATAAAATAGTGTGCAACACCACTGAAGTTTTTTTACCTCTCTTTTCAACCAACAGCAGTCACTCTCCAAATAACTTCTGCTTAGCTTTCCGAGCTTCCTCTTAATTAGCGGTCTCCAACCATTTTTGCGCCACGGACCGGTTTATGCCCGACAATATTTTCACGGACCGGCCTTTGAGGTGTCGCGGATAAATGAGGGAGGGGCTAATAATCGGCTCAGTCATTTTTAATGATCGTTGAAAGCCCAGATCGTAATCGTGATTAAAATTCGATTAATTGAGCAGCCCTACACAGAATGATCCCTGTGAGTGTCGTCTGCTCCGATCAACGACGTAGGAGATGATGATGATGATGATAACACAACGGTAAATAATCTGAGAGATGATGAACCTGCAACCTGAATAGCTATTGAGCAACTACCATAATCATCCCACAGATGTAATATTATCTACAGCTACTCTTAGTACCATTGATGTTCATTTAGACTCTTTTTCTCCAATTGATCTTTCTGAGTAAAAGTCATCTGTTCACACAGCTCTTTGCTAACTACAGGCCAATCTCCAACCAGGCTGTAGGTATTACAGGTACTGCGCTGCAGTGGTTTGTATCATATCTATCTAATAGACTCCAGTTTGTGCATGTAAATGGAGAGTCCTCTTCACACACTGAGGTTAATTATGGAGTTCCACAGGGTTCAGTGCTAGGACCAATTCTGTTTACATTATACATGCTTCCCTTAGGCAGCATCATTAGAAGACATAGCATACATTTACACTGCTATGCTGATGACACCCAGCTCTATCTGTCCATGAAGCCAGATAACACACACCAATGAGTTAAACTGCAGGAATGTCTTAAAGACATAAAGACCTGGATGGCCGCTAACTTTCTGCTTCTTCATTCAGATAAAACTGAGGTTATTGTACTCGGCCCTGAAAATCTTAGAAATATGGTCTCTAAGCAGATTCTTCCTCTGGATGGCATTACCTTGGCCTCCAGTAACACTGTGAGGAACCTTGGAGTCATTTGGAGCAGATTTCTCCTGTTTTGGCTTCCTGTTAAATCCAGAATTCAAAATCCTGCTCCTCACATACAAGGTCTTAAATAATCAGGCCCCATCTTATCTTAATAACCTTGTTGTTGCAACTTTCATCCGTAAATAAAGCCGCGGCCGGCTGAGTTGGTTGTGTCCCTGTGACGCGCCTCCAATAATCCATAATGAGTCGTACTTGTACTTTGCGCATTTATTTTAAGAACAAAACAAAAACAAACATTTGCGCTTTCAATCAATTTACAACTAGCGCATGGATTAACTGGTGTGCCAAAAAATGACGGTCAACAGAAAAGTTTGCCCACAAACCACTCACCCAACACACCTGCTGCGAACACCGACATCAGGTAAATAGACTGTGACCACACCCACATACCATCACCTGAGACGCAGGTAAAACTATACACCTGTGCCACCAAAACAAAAAGGAAAAACATAAACATTGACTTTGGCTCTTACACTTGTAGTACCATATCACCCTATTAGAGCGCTTCGCTCTCACACTGCAGGTCTACTTGTTGTTCCTAGAGTATTTAAAGGTTTCTGATCACAACTAGGGCTGGGTATCGTCACTGATTTCTAGAATCGATTTGATTCCGATTTACAAGGTCCCGAATCGAATCGATTCGATTCGAATCTGGGAAATTTTGCCTCAGACAGTCAGAAATATTATAATTCAGATCTGTACATTAACATATTTTTGTATCTATATAAAGGAAGCTGACACTCGCAAGACTTTATCAAAGGTGTGAGCATCACAGCAGAGGCCTTTGTGTCAAAGTAGCTGAAGATAAAACAGAAAAACATGAAGGAGATTTTCCTGGCCTGGGATTTTATAAAAAATATTCTGCAGTAGATCAAAAACGAAAGAAAACCATTAATCAACATATGAACATCACCTCTGAGTTACAGCGGTTTTATTAGAGACACAGCGTTTTGCATTTTGCATAATTTTAGAAAGTTTAAATTTGTTCAGTAACCTGTTGAACGGCAGAAATGAGGTTTTCTCTTCGGAAGTAGGTAAAAGGGAAAAAAACAGCGGCCGACAGGCTGTGAACAACGGCAGCCTTGTGCGTAACAAGCAAGCGAATAATGAAGAAAACAGATTTTTAAACGGGAAACTGTTCTTGAAATATACTGAGAGATAAAACTAACAGCTCTAGAATCAGCGCAAAAAGGACGTAAACACAAAGCGCGGACCCGCCGAAACATCAGAATCAGCTCGTCGATTTTAATCGATGAATCGATTATCAAAACCCACCCCTAATCACAACCTGGTGCTCCTTGTCCCTGTGTATGAGTCCTTAGTGCGCAGGGAGCCACCACCACAGTCCAGAGATGGACGGAGGAGAGCGAGGAGGCTCTTAAGGACTGTTTTAACATCTACTGTGTGGGAGGTGACCTGTGACGACCACGGAGAGGACATCGACAGCCTTGTGACCTGCATTACTGACTATATTAACTTCTGTGTGGATAACGCCGCACCCAACAGGACTGTGCGGAGTTTCTCCAACAACAAACTGTGGATTACCGCAGAAATGAAAGCCGTCCTTAAGCAGAAGAGGAGGGCCTTCAAATCCAGGGACAAAGAGGAGTTGAAAAGGGTGCAGAGAGAGCTGAGGGGACTGATAAGGAATGGGAAGGAGAGCTACAGGCAGAAGATGGAGAACCAGCTTCAACAAAACAACGTTGGTGAAGTCTGGAGAGGCCTCAGAACCATCTCGGGCCACAAACAGCAGAACTCTCTGCCTGGGAGGGATGTGAGATGGGCAAATGAACTGAATCATTTCTTCAACAGATTTGACTCAGCCATGAGACAGTCTGCAACATCGGCTGCAGACTCACCCACCCCCACTGCTGCTGCTCCACCTCTGACACCTCAGACCCTTCACACCTCCTCTACTCACCCTGCTCACTCCCCCCCACCCCCAACTGCAGCATCCAACACACAGTCAACACAAGGCTCCAGCCTGTCTCTCTCAACCACCCAGGTTAGGAGGGAACTGAGGAGGATTAAAGCCAAGAAGGCAGCGGCCCCAGATGGCATCAGCTCGAGGGTCGTCAGGTCCTGCGCAGACCAACTGTGTGGGGTGATGGAGCACCTCTTCAACCTGAGCCTGAGGTTGGGAAGAGTCCCACAGCTCTGGAAAACCTCCTGTGTTGTACCAGTGCCAAAGACTTCACGCCCCAAGGACCTCAACAGCTACAGGCCAGTGGCTCTGACATCCCACCTGATGAAGACCCTGGAGCGGCTGGTCCTGGCTCAGCTTCGGCGCCTAATAAGCTCATCACTGGACCCACTTCAGTTTGCCTACCAGCCTGGCATTGGAGCGGATGATGCCGTCATTCACCTCCTACATCGTTCCCTCGCTCACCTGGAGACCGCTGGAAGCACTGTGAGAATCATGTTCTTTGATTTCTCCAGTGCCTTCAACACCATTCTTCCCTCGGTTCTAAAGGACAAGCTGGTGAACTCTGGAGTGGACCATCACCTCACTACCTGGATCCTGGACTACCTCACCGACCGACCACAGTATGTGAGGACTCAGGGCTGTGTGTCGGGCAGGGTCGTCTGCAGTACGGGGGCCCCACAGGGAACGGTTCTGGCTCCGTTCCTCTTCACCATCTACACTGCAGACTTCTCCCACAATTCCACCCAGTGCTTCCTGCAGAAGTTCTCTGATGACTCTGCAATAGTCGGCCTCATCACTGATGGGGACGACAAGGAGTACAGAGGACTGACTCAAGACTTTGTGGACTGGTGCCAGCTGAACTACCTCCAGATCAACACCAGTAAAACCAAGGAACTGGTGGTAGACTTCCACAGGCACAAGCATTCTCCACTGCAACCACTGAACATCCAAGGTATGGACATCGAGGCTGTGGACAGCTACAGGTACCTTGGTGTTCATCTGAACAACAGACTGGACTGGACTCATAACTCAGACACCCTCTACAGGAAAGGGCAGAGCAGGCTGTACCTGCTGTATTTTTACTCAGTTGTATATAGCATTTGTATTCTATTTTTATCCTATTGTATATTTTATTCTATTTTATTCTGTACAGTTGTGTACAGTATCTTATTCTATTCCAGTGTTCTCTAATTTTTGCTATATAACTTTGCACTGTCCACTTTCTGCTGTAACAAAACATATTAGTCCCACACGTGGGAAATTAAGGTTATCTTATCTTAAAAGTAGAATGGGAGGCAGAGCCTTCAGTTCTCAGGCCCCTCTTCTGTGGAACCAGCTTCCAGTTTGGATTCAGGAGACAGACACTATCTCTACTTTCAAGATCAGGCTTCAAACTCCTCCCTTAGTTATGCTGCAACAGGTGTAGCCTGCCGGGGATTCCCATGATGCACTGGGTGTTTCTTCTTCACTCACTATGTGTTAACAGACCTCTCTGCATTGAATCATATCTGTTATTAACCTCTGTCTCTCTTCCATAGCATGTCTTTATCCTGTCTTCCTTCTCTCACCCCAACCAATCACAGCAGATGGCCCCGCCCCTCCCTGAGCCCGGTTCTGCCGGAGGTTTCTTCCTGTTAAAAGGGAGTTTTTCCTTCCCACTGTCGCCAAAGTGCTTGCTTGTTGTGATTTGGCGTTATATAAATAAAATTGTATTGTGATTTAGGATGGTATAAAACAAAAAAAGAAACAAAAGGAAAATTCTGGTTTGGTAGCCACACCCCTCAGGTCAGCTGGTTTCGAAACACGCCGTGACTGCTTTGAGGTCATCGAAGAAAACACAGCATACCTGCATCACTCACCTGTACAGCTGAGACAGAGCCTTGATCTCCACCTGACCCACCGTCTCCTGAAAACACACACAGGTTAACACACTGCCTGCAGGTGAACAGCTGACTGAAGGTCAAAGGTCAGAGATATTCACCTTTGGATCCTCCAGACGTTCCAGGTATTTCTCAAACGAGCCTTCAACAAACTGCAGAGGACAGAAAACACAGCACAATGAAGTAACTGAGTATTTCTCTCATACTCAGAATACTCTGAACTCACCGGCTCAAAGTTGCATCTATTGGCTCTCATGAAGTTAGCGCAGTCCTGACGGATCTTCTGATGGTAATTCTGAGAGAAATACAACTACACACACACACACACACACGAGAACAGTTTTTCTGAGGTTAGCCTCGCGGGTCGCCATCACGCTGACGCACACACCCAGAAACCACTCCGAGATGACAAACAGCCGTCACTAACAGTCAGGGGGACGAGTTAGGGACAACCTCAGACTGCTGAGCAGCAAAGCTCAGGTGAGCTCAGGTGTGTCGCTCCTGGGGAACCTGCCAAACGCCTCAGCGGGAAGGAAACAGGAAGTTGCACCTCTAACAAAACACAAGAGTGACAATCTCTTCCTGCAGGAGAAAAGTAATCCACTACACTCCCATTGAGGTAAGAGTCACAGGTAATGGATTACTCAGAGTAACAAGCGAAGCTGATGGGAGGAGCTTCACACAGACATCTGAGGACAGGTGAAACCTCTGAGGAGTCCACAGGTCACTGACACGTGTTAGTGTTGCTGTCCCTCCTCATGAGCTCGCTGCCTCCTGGTTCTGGTTCGGCCCACACTCTCCGCAGACCTGCTTTGTGCGGCGGAATGAAACTGTGTGCACTGACGTCTGTGACCTTTGACCTCGCCCAGTTTGACCCAGAGTTTAAACAAAGTTCCCTCACACCGTAACTGTACTCGGTACGCCTCCCTCCCGCCACCCAGCTCACCTGCTCGGACACGGCCCGGAACAGGCTGGACGCATCGCGTGCCACCATCTTCCGGTACAGGCCGAGGCTGCACAGGTACTCGTCCATGTTCACGAAGTACTTCTTCAGGCCTTTCTGCATCGCGCCGCCACTCCGTCACCTGCACACGGACTGAACGCGAGCCCGCGAGCTCAGGTGGGATTAATCAGGTCTGATGGGCGCGCGGAGCCTCGCGGTGCTGCTGAGGCCTTCGCGGACCGGCCCGGGCTCGGAAATACCAGCGCTGCTTTTTGTTTAACGTCATGTTTGTGTTATTATGTGACTGGTTGCTGATGTTTTACTTGTGTTTATAACACGGAGCGACGTGTCAGTGAGATTCACGCGGGGACAGCAGCTTCCAGGCCGAGGACAAGAGGCGTAAACAATGAAACAGCAGAAACGCGCTGCTGCGTGACTTTAAAGACAGCTCTACTCTCAATCTGCAGTACAAGTTCTTAGTTACTCTCCGACGGGGACCCGTGACGTCACCTTTCTCTCTGGTTCCGTGATCAGCTGATGTTCTGCAGGAGAACCTGCGCTCAGCTGTGTATGACGTCACGCTGCGGTTCCACCGTGACACCAGCAGGTGGCGGCGCAGCTCTGACGGTTTTACACCCTCACGAGAAGAAGAAACGGCTGGCTGTGCGCATGCGTGTCTTGGCAGCTTGCAGTCCTTGCGGTACTGGTTCGGCTCGGCTCGCTGTGATCTGGATGATGATGCTGCTCCTGCGGAGGCTCCGGCCGCTCAGCGGGACGCCGGGCTTCCTCTCCGCCGCCTCAGAGCGCTCCTTCAGCGGCTCACCGCCGCCGCTGCCCGCCGCCCGGGTCCGGAGCGCCTTCGTGGAGTTTTTCCGGGACAAACACGGACACCAGCCGGTCCCGTCCTCCCCGGTCCGGCCCAGAGGAGACCCGAGCCTGCTGTTCGTCAACGCCGGCATGAACCAGGTCAGTACAGACCCGACCCGGTCCGGGGGTACCGGGAGATTTCAAAATAAGAGCCTGTCAGAGGCTGACTGCGGATCGATTAGACTTTATTGATGTTTCGTTTTATTGAATATTTTAGTCCAGATTAACAACAGTTGTCACACCTGTGCAGGTAAACACAGATGGCGGGGGAGGAAGTGGTCTGCGTATATGTCCTTCTGTGTGTATGTTTTATTGTGTGTGCGCGCGTGTGAGAAGCACTTTTTTTTAAAAAAACCTTGTGATTTAACCAATCAGAGCCTTCTCTCCATCTTTGTGTGGCGCTCACAGTTCAAGCCCATCTTCCTGGGCACAGCGGACCCTCGTAGCAACATGGCGTCGTACCGCCGCGTGGTCAACAGCCAAAAATGCGTCCGAGCCGGCGGCAAACACAACGACCTGGATGACGTGGGCCGGGACGGCTACCACCACACCTTCTTTGAGATGCTGGGAAACTGGTCGTTTGGAGACTATTTCAAGGTGGGTCCCCTTCCTGTTTTCTTTAAGGTGGGAGTTTACTTCCTGTTTAAAAGAGGCTCACTCTGCTCTGTGTGCACTCAGGAGGAAGCGTGTCAGATGGCATGGAGCCTCCTCACAGAGCATTACGGGATACCTGCTGACAGGCTGTATGTCTCTTATTTTGGCGGTGATGCAGCAGCAGGGTTGCCAGCGGATGAGGATACACGGAACATCTGGCTGGAGATCGGGTAGGTGCACATCTGTCTGCAGCTGGGGCCGCACTGCTACAGGTCAGCTGACCCTTGCTGTCCCTTCAGGGTCCCCACCCACCGTCTGCTGCCATTCGGACTCAAGGACAACTTTTGGGAGATGGGGGACACGGGGCCCTGTGGTCCCTGCACCGAGATCCACTACGACCACGTCGGTGGGCGAGAGGCGGCGGCGCTCGTCAACGCTGACAGCCCAGAGGTGGTGGAGATCTGGAACCTGGTCTTCATGCAGTACAACAGGTACTGTACATGACTCACCTAGACCTTTTAATCTGCCTGAGACCACTTTAGTCCACATGAGACTACCTTAGTCATAAGATAGTTTCAAAGTTTAAAAATCAAAATATCAAATATCAAACGAAGAACATGAGGAGTGGAAGAGAACGGGGATCAAAAATATTTATTATGCCTCACATAGAACTGGGAAAAAAAGAGGAGTGGCCATTCTGATACCAAACAAGCTTTTGAGTTTACTGGAGAACATAAAGAGGGAAGATTTGTGTTGGTGAAAGGGAAAATGGAACAGCAAGACGTCACGCTGTGTAATATATATGCACCCCCTGGTAGTAGTACAGGGTTCTTTAAGGAGATATTCAGGCTTATTGCCGCAGAAAGTGTTGGAACATGTATATGTGCAGGAGATTTCAATTCTCCATCCAAAATGGGATACAACTAGCCGAGACCGGAGGGGAACTAAATTAGAGAAACAAGTATAAACAATGCTGAGTTGGGGCTTATAGATATTTGGAGATATTTACACAAAAATGAACGCATTACATTTTATTCAGCGAGACGTGATATGTACTCGAGGATTGATTATTGTTTTACTTTTAGTAAAGATCTCCACAGAGTGAAGGATTGTTTAATAGGACAGAGATTTATCTGATCATTCGGGATTACTATGAGGATTGGGTTTAAAGCTAGCCCCAGAAATATGGCGTCATTTTTGTGCCACTATTCTGAGCGCACGTAAAAAAAGTTTGCAGGTGCAAGTGTTTCATTTTGAGGAGAAATTTATTTTGAGCGAAGAAAAGCTGAATTTGAGTGAACAAAATTCATTGCTGCGTGCAAAAACTGTATTTCAGTGTTTGCTATTATCCACACACACACACACACACACACACACACACACACACACACACACACACACACACACACACACACACAACAGCAGCCCCTCTCACTCAGTTTTTGCATTTGCGCTCGCTCGCATTGTGTCGCTCGTGCTCTCAACATTTCTGCCCGTGTGCGCTCGACTCTTTCTCTACACCGTTATATCTGTGCCACAAAACCAGCCAATCACAGACTTGGATGCAAAAAAATCTGATTGGCTGTTTTGGTCTCCAATCAGCTCGAAATGACGAAATGCAATATCCCAGAATGCATTTGGTCCAAAACTCAAAGGAAGCAGTGGCGGAGGGACACAGAGGGGCGGAGTTTGAAATGTTACTCTTTCTGGGTCACAAAATAAACTTTTAAGATATTTTCATGTGAGAATGTTTCTGTGTAAACTTCAAATATCTGCTCGACTCATCAAGACATCACATATTTGCATAAGTGCTCTTACCCACCAGCTGACCGGGTGGTCACTCGGGTTAAACATAATATAAAAGGCTGAACTGACAAAAAATCACCGACTACACCACCAGGTGTTACAGGAAAAACCATAAAGCCTTTGAACTAAAACAAACGCTGTTGTGACGGTGATGTACACTGTCTTGTTGGTATATATGTATGATTTGTATCACCTTCATGTTTCCCTCTCACCACATATCCAAACCGACATCATGACCAGCAGCTAAAGCATGCCTTAGGGGTAAAATTATTGCAAAATGTGCAGTCCTAAAGAAGGTGAGAGCAAAAATTGGAGCAACTGCACACCGTTACAAGGTGCCCCCGTGTGTTGGAGCAGATGAGGCCGGTTAAACAGGAGATCCACAAAATTTTAAGTGAAGAAATTGAAAGAAAATTAAAATATAATAGACAACGGTGGTATGAGGCAGGACCCAAAGCTGCTAGGCTATTATCATGGAGACTCAGGAGGCAACAACATTCATAAAGTTCGAAATCTAAAAACAAATAAGATAACTAATAAACTCGAAGAAATTCAGAGCGCATTTGAAGAATATTACGCTGAGCTATACACACAACCGGGTAAAGCGGATCGTGGCTCAAGAGTTGGGAGTTCGCCTTGTAATCGGAAGGTTGCCGGTTTGAGCCCCGGCTCCGGCAGTCTCGGTCGTTGTGTCCTTGGGCGAGACACTTCACCCGTTGCCTACTGGTGGTGGTCAGAGGGCCCGGTGGCGCCAGTGTCCGGCAGCCTCGCCTCTGTCAATGCGCTACAATGTAGCTGCCATCACCAGTGTGTGAATGTGTGTGTGACTGGATGTGTAAAGCGCTTTGGGCTATATAAATACAGGCCATTTACCATTTACCATAAGATTCAGAATTTCTTATCCAGCTTAGATCTGCCATTTATAGGTAAGCAGCAGAATGAAAAACTCGTCAGAGAAATATCAGCAGAAGAGCTCAACATTGGGATCTCAAAACTCAAGACTTTTAAAGCCCAGGATGTGATGGATTCCCACCAGAGTGGTATAGGCAGATGAGGGAACCCTTAATCCCACTACTAAAGGCCTCTTTTAATTACACTCTGAGTGGGGGGGCGCTCCCACCATCGTGGTGGGAGGTGTATATCTCTGTCATACCAAAAGCAGGGAAGGATAAAACTGATCCCAGATGTTAGAGACCTCTTATCGTGTTAAATATAGACTACAAACTATTTGCCCTGATTTTGGCTAGGAGGTTGAGTACATTGATGCCCATGCTGGAGGATCAAACAGGCGTCATTGGTAACAGACAAACACACGATAATATCAGAAGGGCCATTCATATTATTGACCAGATACTTAAAGGGAAAACTGGAACAGTTCTCATTGGGCTTGATGCGGAAAAGGCATACGATACGGTCAGGTGGGAGTTTCTGTTTCATGTGTTGAAGAGATTTGGGCTATGTGACGGGTTTATTCAGTGTATAAGAATGATTTATATGTCTCCAACAGCGAGGATCAAAGTTAATGGAAGCCTTTCAAATCGGATAACACTACAACGTGGCTGCAGGCAGGGCTGCCCGTTGAGCCCGCTGCTCTTTAACCTTTTCATTGAGCCGTTGGCTCAATGCATCAGGGAAGACACTCGAGGGGGTTACAACGGGGATGGCGTGCTGGTAACACTAGGAAACCTGGAAGAGGGAATTCCTCTGCTATGGAAATACTGGAAGAATATGGCAGACTGTCTGGTTATAGACTAAACATTCAAAAAACTCACATCTTGACGTTCTTTTTTTAACCCCTCAAGACAATTGGTAGCAAGATATAGATTCGGATGGCATCAATCTCAAATGGAGTATTTGGGGATCCTGCTGACAAAAGACCTTGCATTGTTATATGAAGTTAATTATAATCGGGCGAACAAGAAGATATATGAAGATCTGGAGAGGTGGGGTCTGCTCCACCTCGATCTGGGCAGCAGAGTTAGCGATAAAGATAAATATCCTCCCAAAGCTGCTATATTTGTTTGCAGCACTTCCACTGGAGGTTCCAGCAAAACAATTTAGGGAGTGGGATATGCATTGCTCAAGATTCATATGGGGAAATAAAAGGCCGAGAGTGAGATATGCAACAATGCAGCTGCCTGGTGAGCGGGGGGGCATGGCTCTACCGTGCTTTGAGGATTACTATCTGGCAGCCCAGATCAGACCTCTGTGCTGGTGTAACTCTAAGTTTGAGGCAAAATGGAAGCACATTGAGCTTTCTTTGATGGATTTCCCAATACAGTCTGTTCTGGGGTCTCTTGAGAGTTTGCGACAGGCATATCAGATGCAAAATTTATGTGTAAGTTTTTCCCTGAAAAAATGTGCAGATGTGATTACAATTCTTTGTGTTAACTCATTCACTGCCAGCCATTGGCAGTGAATGAGTTAAACCCATTGACTCATTCACTGCAATTGACGGCTATAGACGTCAATGGCAGTGAATGAGTTAATAGGGAAATAGGGTTGCTGGGATGGCCAGCGTATCTCCCACGCTTCCTTCCAGCATTGTTAGAACATAAATTCAGGGAGTGGTCCAGGCATGGAATCACTGCGATCTGTAAGATAGTGAAGCATGGGGAGCTGATCAATTTTGAGGACGTGTCAGATTTACGAGATCGGCAGGGAAGATTTTTATCGTTACCTACAGGTTCGGAGCTTCTTCCGGAAGGAAATTAGAATGCTTGACGCAGATGCTAGTGGGGTGATCCAAATATTTGTGGATGCTTATGGTGAGAACCTTATAAGAGGTACTATAGGCAAAGTGTACAGAAGTTTCATATCTATGAAAAAGAGCTCAACAACATATGTCAGTCATTGATTATATAAAGCACCTCGAGGCATAAATTCTTTAACATGGCGAGATTTTGGATGGCAGAATTTAAGTAGATTCTTCATCACACCAAAGCAGAAATCCAAAATAAGTGGTTCAGGCGCTTCGAGGGAGTGCGGGGAGGTCGCTGCAGGTTGCTTCCATGTCTTCTGGTCATGCCCTAAACTGAAGACCTTTTGGGAAGAGATAAATACTGGTGGATGTGCTTGAAGTAACACTGGACTTCTCCTTTAGTACCATGTACCTTGGGAAAACTCCTGAAAATAATTATGGTTGCATGCAAAAAGGCGATTACTAAATGTTGGTTGCAGACAAGCCCCCCCACACGGAAGCTGGTCATAGACATTATTAACGTAATCCATCATATGGAATAGATTACCTTCTCACTGCAGCTGCAGAGGGAGAAAGGAGAGAGACTTTGGGAAAGATGGGATCGTTACACTTTAACGTTCTCAAGAACCAGACGTTTTGATCTCAGTTTGTCCATTTATTCCGTAACACAGGCAAACGGGCCGTTAACTCAGGGGAGAGTGCCCTCATATAACACCTCACTTCAGCCGCGTACAGTCACACAACAACGAAGACCCCCTCCCTTTCCTGCACACATTAACTCCCTTTTTCCTGCAGCACAACCAAGTATGTATCTTAAAGAAACAACAACAGCGTGCAGAGATAACCAACCTGTCACTGTAAAATAACATTTAACCATCGTTACAATATGTTAAAACTAGAAAGTGATACCTATGTGATGCAGAGGAAGACCCGCGATTTTGTTTGAATGGAACATTACCTGTGTAATATGTGTAAGTAAAACAAGGTGATGTGTAGTTGGGGCTGGGCGATATATCGAGGTTCTTTAAAAATATCGATATATTTTTATACGAGATATAAAATGTGACAATATCGTTTATATCAATATAGTCTATGTTACGTTATAATTATAGTTGTGGAGCCATAGGTTTGCCTCTCTTTCGTCCACTTTTGTCTCTACGCAACGTTACTCGGCCTCGCCTCTCCTTCACTGAACACAGCTCCCCCTCCTCCCCCATCGCTTCGCCTGCAGGCAGCGACAAGCTGGACACGGCAAATCTCCGTTAACGAGTTACTGCACATCGCCCCGTGCGTGGGGCTGGACGGCGTCAACGTGCTAACAAGCTAACCACGCTAACGAGCTAACCACGCTAACGCCATGCATGGCCTGAAATCCTTTCATTTTCTCAAAAGTTGACAGCGCGCCTTATGTATGAATTCTGGTTGTGCTTGATGGCCGCGAACCGCTTTTATGTGCTGCACGGCGCTCAGCAATCTGTCAAAAAATGTTTTAGTACAACTTTGCTAAGCTACGGAGGCTTGATGGATTGTCGGAGCATTACGGCTACCGAGGAGCCTCGCGGAGTGATACGTACTGTGCTTCCTTTTTTTTTTCTCTCTCTCTTTTTTGTGTCCTGTTTGGATCTTTAGCATCAGAATTGTTGTCTTAAGGCCAAGAAAGATGCCAAGCGGATTTATTTTACCAAGTGGATCATCATGGCCTTGCCATATTGGTCCATTTGATTTACCTTTATTATAATTATGAATTTATTTTATTTTCAGTTGCTACAAACGGGACAGACATGACTGGGGGATAGGACAGGGAGAAAGAATGAAAGAGAGGGAGAGAGAGAAAACCAGAGGGGAGAAGAGACGGTGAGAAGGGGGGGAAGAAAGAAAAAACAAAAAAAAGAAAAAAAACACCTGGGTCACCTGTATGGAGAAAAAAAACAGAAGAGAAAGCAAACAACAAAGAGTAACATAATAAAAAAAAGCACCATCACAATAAACTAGCTAGCAGTAGATATCAGTAGATACTAAATAATAAACGATATTGTGCAGCACGCAAGATAGACAGCGCACAATGTGCTTTGAGGCAGCAGCCAAGAAAGCTGTAGTCCGCGTCTGTGAATACCCGTGTGTACACCTGTGTGCACACCTGTGTGGATCAGCATGCTTGCATTCCAAAGGTTTCTCCATGTAACGATCTGCTAGGGAGTGTGGGGGGGCCACAGCCCCGTCCTCCAGGGCATGAAGCAGGTATGGAGGAGATCAAAACTTCAGACATCCAGAAGCCCCCAGAACACAAGAGACCAAGGAAGACCAACAGAGGGGCAGCCGCGCCACTGTCCCAGAAAGAGCTGAGGAGAGTCCCAGATGAGGGCTCACTCAGCAGCCGCGGAGCAGAAGCCAGGGGGAGTTGCAGTGACGCCGGCAGCCAGCTGCGCCTGAGTGACCGAGCCCCAGGCCGAGAGGCCGAGGGCACCCCACCTCCGAAGTGGCCCGAGCGAGCCCCAGGCTCCAGGCCCCGATAAGCGGCCGCCAAGGAGTGAGCCGGTGTGTACCTGGACGCCCATCCCCGGACACAAAGAACCACCAACGCACCGACACCTGAGGGAGTCCGCCACTGGCAGGGGAAGTGGTGGTGGGTGGAGATAGGCCTCCAAACCTTGGAGGGCCTGAGATGTCCCCAGAGAGGTGGCGCCTGACACCCAACCTGACATATAGACACAGACATACAGGCACACACAGACACAAACATCCATTCCCACCCTCATGCTCTCATATGCACTTACTCCACACTCAACCAACGTGGAGACAGACATAAAGAGACGCTGTACACACGATCACACTCCCCAAGCGTACTCTACAAACCGGGTCTAGGTACCCTTGCCCCTGGGGGGGGGGGGAACTGCACCCAGACCCAGGTGGTGTTTCCCTTTTCCCTGCAGTGGGGGGAGGCAGACCGCCCCAACTCCGCAGCAGCAGGGAGGCCCCACACTCCAGACCGCAGTCGGACGGCCAACTCCTCCTCCTAGCCCCCCGCTCCAGCAGGCCGCAGAGAATGGGGGTGAGAGAAGACTCCAAACCTCCCTCCACCCGCTCATTGTAGTGTTGATGCATGTGTGTTCTAAGGTGCATTTAAAACCCAGGAGGGCATGGAGCTACCTGCCAGAGAGCAGCAGGTAAGCGCATGGTCCCTCCTGCTAGCCCTCAATGTCTACGTGTATTTAACATTGAGAGGTCGGCAACGACGCCAGGGGTGGGGTGTACACCCTGATGGTACTTTGGACTCGTGCCCACCCCCAAGATCCTATATGTATGTGTAATGAGAGTGTGAGTAATGTGAATGTCTAAGTTGTGGGATAAAATTGAGGCAGAGGCAGCCAGAAGGGGACAGAGGGGGGGTGGCCTCCTCTGCACCCTGGTGACATACCCCTACTCCAAGGCCCTGCATGTGTGGGTGGTTGTGGTGGAGCGGGAAGAGGGAGGCAGCTGGAGATGGGCAGGGAAGGAAGGGAGGGGCAAGTGACCCCTCCCTGGGGCCAGCTCCCCCGCTGACCCCAGTAGGCACCCCCATACTCCGCGACCCGCCAGGGAAAGGGGGCCCAGGCCCATCCAGACCGGGGCCCAGTGCAGCAGCGCCCCCCGGCCCCACAGAGCCTGGGACAGTCCACCCAACCCCACCACAGAGAAAACCAGGCTGAGATCTTCCTCCACCTCTCCTGTATCTCCCCCTCCCACGTACTGTGCTTCAACGTAATATTACCATACTGTGTGTGTATGGCAAACTTTAAAGCACTGGGCGGGCCCCACACTTTGGAAAGGTCTGCTTTAGTCCATGTGTAGTTACTTTAGAGTCCATGCGTAGTTACTTTAGAGTCCATGCGTAGTTACTTTAGTCCATGCGTAGTTACTTTAGAGTCCATGCGTAGTTACTTTAGAGTCCATGTGTAGTTACTTTAGTCCATGCGTAGTTACTTTAGAGTCCATGCGTAGTTACTTTAGTCCATGCGTAGTTACTTTAGTCCATGTGTAGTTACTTTAGAGTCCATGCGTAGTTACTTTAGTCCATGCGTAGTTACTTTAGTCCATGCGTAGTTACTTTAGAGTCCATGCGTAGTTAGTTTAGTCCATGCGTAGTTACTTTAGAGTCCATGTGTAGTTACTTTAGAGTCCATGCGTAGTTACTTTAGCGTCCATGCGTAGTTACTTTAGTCCATGTGTAGTTACTTTAGAGTCCATGTGTAGTTACTTTAGAGTCCATGTGTAGTTACTTTAGTCCATGTGTAGTTACTTTAGAGTCCATGTGTAGTTACTTTAGAGTCCATGCGTAGTTACTTTAGAGTCCATGTGTAGTTACTTTAGAGTCCATGCGTAGTTACTTTAGAGTCCATGCGTAGTTACTTTAGTCCATGTGTAGTTACTTTAGAGTCCATGTGTAGTTACTTTAGAGTCCATGTGTAGTTACTTTAGTCCATGTGTAGTTACTTTAGAGTCCATGTGTAGTTACTTTAGTCCATGTGTAGTTACTTTAGAGTCCATGTGTAGTTACTTTAGAGTCCATGTGTAGTTACGTTAGTCCATGTGTAGTTACTTTAGTCCATGCGTAGTTACTTTAGTCCATGCGTAGTTACTTTAGAGTCCATGCGTAGTTACTTTAGAGTCCATGCGTAGTTACTTTAGAGTCCATGCGTAGAGCACTTCCTTTGTCTTGAATCTTGGTCCCATCCCGTCTCAGGGAGGTGGACCACAGTCTGCGGCTGCTACCCCAGGTCAGCGTGGATACTGGGATGGGTCTGGAGAGACTGGTGAGCGTCCTGCAGGGCAAAACCTCCAACTATGACACAGATCTGTTCACACCGCTGCTGCACGCCATCCACCAGGTATGCCGGCACACACAAGAGCACACACAGGTGTCCTGCACAGGTTGTCATGGTGACACGTGTACCATGTCCTCAGAGGTCGGGGGTGGAGCCGTATAGGGGCAGGATGGATGTTGGTCAGGTGGATCTGGCCTACAGAGTCGTAGCTGACCACGTCCGGACATTATCGGTGTGCATCGCTGACGGAGTTTACCCGGGCATGTCAGGAGCCGAGTGAGTCACCTACCAATCAGCTGTCAGCGTGACGCCAGAAGCAGGCATCTTATGTTTACCTGTGTGTGGGTGTCAGGTTGGTGCTGAGGAGGATTTTACGGCGGGCGGTTCGGTTCTGTGTCGAGGTCCTTCGTGCTCCCCAGGGAACGCTCGCCAGCCTAGTTCCCACCGTCGCCGACCTGCTGGTAAAACGCCATCCCATAATGCCTCTGAACTGACATTATTTTGCATTTTACAGTAAATTGAAGGCTGTTTTATCGATTACCTGGTTTCTGTTGCCAGGGTAACATTTATCCAGAGCTGCACCAGGAGACAGACCGGGTGAGTTTGTATTATGACCTCTGACCTCATCGCTCCTGACTTTCAGAGTCAGATCATGAAAGTTGGGTCACGTGATATAGCAGGAAATTGTCATCAGATGGTGTTTGTCTTCCAGATTGTGGACATCATCAACGAGAACGAGGCTCACTTCCTGTCGTCTCTGCAGCAGGGCAGCAGGCTGATCGAGCGCACGCTTAGCAGGAAGGACTACAAACATGGAGTCTTCCCCGGTCAGTCCAGGTCCAGACTCTGACACGTGAACACACCTCGTGAACACACCTGAGTTAATCAGGATGTTAATGAAGCCTTTAATTAACAGTCTGAGGTTGACGATGGCCTGAGCCGAGCCCACCTGTTGGGCTCAGGTGTTCATACCTGGTTAATTATTTCCTTTCTTCCGGCAGCCTCAGTGGCTTGGTCTCTCCACCGGGACCTGGGCTTCCCTCTGGACCTGGTGGACCTGATCCTGGAGGAAAGGGGGGTCCATGTAGACCGCCAGGAGCTGGACCGCCTGATTGCCGAGAACCAGAAGGTGGGGCTTAATTCACTCGTCTTAATCTGGAAACAGTGAGGGCTTTTACTGTGAAGGACAGAGAAGGCTGCTTTTATTCTGAAAAGACAAAGGTTTTCATTGCCTACTGGAATGAGATCCACACACCTGTCTGTGTGTCTCAGGTGGCTTTAGAGCTGCAGGCAGGTGACCGTGCCCAGGTGACACTGGACGTCCTCAGTCTGACGGAGCTGCAGCGTCTTGGCGTTCCTCACACCGACGACAGTCTCAAATATGACTACCGCCTGGCCGAGGGTCGATACGGTATGTTCCACCTGCACAGGTAACACACCTGAGCCTCGGTGGTCAGCTAATGATGTCCACATACTTCCTCCCAGTGTTCCCACCGTGCCGTGCGACAGTTCTCGCACTCTACGACGGGCAGGCTTTGGTGTCGGAGGTCTCCGAGGGTCAGCGCTGCAGCGTCATACTGGACCGTACCTGCTTCTACGCCGAGCAGGGGGGCCAGTCACATGACCAGGGCTACTTCACCCTGTATGAGCTGCAGGTCAGCAGGCGCCTCCCTCAGTGCATCGTGAGA
This sequence comes from Aulonocara sp. 'chitande type north' Nkhata Bay, assembly GCF_057382095.1. Classification (NCBI taxonomy): domain Eukaryota; kingdom Metazoa; phylum Chordata; class Actinopteri; order Cichliformes; family Cichlidae; genus Aulonocara; species Aulonocara sp. 'chitande type north' Nkhata Bay. The sequence goes on along the minus strand of NC_141349.1, from coordinate 44,877,431 downwards.
AACATTTTTGTGTCCCTATGACTCCACCTCTTTCCTGTCTCTCAGGACGTGCTCTTTCCTGTGGAGGCGGTGGTCCGGGCGGGGGGCTACGTGGTCCATCGGGTCACCGTGGCCGACAACCTGAAGACCGGCGACCAGCTCCAGCTGCACCTGGATCAGGTAAACAGCTGGGTTCAATTGACATTTAAAGGGGCAGTTCACTAAGGGCCAGAGTAACGGTGTGTGCACAGCCCAGCGCTCCCACACACGGACCGAACACGAGCAGCATGAAATCGGAGCTGTGGCATCAAAGTGCTTGATTGCAGCTTCGATTGCTCTCAGGCCGCTGTCGCTCTGAAGCTCAGTTAGTTCGGTCTGAAGGTGAAACAACAATGCAAAAACCAGCAGCACGAAAAGTTCGGCAGCAAAAAACCTCGACTACTCAACAGCGATGGAGACGCTACGGTCATCTGAACGGAGAATCTCGGGCTCGCTTCGTTAAATTTGTTGAGCCGCCACGTGTTGGCTTTAAAGCATCTGTGACCTCTGTGTCAGCGTCCACAGTTTG